>NW_026858000.1:0-578435 GCF_026571515.1 Ruditapes philippinarum
TATTATGCTCATTAATAATGACGTTCTAACAACGTTGTTACACTTAAAGGTACTTTAAATGACATAATGTGCTTAAAAGACCTTGAATTTGATTACACTTCTTGAAAAAGTGTTTAAAAATTGCTTTAATTTAAGCATTGGACATCTGTACAAACCCTGTGTAAGTTTCTTAGCTCAGTTGAAAATTCAAAAACAGAACAAATCTTGTGAACAACAAATGTAATATACCATATATTTATTTTCTGGTGAGCGAATACAGGGCTAACTGGGTCCCTCTTGTTGTTGTTTACGTTATTTGTTTCAAAAAAACATTTTCATTGTAATTATCATTAAATGATAATAAAAAAATATTGAAGCTATTTTAAGGCTTATTCCTTTGACCACAAACATAACATATTTCCCTCAACATCAGTATCTGTTCCATCCTTAGCATATTGTAGATTTCGCACTTTCAGTCCAAAATACATCTAATTTTTAATTGTACGTGGAATTAATGTCTTGGTTCATTTGTGGATCTCTAGGGTTTGTGTTCATCAATAAGTGCAAATAAGACTTATCCTTGCAGTGCTGAATGGACTATTAGATACATGTACTTTTCATATAGCAATTATTACCTTCCCTGGCTGCCATTCTGGGGGTCATTCCCCATATATCATATGATTAAGAGAAGATAAAAATCTCATAATTCATTCAGTCCATGCATGATATCCATCGTATACCTCATAATATTATGCGTCTTGGTCATGCAAAATGCCACCAGGGTGCTTATGTTAGATCCAATTTTCCTCATTTGAAACTTTCAAGTTTATTGTATTTTATTTTTTGTGCATCTTTCATTTACGTTACATTATAATGAATCATTATTTTGCTGCTTACAGACAATGGAAGATCATACAGTAGCTTCATAAACCTTTAAAGGATGCAAACTTGTTACTTCCCCTGACAATAACAACAATAATAACCAAACTTGCTACAAGTTATTTCTTGTCAAGTAAGATGACATCATAAAAATCTTACACTGACTGCTGGTACAAATGATATCATGATTGCTCAATCACAGGCAGTAAAACCACTGGGAGTGATTACAGAAAATAAGTAAGAGTGTAAAGTAACAAAGAAACTGTAGAATTTACGTTTATGTTTATTTACAACAGACATTATGCTTAAAATTTGTTACTTATATCACTTAAAGCTTCTCTTTACATTTTATTTTTGACTGAGTTTCTAGTTAAGAATTTGACATAACAACTCCTTTACTTTCAATATTAAATGGTTGTACTAATTTGTTAATTCTTTAAAAAGTCTTAAATTCAAAATATTGACAGGCTTAATAACATAAGGTTTATAAGTAATTGTAGAAAAAGCAAAGATACACTACATGTGGAGAAGCAAGTCTAATGGTTCTTCTATCAGCTTCTGAAGAATTATTTCTAAAACATCATCTCAAAAATACTTTTACCTTTTTGATTTGTCATCGTCTGACCTGTCTAATACCACCCAACTTGCAAAGAAAAGGTTACTTCTGAGTTATATTCTAAAATAATGCAAATGCCAAGTCAATCTGTTCATAATATTTGTAACATCAATAAATAGAAAATCTTCAAAAAAAAGTACACTTATATAACCAATGTGTTTTGGGTTTTTTTTTCCTAGTAAACTGAAAAATTTCTAACAAATTTCTAATGATCTAACAAGTTTTGGCCTTTTATAGATGCAAGCTTTCTTTATTTTTAACTAATATCTTTTATAAAAATAACCCTACAATATAAAACATACATGTATGCATGCGATTGGGGTTGGAGTCATAAGAAAGAAAACGGTGTTATTTCTGCATATTTACCATGAGTCTATCAGCTTCTGAAGAATTATTCTAAAAACACATCTCAAAAATTACTTTTACCTTTTTGATTTGTCATCGTCTACCTGCTTAAATACCACCCAACTTGGCAAAAGAAAAGGTTACTTCTGAGTTATATTCTAAATAATGCAAATGCCAAGTCAATCTGTTCATATTATTGTAACATCAATAAATAGAAAATCTTCAAAAAAAAGTACACTATTATATAACCAATGTGTTTTTTGGTTTTTTTTTCGTAAGTTAAACTGAAAAAAATTATTTTAAATCAATTATTTTCTAAATGATTAATCAAGTTTTGGCCCTTTATAGATGCAAGCTTTCTTTATTTTATCAACTAATTATTCTTTAAAAAAATTTAAAAACCCCCTATTCCAATATTATAAAACATTAGCATTTGTTATGGCATGCCGAATTGGTTTGGATCATAAAGTAAAGAAAATCGGTGTTGGTTTATTTTCTGCCATTATTTACCAAATGAGTTTTTTCAAGCGTTGGTACAACAATAAAAATATTCCCTCCCTTCATTGGTATTGGACATGCAACCCAATTTTAACACTGAATTCAACATCAACAAGAAAACAATTTAACAAAATAAAAAGGGTTTATTATAAAAGAGAAAAAACATATATTATTTCCAATACAAAAAATTTTGCTTATAAAAACAAGAAAATGAATATTATTTAAATAGTTATGTTTTGGGGTTCTAAGGGCCCAATCAAACAAACAAAATTTTCCAAAATAATGACAAAAACTTTTGAAATCAACAAAAAGAAACCCAATAAAAATTCAGTGAAATTTTATTAAGTTTTCTGTTTCCAAAAACATAGAAATTTGGTTATTTTTTTGCTATGTTGAGGGTTTAACCCTTTCAAAAAAACTTTTTTTTTTTTTAAATCACAGAAAATGTTTTATTTTTCACTTCATTTATATATAAAAAAAGTTTTTAAAACAATTTTAATATGTAGGGGGAAAACCCCTAAAACCCATTTAAGTACTTGTTTGGGTGGTTTTCCAGCATTTTAGCAAAAAGTTTTATTTTATAAAAATTTACCCAAAATTACAGGACTTTTTATTTTTGTCAAGCTTAAGCTATATAAATCCATAGAACCGCTATCCACTTTTATCTGGTGAACCCAAGTTCTGGTGTACATAGAGCTCAGTTCTGGTGTACATATAGCTCATTTCTGGTGTACATATAGCTCAGTTCTGGTGTACATATAGCTCATTTCTGGTGTACATATAGCTCAGTTCTGGTGTACATATAGCTCATTTCTGGTGTACATAGAGCTCAGTTCTGGTGTACATAGAGCTCAGTTCTGGTGTACATATGGGCTCATTTCTGGTGTCACATATAGCTCAGTTTTCTGGTGTACATAGAGCTCAGTTCTGGTGTACATAGAGCTCAGATGTAAAAAGACCCTTGATGCTCAATTTGTGGCATGATGATTTCGACAAGCTCCTTAGATAAACTATCTGCACTGTAAAATAACTGATATATTTTCCTCATACAAAAGAAATTTTTATATCCAAGGACTACACGACAAGTAAAAGTGAAGACCAAATGATTACAGGTAAAATTTAACAATTTCAACCAGAAAGGCCCAAACTTTTAAGAATATACACACTTTCCATAAATCAAAGGCCTCCAAACTTTAAAGAATATACACACACTTTCCAAAATCAATCACAACAAAAAAGTTTGTTTTGATTAGCTTGTTAACACTGATAGAACTTTAGTGTCTATTTTTGTTATATGTTGGTATTCAGTTTCTTGTGATATTTTGCTGACTTTTTCAAATTCTTATTTGTATCAAAAATGGCACCAAAATTAACAACATCCATTCATTCATTAATACAATATATTAATCAAACTCTCTCATTCAACATATAAACATTCATTCTTATTATATCTGTGCAAAAATATTTATACATTTATATCAATATATGTACATTTTAATTAATGTTCCATGGTAAATTTTAAAAAATAGCCTCTTTTATCACAGAACCAATTCAAATCTTGTTCATTTTTCACCAAACTTTCTACAAAAACAAAAGAATATTCATTTGTGTTTAACATATTACCTAAGGCTGCAGAAAAAGGAAAAAAAATATCTACTTTAAAAAAATTCAAATCCGTTTATTGCATATACAATCTTTATTAACAGAAACAAATCCAATAAGTTTTAAAAAAATGCTTTTTTTTCTGTTTATTGCTTCAAAGCAAGACTTTCCTTGTTGACAGTTTTATCGTGGAGAATTCTTGTTAACGAATACTTTCATCGCAACATGCAAACTTTCCTGCTTAACTCTAAAGCCTGAATGTGGAATCTACTAAAACTGATCAATTAAGACCAAGATAAGCAGGCAGCCAGTAAAGATTTTCCCTAAAAAGCTATTAATGGTTAAGTCCAGATGGACAAGTTTATCTTAGAGATTTAGACGGTTTAGCTACCCATGATAAAATATCAATAAATCAATTTCACCACCCCTTTTCTTACATTTTTTTCTTAATGACAGAATCAAATACACTTTTATCAATAAGAAAATATTACCTCTTTATAAATTAAAAATCTTTACTCTGAAGTTATAATAAAAGTTATATAACAATACATTGTAGTTCATAAAAAAGTTCATCTTAGTTTTAAGTTTGTTCACTAAACATCAACAGAATGTAATTTTGATAAAGGCTCCACCACATTGAAGAACACAATCATCAACATATTTCAAATTTTAAAAAAATGCCCATTTTTATGAAGCAAAATCAAATTAAATTATGAAGTTTCAATTTAAATATTTGAACATTGTCATTATAATCGCAATTTCTGCAATGCACTTTAAAAACAATAATACATGTACATTTTGTATCCAATGCTAACTATCTTTCAAAAATGAATTTTTAGTTTACTTTTTTTATTATAAAAAAGTATCAAGACATACATGTATAGCAAACATGTTAATGCAAAACCATGTCCAGTGTTTCCCCCTTTTTTAGACAACTACGACATAAAAAGCCTATCCCCCATACCCTTATATAGATACAAAAAAACCTTTTAAAATTCATAATTTGCCCATGTGGTGCCATCTTATTTTAATGCCTAATTTCAAAATATTGTTAATTATACATTGGCCAATGCTTTCCAATTAAAAAAACACCAAAAAAACACTACTTTTAACATTTCATTTCATTTTAATATTAGTATTCAGTATGCAATACAGATTTTGTTTCATGAACTTTAGAAAAATTTTTCTGCATCAGGTGAAATATGTAAGTTCCCTTTTCTTTTAAAACTGCCAACTCGTAATTTAACTTTGAATAGCAAAGAACTGTCACATGTTCAAATCATCAACAGTTTTTCACAACAAAAGCTGTTAACTAAAATATAACAATAAAATTATAAGTAACATCTTTATGTGTTTATATAGTATCTAATTATAACTCAAGCCAGCCAACATTTTGTGTGGCTGTATGAAACAGATGTATTTTTAGTTATAATAAAATATGCAGTAAAATGTTCAAAACATTGTAAATGAAGTGAATTTTATTGAATCAAGTTTTTCTGATTTTTTCCAGGAACATAATTTTTGGTCTATTACTGGGTTCTTGTAAAAAACATATGTAGACATTTTTCATTCTGCGCTAACGGATGACTCAGCAACCCGCAAAAATACAAGATATATTTATCAAAATTTGTTGTAATCAAGTAAAAAGCATAAATAAATTTGTGTCAAAATATGAAAAAGCAGAGATCCCTGAAGAGCAATAAAATAATACCTACTCTGAAAAATGAATGCCCTAGTTTTTTTTTTTCTACAAAAAACATTTGAATGTTGTGCACAGCAAAAAGGCTCTAATAATTAATACAAACTAATATGTCACTTCAATATTTCTCACCATCATATTTTTTTTAGCCATTTAAAACAGCAATTTATTGTATTCTTAATGTACATAACAGTGAAACTTAGCAAGTAATTAAAACTAAAAAACATGTATACTGCATCCTGATGAAGGTTTGAAAAAGACCAGAACCAATAAAAAGTCTAATTTGTTCTCCCCTCCCTTTTTGTATATCTTTGTTACAAAAAATTTACTCTAAAAAGCCAATTATTTAACTTACTTATTGACAAAACATTCCAATCCTTTTCTCTTTCTTCTATAAATTCATCCTCAAAAATACCATCAATCTCCTCGGAATGGCAGCTGTCTTTTAAAGGCCTTACCAGGCAAAGGAGGTACTACAATCTACAATTTGATTAATTCTATTTTTTACTTTTTCTCTTAATAAGAGATAACCCCAATACCCAAAAAAATTCCCTTAGTACCGGGGGATAAGGATTAAAAAATTTAAAAATGCAAAGCCATTCTAGCAGACAAAACATGAAACAAGGCTATGCCATAGAACCAGGTTTCAAACTAGAAACCATTTATCTATTTCTTATTCTAACACGACCCGCATTTTTCCCTATTGAACATAGAAGAACCGAAAGTGTGTGTAATTATGCAACAGAGTCACAGTTTGACGTTCTTTATTTAGACATGTGACGTAATCATTATACACGTGACGTTACCACCAAAAATCCAACGCCCTGAAAATAAGTACGGAAACAAATCAGGCGCAATAATTTTGCTTAATAACAGGTACGGCAGCACTTATTTGTTGATGTTGTGTTAGAATCGAAATAATATATCCAAATCGGTGATTTTATCGCTTGATAACATCACTGTTTGTCGTTCAGATGCGCATCATTATATCACTCGGGCTACGCCCTCGTGATATAATTCCTCGCATCTTAACTCCAAACAGTGATGTTATTGAGCGATAAAATCACTGTTTGGGATATATTATTTCTTAAGCAACAGTGACCTTGACCCTAGGAGACCCAAAAGCAATCCCAATCCAAAACATAAGCTTGCTACATGTATATACATTGTACCATGTCAGAATAGATTACAATATCTGTTTCCTATCTGTAGTGACCCACCAAAAACCACTGTTTGATATTCACTTTCTTAATGTTTACTATATCTTTTTTTAAAAGCAAAAAAAAAAAATTTTGGAAAAGTTCTTTCAGAAAATTTTACCGTCTGTAATATTCAAGTAATCTAAAATAATATTACATTATTACCAATAACAACAACATACCTTACTGTCACGCTCCAATTCATTTCGTAACCATTCAAAATCACTGTATCTTCTTCGAACACTTGATTCTTTCACTTTAAAAACTGGTAAATTTGTCTGAAAAATAAACAAAGAAATTATGAAAAACCAGAAATTAAGCATTTCATATCATTGGGAATTAACAAATTTCATGGTTTTATGCAGTGTTTTATTTTTTCTGACACTAACTGGATAATGCTATTGATGATTGCCTGATAGAAAATCTTGGCATAAAATGACAATAGATTGTGCAATACAGTGCCAGGAACCACACATCAACAGGTTTCAAAACTGTAATACCAGTATTAATAAATTATTAACAGGTTTTTTTTATTGTTGTCTAAACAGAGCAGAACAAGTTGTGTTAAGATTCATGTGACCAAGTTAACAAATATGAGTACTTGTACTAACTGGTAGAACAGTTAACTGACTTAAGATGTTAGTAATTAACTGTTAGTATTCAAGCACCATATAACAGTATGGTTGAAGTAGGCAAGGTAAAAAACAACTAGAAATGTGTCCATAAAACACAGATGCATCAACTGTTTTGTCAGTCTACTAATGTATGACAAACAAACAAACAAGGAAAGTTCTACATGACTCCTCCTATCCCTAAGTGGTTTGGGCATCCCAAACCATAAAAACAACATCCAATTTGTTGACATCTTGATTATTCCAAATATAGAGCTGCAAGAATTTCAAATCTCAATTTTATATCCTAATGTATGCATAAAAGAAAAAAAATAAACAATCAAAACCTTACAAGCACAAACACACATACTGGCCAACAGTAAGTAATTGGTATCTATTTGTCTTTGTTCAGGAATTATGTTTGATAATTGATAAGTAATTTGGTCAAATGTAGTTTTAATGCCCCCGAAGAGGAGGCATAATATAATCGCACCGTCTGTCCATCCATCCCCACTTCATTCATGTCTGGACTAACTTTGTCATACATTCAGGGATTTTGAAATAACTTGGCACAAATGTCTACCACATCAAGACGATGTGTAACGTCCCTACCTCAAAGGTCAAGGTCACACTTATATTTTGAAGGTTCATGCTATCACAATTAGAGATTACAGGTACAATAATACAAAGAACAATATTCAGAAATTAGTTACTTTAACTCATTCGACCCGTACGCCGAGTATAGTCGTCGTCTTTATCTGTTATCGTGTACCGCGCGCCGAGTATAGTCGTCGTATAAAATTTATCGGCTATCCCGCATGACGAGAGTAGTCGTCGCGTATTGAACTACTACTGTATACCGCGTGACGAGTTATGTCGGCGCATTTCATTGGTTGTTTCGACGGGTTATATTTAGATTTGAGGTATTTTGACCAATCAGGAAACGCGTTATATGTATAGTATAGAGGTTTACCTATACGAAAGTGAAAATTTTACCGAAATATCTCTATCTGAAAATAAGTTATATTGCGTTAAAAAAATGGAAAATCGGAAGAATTTATTTGACATTATGTTTGATACGGACACGGAAAATGGCGCAAATTTCGGATTGTGACATTAGTCTCGATAGTGAAAGTGAGATAGAATCAATCTGATAGATCGAGTGACAGTCAAAGTGAAAATGAAAGTGCGGACGAAAATGTGGAATATTCTCAGTGGAAGACAAACGACCGGTCAGAATTGCCTAAGAGACCATTCACAGGCCCAAATCCAGATCTTGATTCGGATTCAAATGACTTTGATTTCTTTGAACTGTTCTTTTCTGTGTTTCTGATTGAGCTACTTTGTAGACAGTAATTTTGATTTTGTTTACAAAAATATTTAGTCTAGTTGATGACCTTTTTTCATTCCTTTTTATCAAGAAAAGTAACATAATTGAAAGCTCTAGAAAAATAAGAGTAACTGTTCTAATGTAAGAAATACAAAAATGTAAATACCTTACAGTTTTGTAATTATTTTTATATTATTATTATATTATTATTATATATAATTTTTATAATTATTATATATAATTTTGAAATTATGTAAAATTAATCCACACATATAACAATTTTCATTCATATTTCATATATGGATTATTTTTTCCGGCTAATATTTTCTTATTTTTAGACCCAGTAGTAAAGATATATTATTTATTGTTTTCTTTGAAATTTTCTTAAAAAAAAACAACAGGAAAATAAAAGTTTTTTTTCAATGAATATGAATTTCTGATGTATATACACCTCTGCACCATAAATGTTACATTTCTTGTCTGTTTTTATGAGCTCCATAACATAATACTTATATTTGCTCATTAGTATCATTACTATACTTATTTATTTGCATAATGCTTCCAAAGTATTCATTTCTAATTTGTAAATAAGCAGTAAATTTCTCAATATATTTTTTAAATTATTATGGAGAAGAATGTTTTATAATAATAATATAATAAATACCACATTTATATAGCGCCCTTTTCATTAAAATGTTCAAAGGCGCTTTACATCAATCATATATGTCTAAAACAATATAAATGAACAGGATTATGAACATTAAAAATATTTTGCATTAACTAATTAAAAGTATAAATTATGGAATTATTTTTACATATTAATACAATATAACTTAAAGATCCTTAAAACTCACTTTACAATATTATTGTCATACATTAAAATTGTCTTCAATATATAAATGTGTAAGAAATAATGTGCCTTTTAACATAAACTCATAAATAAATATTAAAAGCTACTTTAAATGCATATTGATGATTTTCATTGTTTTGTTGTCATACTTTACAACAGAAAATATATGAACGATTGATAAAAGAATGAATACAGCGACATCAGACTAAAAGAATATTGAACCTAACGAACCTGGATAGCATGAGTACTGCTACACCAAGGTCCAGTACCGAGGGAGTCAGATACCTCCCCACAGCGCATGCAGACCCCCAGGATGACATCACTACTATCACCACAGGAGGAAAGGGCCACGCCCCACACCTTAACACTAAATATTCTTGAAATCTGACCCCTCTGCATTCACGAGCCATATATTATATAACACATGTAAATTATTATGATAAATCAATGTTAGTTTTTTTTTTTTTTTTTTTTTTTTTTTTTTTGATTTAAAAAAAAAAAGAAATATTCTGTGCTTAAAAATGCTAGCAATGGATTTATAATAATAGATAAGATCTTGCTAAATCATCGTTATAAAACAATAGAAATACTAAATTGATTTAAAAATTGTTTGTTTAAATAGAAATGTTTTAATAGAAATTTATACAATAAATTATTAAATAAAGTTCTTTTATTACAAATAAACTGATTTTATGTTGAAAATCTTCTTTATTTTATTGATAATAAATCAGTCCAACATGTTGCCATAGTGATGGAAGTTACACCACTGATTAGGTAATTTTATTGCCAACATTTATGTGTCATTTCAGCTTGATTGGATTAAAAATGAGATTGCCAGAGGCAAATTACATAATGCACCCCCCAATTATTTATGACCTGTCAATAAAACAGTGCAATATCTCTCAGGGAGACAGTTTAGATAAAATCAATAAGGTACCTAGGAGTTGGCTTATCAGTTATCAGTAGGGTTTAAGTGGTAGACCGTGTACAGGGTTGAATGAGTTAATTCTCCTTCTTTTCATAATACCTGCATGCTTAAGAAACCTTTTCGGGGGCATTCCTCACTTGGGTGATAGCTCTTATTTATTTTGTAATTTGTAAAATGTTATAAGTTTATGTTTTTCTTGCGAGTTGCTAAGGGTTCCCATTTAGTTTCATTATAATGTTTTTCAATGCTAGAGAGTTAAGTCGGGCCCATGATAATACATACTTATTTCATTAAAATTCTAACTCGAGCGGCTACGGAATCGGCCTTATGCTTAAGTATAAAACTTTACCAACTGTGTATGTATAAAACATTGTCAAATACTTTTGTTGTTAGGGAAGGGGGAGGCGTTAGTCGATTCAGTAGAATTTTATAATTAGCCATGTGTCTCTGCACACCCCAAAATATGTAGCTGACAGTGACATGAAATTTGGCGACAGCATCAACTAGTTCACTTCGCTAAGATTTGAAAAAAATCTTGTTTAATAATTTAATCATATTTTTAAATATAAGCAATAGCTTAGATATGGAGATGAATAGAATTTTATTGAGTTTAACTCAGTTAACTGTTCATTTGCTAAACAATAATCTACAAGATAATACATTCTTAGGTCTGGTTATTTTATGTCGCAGGATCATAAATTATGCTATCCTTGGAGAAAGAGACATCAAGTAAATTAATAACGAGTTCGAAGAGCTGGCCCAAAGGGCCTGCTCGCAAATCGAGCTATACAGTAACGCGAGTACTGCTAGATAGTAATGGTTATGAAAACTTTTGTCCGAATTGACGCATCACAACTTTTCGAATTTCAAGATAACGATAAAAGCCGAGCTAATATGATTGAAAACGGAAGCATAGAGTGGTGTCCTGCGCACTTATATCGCAGGGCTCTCAATTGACACGGGGATCCAGGTTTTGACTCGTGAAAATCGGGAAATGCACAAATTTGACACGTGATAAAATCTGCTCAAGAGTCAATTTGCCACATGGGATTTTCAGCTATGCAATAATAATTACCTTAAATCCACCCCTAATTACCTATCAAATCCTACATATGTTCAAATCACACTCATTAAAAATGTCAACAGGCAGTATAAGCCGTGTATAAAATGCTTTACACACGGCAATTGTTTAAAGCCTGTGCACTGAAGCGTGACAATTCAGTGGCTGCAATTTGACAGCGCTAAAAATAGCTCTACACAACATACTTGAGGTGTCAATTATTGATTGCTTTTCAAGGTTTATATTACGTCTTTGATTTACTTGGAGTACCTGTGCATTTGTTATTTCTTTTTCCATTAAATATTCCTGGTACATTTTGGTATTTAAAATTAATATGATATAGCATACCAGTTAAGATACTTTTTTATATTTTATAAATTTAATCAGAAAAGCTGCTGCTTATTTTATTCTTTCACAGCAATTCATTTTTTTGTTTGTTTTTGTTTTTGTTTTGGTGGAGGGGGGGGGGTATAGACATTTATTATTAGGCATTTTTTTCTGTCAATTTAGACTTTGGAATCTCCAAGAATGACCTCATATATAGCCATTTTTGTAACATAAAAATGATTCAAGTAGTCAAATGACACTAGAAAAAAATGATTTGACTCATGAAAATTTTGGCCAAAGAGTCTTTGACTCGTGAAATTCTGACCCTACTGAGAGCCCTGTATAATTGGAACCATAATACCGAATGACAATTTTAAATAGGAAAATGTAAAATAAAATTTAAGTTTTAACGATTATTTTATACTATTTCACGGTAAAAGAAAATCGAGCTCGCTTTGAGGCTTTGCCTTTTTCATATTATTTGCAAGATATACAGACATATGTCAATGATTTTTTAAATAATCATTTTATTTTACATACTTAACATGATTTGGTCTTGGTTGAATCATGTGAAATCCCATACTTCCTACTTTGTTATTTTCTTACCCGAATTCTGACTTCATAATCTGTGTAACGTTTTTTGGCTACGCCGTGTGTTTGTGGATCTAATACATCTATCTCTAAAAAATTTGCAGGAGGAGAATATGCGTCCTCAAGCGTCTGTTTCTTAGGTTGAATCCTAGCTGTTGCAGTTTGCCCAGTGCCTGCCATTTTCGCCTCCTACACAGGTATTGATGACGTTGCAAAAATTGTACAAACATTGTTGAAACGAGAAATGATAGGATGACACGAAAAGAGCATTCAGCGAATATTACAAAACCCCGGTATATGAAAAAAATGTCTTTAAAATCTTTAACGACAATAAGATTTGTATAAAAATATATCTGTATGATAACAAAATCTGTGAACAATAAAATCTGTAATATAAATCCGTGCATATCTATACAGTACTGCAGTATTTATTTTTTATTTATTTTTTATTTATACATTTTAGGAACATAGCACAAGATACATAATATAAAATCATACAGTTAAGAGATAACATAAATAAATCATATATATAAAATGAGATCATAAAACAGCATAAAAGAGCACACTTTTGTCATAAAAAATAAGAGGTACTATGCACCTATGGATAGCCCATTAAGCTAAATGCTTATTTCCAATGGGGTCCATAGAAATAAAAAAAACTAACATAATTTTAACCCTTTCCCCCCCTAAAAAACAAACAAGATAAAAAAATAAAAATATAAACTAACTAACTTTGGTCAAAATTTAGGTTGAAAAAGGAAATATATTTATAAAAGTATGCCCTTTTTAAAATAAGCCTAGTATTACTATCACAGAAATATTTGATCACAGTGCCTAACACATTAGTTGTACACATATATATCTTCTGAAAGACTTTTATAGCTTTCTAGTAGGTACTTTTTTAACAGATTTTTTGTATTGCACAAAATTATTAATGGATTTTATATATTCTGGCAGATCATTCCAGTCTTTAATTCCATTATAATAAAAGGTCTGTTTCATCACAGAATTACACTGGGGGACAATAAAATTAAAATTGCTTGATCTAGTATTGTAAAATCTTGCATCAGCACAACATCTAAAGTCGGCTCTAAGGTATGATGGACTCTTTTTGTAAAAAATCTTATACATATGATTTAGTCTTAACTGTTTGACTCTGTTTTCTACATTTAACCAATTTAATTTTTCAAACTCATACACTGTTACAGAAGTTCTGGGCGGTAAGTTTTGGACAAATCTTAATACCTTATTCTGAGTAATTTGTAACTTTCTTTTTAAATGTTTTGATATACCTTCATACCAAGAGGAACAAGAGTAGTCAAAATGACACTGAATCAGGGCTGAACATAAAAGCTGTTTTGTTTTAGTATCTAAAAGTCTGCTCTGCCTATATAAAAACTTGAGCTTGGCATTCACTTTAGAAATAACGTTATTAACAATAGTTTCCCCAGATAAATCACTATTGATATAAAGACCAAGATACTTGACTAAATTAGTACCCTTTATGCTATGACCATTACATGTAACAGTAAATTGTTCTTGCTTTTGTAATTTTCTTTTGGGGCCAAATAGCATACATTCTGTTTTACCAAGGTGGAGTGACAGCTTATTGTCTACGAGCCATTCTGAACAGCTTTCTAGGGCTGTCCCAAGTTTTTCTGAGATGAAATTCGGGTCTTTATGTGAGAATAAAATAGTGCTGTCATCTGCATAGAGTATTAACTTGCAATCATTATCAATACTTAAAATCATATCATTTACGTAGCACAGAAAAAGCAACGGCCCTAGAATACTACCTTGGGGGACGTCACATGTCACACTGTTTGATTTAGAGTAAACTATGTTTTCCTATATTAACAATTTGTGAACGTTCTGAAAGATATGATCTGAACCAGGAAATAGACAGAACACCCATTAATTCTAGCTTTCCACAAAGAATATCATAGTCTACGGTGTCAAACGCCTTTTGCAAGTCATTAAGCATCACCATACCTGTGTGTTTTACCTTTACTAGTATTAATTCTTATAACATCTTGTAAATGTATAAGACAGCTATCTGTACAAAAACACCTTCTAAAACCAAACTGCTGTTCATACAATCAATTATTAGAAACCAAAAAAGGTTTCAAGTTGAGCATAAGTAGCTTTTTCTAAAAAAAATTGAAACTACACTTAAAATACTGACTGGCCTTTAATTACCAACTTGTAGAACACTATTTTTCTTATCAAGTATTTTACTCTAGTCAACTTCATTTAATCAGGTACTTTACCTTCAGAAAAAGATAAATTAATAATGTAAGTAATTGGTATTTTCAAAACAATAGAAACATCCTTAAAAATCTGGCAGGAATACCATCTAACCCTGTGCTTTTACTAATATTTAAGTAGCATAGTTCCTTAAAAACAAAATTTTCAGATACATGTTGTAGATTTAAAATATTACTATCAGGATTTCTTTTACTATAAAAATTGAAAAGCTTTTCAGACCCTAAACCATACAATTTTTTACTTGAAGGTAATTTCTCAACAAGTTTAGACGCAACACTTGTAAAAAAATCGTTAAAATAATTTGAAACAGTATCAGCATCACGGCAGTTTTCCCCATTAATTGATAATACAATATTTGAAGATTTCTTCTTGTCATTTTTATATCCCAAAGTCTTTAAGTTTTGCCAGAGTTTGCTAGGATTAAATTTGTTTTCCTCTATTTTGTTAGTAAAATATTCTGACTTAGCAGTCTTTATATCTCTATAAATAAATAAATAAAATAAAAATATTTCTTTTTCCATTAAATATTCCTGGTACATTTTGGTATTTAAAATTAATATGATATAGCATACCAGTTAAGATACTTTTTTATATTTTATAAATTTAATCAGAAAAGCTGCTGCTTATTTTATTCTTTCACAGCAATTCATTTTTTTGTTTGTTTTTGTTTTTGTTTTGGTGGAGGGGGGGGGGGGTATAGACATTTATTACACAGTATGAACACAGTATGAAAATAAGATATCAATATAAAAATGATTTATACCAAAATAAAAGATATTTGAAAATAAATGTAATATAAAAATAATATCCATATTTAGTAAAAGATTAAAGTATAAAACTTTATTGCTTTAAGTGCTTTAATTAGATAATGCATGGACAAGTTCTTTCTATATTATTTTGAGAGAGGGAAAAAATGATATTACATACGACACGTGCACATGACTGTCGGCAGCAATCATTGCGGTAATAATTATGATGATTGTATTATTGGATTTTCGCACCTATCGTAATTGACACACACACACTTATAAAAGCCCATCATTAAAAGTGTTTATTGGCGATTTCTCAGTCACGAATCATATCTTATTTTCATATAGACTTCTTATTTTTTACAGATTTTGTTATTATACAGATATATTTATACACTGTTATAGATATTATTTTATACAGACATTATTTTCGTATAGAGTCGTTTTTCATATCATTCTGATACTGTCAATGTCAAATTATTGATGGTTGCTTAAATAATAAACACAAATAGAAGCACATTAAAGAACAACAAAGCTTTGTCACAAGTAGTTGTTAAACTTTGTATATTGTGTTACAAATCATGGCCACACGGAAATGTAACTGGGAAAGAACAATAGTAAATTAATACGGCTGATATTTTATTTTAACATATAGAAAAAAATACATAGATTCTCTATTATGAATAAAGTACAAACTAGATACAGATATGGTGAATTATTATTTTGTATGAAAGAAATAATAGCATTTCGTTTACAATTTGCTACTTTTATTACAAATAATAAACCAGGTGATAATTAGAATCTCACATGAATCTTACAAGTCCTACATGTAAATCCATTAGTTGCAGTACATGTATCTATATCTTTTATTCCTCCATTGAATGAAGAGCAGAACAAGCATACATATAAATATCACACATATATACAAAATTATGACAATTCAACAAACATAATACAGTAGTATGTCAACAAACTAGTCAAATATCAATAACATTGTACTAATTTTTTAGAGTTCACAAATGCATTTTGATAACACGTACACATATTTAACAAATGCAAATATTTAGTGTCTGTAAAGAGGCCAAAGACTACGGACTGAAGTAAGATTTCATTAATTAGTAGAATATTTATTTAGTTACATTTGTGCTACCTATACCAAGGTAACATTTAATATAACTCTACAATAATAGTCAAAATATTGAAGATAAGTGAGAACATAAGAGACACTACTTTTTGGTGGTAAATGCAAAGTTTTATTTGATAGAACAGTCTATTTCGAAATTATTGATCGAAACTTAATAGACTGAAACCAAAAAAATAGCATCAATATAGTAATACCTTTAACAACAGCCTGCTTAAGAACGAAACGAAAACATTAAGCTGGACAGCAAAAGGATGGGATGTCTGAGATGGTTCTTTATATGAAAAAAATTCCACAAACATAATATTTATCAGAAAAAACTTAATATAGCAAAATCATAAATGCAAGATCGTTTTATGTGATTGTGACAATGACATTTAAGTTTATATAAACATACATCGTTAATTTTAAGGCATAACAATACAGACGCAAAAATAAATCAGACTACATGTGTGCACCCATAGCACATTGTAAACTCTAACATTATAAGAACAAAAATTGCATAACTACAAACTAAGTTTGAGACTTAAGGCAAATAGAGGACAAACCTAAAAGTACAATTTGCAATTACAACATACCCAAAATATAATATATTATAGACTGTCACATAATTTCACTATAGAACCTAAGTTAATGTTTGGGGTACATTGGCATTGATATACCTCACTAGCCAACAATTCAAGAAAGCGTTATTACATATCATTATTGCCGATCTGAGCAAAGTAATACATTGTTCACGAGGGCTCTGCGACCTTAGATTTGCGAATAGACGTAGCCCAAACACTGTGATGAAACGATTTAACATGGCACTCCGTAAATTTTCATTTGCATTACAGAACATAATAAAATGTACAATAATATTATCTGACACACATGAACATTTTGAACACGTCTGTAAATAATTCGCAGAGTATATTTTTCCAGTGATAGCTATCAATTTTTTTACAGAGCATTGTCATATATGAATTTCCTCTAGCAGTTTGCCATAATAAGCAGTGACTGTTCGATTTCAAGATTTCGCACAATAACGCAAATTCATCCTGTTCTACAAGTCTTAGATATCTGTTTTGAACATCAGGGTTAATTACATATTGTAACAATGTTTGCTTCCACACATATTTTGAAGGAAATGTCCCTTCATTTAGATAGATCTGGAGTACATGAGACAGATTATACTTTTGCAAGAGTCTGAATATATCAGGAATGAATCCCAGATAACAAGCATCAAACTTCATAAATCTAATGAGTCTTTGTTAAACACATTCTTTGCTAAATATCGGTTAGAAAGCCGACATAACTGACCAAAAAACTGTACGTTCTGGACGTTGTGGTCATTATTAAATTACTACTTGATATACATGTGTCTTTATTATGTTGATAACACATTTTTTTCAGTAAAGAATATGTTGATTAATCTTCAAGATTTCAAGATTCATGAAAAGCTGTCATGGTTCATAAGAACATGTGGCATAAAATACAAAATTGTGAAAATGTAACAACCGGAACACGGAAAAATGTACATAAAACCTTATATTTTTCAAGATTTTAATCAATACTGTTATGGTTCATAAGAACATGTGACATAAAATACAAAATTGTGAACTTGTAACAACCGGAAAACAAAAAATATAAATAAAAACAGGTAGTGAGTGACAATTATATTGTACCCATCAAATAATATAAAGATATGATTAGATTCTTAATAATAACCGAAATTTATGCTTCATTAACAAAATGTTCTAGGAGACTTATGATACAATACTATACTTATTATTTGCATGTTGTTATTATTTCTTTACAAAACAAAGCAAGGTTTTTCAAATGTGATTTGTTTTTACTATTCATAAGATCTTCATTTTTAATGCAATAGGATACCTTTAATGATACGGTTTAATAAATTTACATTTACTATAAACAACGTCTGAACAATAAAAACGATTGTAAAATTCGTCACCCAGTTGGTTTGACTCGCATAAACTACATAAACGTAAGTTTCTCTTTATATTTAGGAATCTACCTTTCTCAATTAGTATTTTATGATTCATACATCTAAATTTTAACAAAGCTGAAGACAGTTGCCAAGGAAGTCTGTTAAAATAATCTTCGAATACAAATTCTGATTGATATAAACGGTAGTTTAAACATTTGTTTAAAGATTGGACATCACCGTTCCTTATCTCAAAGTTGGGACTAAATATGACTTTTGAAATTAGGACTAGGTACAGATTGACATAAAAAAAAATTGTACCAGTTCATGTTTAAATATGTTAAATTCTGCTTAAGCCGGTGCTATGGGGCGTGGATGGTAGTTTGCACTTGACAGAACCGTCCATGAACAGGCTAAATCAATCCAAGCCTGCAACATTTTCAATTTTGCCGTGTTGGGCTTTCTTCAGGGATTCTTATTTTCTCTATTTAACCAATAATTTGATAAACCAAGTTCGTCCAAAGTAATATCCTCAACAAAAGAAAGCCACGGTAATTCAGTTCTGTATCTAAAATATACAGAGAATGCAGTCTTATAATTATAAATTTTACAAATCTTATCTTTATCATTCAAAAGCTTACACCAGTAGTTAATATTTCTACTTTATATTTGCAACGATATCAGTGTAACTCTAAGTTTACCATATACAATTGGGAGTACTTAGCATTGCTTGAGGTTAAATATAATTTTGTAAAATTTAAGCTGAAACTGATCCATACACTTTAAATTTTCTATTCCCCAAACTTCAGAGCCATAACAAAGAATAGGAACAATTATCGTGTTAAACAAGTGGAACTGTTGATCTACAGATGGTAACAATTTTCAAGTTTTTTTTATCAAAGAGAACATTGAATTCTTCGCTTTATCAATAAGACGTTTTCTAGTTTTGGCAAATTTACCATTTTCCATAAATTGAATACCTAGATTTAAAAAATGACTACAGTAGATTTAAGATTTAGATATATTCAATACTGTGTTTTAAATTATCTTTGTAGTATTTTCATGTCTTTGTAGTATTTAAAAAGTCTTTTGGTAGACTAAAACTTTTAGGTAGACTGGTTTATTGATTTTATTTAACGAAATTTAGCGATACAGTCAACTATATACATGTCCGTCTTATTTTGCATGGCAACCAAGCAAGAAACAGGTGCTGGATGTCCTTTCACTGATGTTTAATTTGTGTTTCTGGATTTAAAACAATAAGGTAAGGTATCCAGTTTTTCTGAAAAACAGTTCGTTTTACATTTTGCAATGACTGTCACTTATTTCCACATGAAATAATTGTTTGGAAATGTGGAAAGTTCATGATAGTTTTCTTTATTTTTAAATCATGTAAATGTAGATCTACATCGGTGGTCTTCTAGCTGTTTTTTAAACTTAAAAGAATCATATCGTTGATATTACCAATTGGCACATTTGAGGACCCATATTTAAAGGAAGAAGAACATGTCATAAAGTAATTGTGGACATTTATATCGCGATCCAAGGATATGTATAAAACTTTAGGATATTATCCCGTGGATAATGTAAACTAATTAATCAGTTAATATCATAATTAGTAGTCTATAGTGGTATTAATAAATTGTGTATAAATATCATGAAAAAGGAATGATAAATCACATAGAAACTTGTTTGACTGACATCAAGGTAGTTGATTACATTATTGTGTTTAATATGTGAAGGGAATTGTTTTGTTCATTTATTTGGGTGTATTCTTGTCCTATAACATAAAAAATGTTTAAGTCTACTGACTGCATATCTTTTGACTCAAAATATCGTTTTTGTAGTAAATTACGACGGTTTATATAGCGCTTCAAAATTGCTGCTTGTTTTGCTAAAGGAACTTATGAAGAAGTCGATAAGAGTTTAGACGTTAGAGTGTACGTTCTATTAACGGAAACGCCTTATGTTTTAGGACTAGTTGTATTCGAGTGATTCATATACACATCCTTGGTCAGCGTGGAGAGCTAGATATTCCCGTCTGTATTAGCAGCCAGTGTTTGATTATTTTCCTTGTATTAATTGACATTTACATTCATATTGCTGAAATGATGTCATCCACAGGTAGTCAAAATATATTGATGTGCCAAAGCTAGATTCTGAGATTTTTTCCCCAGACACAAAATAGCACAATATCTTGTTGTGCAGTACAATTAGTTGGTCTAATCCACAGCAAGCAATTCATTCATAAAAGGTTCACAGGAATGACATCACACAACTTGGCTTTTATAGGGTAGGGGAGGGGAATCAAAGTCGTCCTACAACTTTACAGTTTAAAAAAATACACAAACAAACTATATTTGTTTTCTTGACTTGTTTTCAGAAAACATGGCATCTGTCATGTCTGGTTTCCTACCTGATTCATCAGGGGTCCAGTTTACAGCACGTCCTGCACTAAGAACAAGAGACTGTTCTCGTAATTCAATGAGGAATGGGCGTTCATCTTCTGTTGGTATGTAATTCAGTTCAACATTTGTTTTGTATTTACTATTAGTTATCTTTTAATTTGATGATAATAATGTTTCCTTCTGTAAAGTTATATTATAACATTGTTTTAATTTTAAGTAAACTCTGTCAACAAGGTTTTTAATAAGCCACTTCTGGAGTTATTGTTTATACTAAGACTCTATACTGGTTGGGGACCACCAAAACCGGACAACCACCAAACCGGGACGGCCCCGAAAATGCTTAATTTAGTATTTTCTTTGTCCAGTGGTTGTCAGTCACTTTTTATCAACAATAAACGCATGATTCTTCTAAAATTAAGTAAATAAATTTATTTCATCCTCCGTAAAAGGTATTATTTTAACGTCTATTTCAAGAATGTTGACGTTTACATTTGGGGGTCAAGAAAGAAAGGCCTGACCTCATATACCAGCTATAATCATTTGCAGAGTGAATAATAGAATATCCAAAACTTAAGCATTTGTTGCTGAAATATTGTATGTAATGTTAAAAATCAAAAATCAAAACACCCAAGCTTTTATCTGAATTAAATCACGTCATGTACATATCTGTCCGGACACATGGTACTGTAGTGTAGACAATTTAGGTAATTTTGATACCCTCCTTGTCGAGCCTCAGATATAAGTGTCAATACAATCAGAAATAAACAAACTAGTTTGTTAGTTAGGAGAAGAACCTAGCTGAACTGTGTCAAATTTTTCGGTCTCTAGGTGAAAAATTATGAAATCTGTATGGAAAAATGTTCCAAAAGTGTCCGGTTGATGGTCTCCGACCAGTACATTCTTTTCATATAAAAGATATTTAATGGTATGTCTCCTAAAAACTCAATATTTAAAACCAACTTAATACAACTATTTACCAGTTCCAGCATTATGCATCAAAAAAATTCATTATGGAAATGAAAATTTGTCAGACTCTTAAGAATGTTTATATCTGAATGGTTAAAGTTGTTGACTTAAAACAACATGTACTTGTCCATGACTGCTGTGGGTTAGAATACTGACACAGACTTTCGATTATTTCGAAGGGATTTTTTCCAGGATTTTTGGAATATGACCCATACCCATAACCTATGGACTTGGGAATTTTAGCGATGTTTTGTTAAAAAATGATAAAAATGCATGACTGAATTTTTGCAGTGATTAAATGAAAGCAAACAATCACTGTCTTAGGATGGCATCTTCATACATTTAAGCACTATTACATTGAGAAAGCCTTTATTTTCAAAGATTTTAGAATTTTTTATCCAATATTTTTATTTTGTAACTTCCAATTGGGAATTTTTCCTGTGGATTGGGAAAATAATATACTATTTTCAATTGGGAATAATTGACCCAATAATCATGAATAATGGCCATAAAATAAGCCAAAAAAATCCCTGTTTCATGTAAGTAAGTTAAGGGAATGTAGGTGTATTTACTCTGGTGCCCACTCATGCCTAAAATAATGCTCAGAGGAGCATCTTAGCATGGTCTTCCTCCACCAGTACAAATGGAAAGTACCTATAAAGTGCCAGTGTGACTTAAAACCCAACCAATGAAGAATGTTTAAAAAGTAAATATTGATATAAAACTGTTTTAAACATGTTTGTGCAATATTGTTTTTATTCTGATATTAAGGCACCAAGTGTGTCATATGCTTACATATAGAACACTTTGGGAAATGGTCAAAAACCATTGATGGAGCAAAATAAAGAATGGTTATTCTATTTAAAATATAAGATACTAGTGTGTCAGTAAAAAATATTAAAATGATTTTTCAGTATATTGGCTGGCTAACAAATATACAAAAAAAATGTATGTGAATTTTTGCAGTCTTGTGTTCAGGCGTGGAATGGCCTCCTAGATTTTACTTTCTCTTTCATTATCATTACATAAAAACAGCTTGCATTCCTGACTGTTGCATAACTTAAAGTTAGAAACTTTTGGCCAACCTTTGGAAAAAGTTGTGAGTACCACACATATTCAATGATATTGACCCAAAAGTCCTCGATAATATATCTGCAAATTTGAAAATATGTGTACATGTTTTTGTTTGTTGTATTTGTAGGTTCAGCATCAGATAATGGTATTCTGTCTCCAAATGCTAGTTTATCTAGTATAGAGATAGAAGCCTTGCTGAGAGAGAAGGTGAGGGCCAAGTCTGACAGCATCATACAGGTAATACTCTTTGATTATTTTCCACATTGATATGCTACCTGTACAAGATATATCTTGCATTGAATTTGCAACATTCCATTGTTCATTTAAAGCTACATGCCTCCAGATGAGCTAAAATATATTCAATAAAATCAAACTTGAGAAAAATATGCTAAGATTTTGAGAAATTAAAGAGATTGAAGTAATAATTTACATGTTATGTGCAATTAATGACTGATTTGGCAGTATTTACCACCACTTTTTACTGCATGACTAATGCAGTATTAAGGGCTATTTTTGCATATTTTGACCTCTTTTTGGTAATTTACATGGATTATAAGTGCCATTTATAATGTGTAAATTACTTTTATTTGTTTACTTCACAAATTTTACTTATAAATACATTTTCAAAATTTTCATGAAAATATGCATGAATCTGGAGGCATAATGCTTTAAAGAGTCTACAGTATATGTAGTTCGATTACTTTTAAAAATGATTGGAGTTAGAAACTTGTCCTGCATTGAACTGTTGATTAAAGGGAATTCAAGATAAATATATAAAACTGATAAGATAACAGTTGTGTCTACAGGTCAGAGTGCATGAATGTACAGACTAGCCTGGATGTTAATAGATGGAGATACATGCCAATTTGTATTGCTGCTAAATTTTCTTAAATGTTTCTAAAATATCATTACAGTGTATTATTATCATTGTTCTTTTTCTTGAGAAGTTAAAGTTACAATAACATATTAGATTTGTCAAGTTTAATTACATAAAAGGCATTAATCTTAACCTTAATGTAACAGTTTTAATATGAATGTGAAAAACGAGAATTTAAGTGGCACAAGTAATGAAGTAAAATTACAAGAGATTTAAGCTACTCTATTATTACTCATTAACCCATATTCCATATTTTAAATTTAAGTACCGTTTTTCATATGCACCGGTGCACAGTACTGGCCAATTTAACCTTCTTACCATTCGGCTGTTTGTCTGTCCATACAAAGTTAACATATTTAAGCAAGTTAGATATAACTTTAGTTCTACCTGTTATAATTGTTTTATAACTTACACAATTAGTTACCAATCTTTGATAATAACTTCATTATTGCAGCTATTTTCCCTAATTATTAACCTTTTTATCTTTTTTTAAAAGGTATGGACAAGTTAGATAATTATCTTAACCCTGAACATGCGGACTTGTCCCACTTCCATTTTAGGACTGTCCATAATCAATTATATTGATATCAACTTGAATATTTTAAGTTTGTCAGCCAACAGTATAGTGCCTGGTCAGACTACATGGTTGTGCAGACTGGCCTGGCTCTATAATTGTGGCAAAGGCTTAACACTTTCAGTTCCAGCACTTTAGGGGTAAAGTTCTACTTGTATCAGTGGCTTCATACTGTTTACCAATATTTTCAAATAAATGGATAACACTAGCACTGTATAAGAAACAAAACAATTTGCTAATAATTTAAATAATTGAGTTAAAAAGCATATAAATGTAAATAAAACAAAATTCAATAGTTACCTTGACCCTGCTTTGTAATATTATAATTATACCCCCACCACAAAATGTGGGGGGGGGGCTATAATGGATTCGCTTTGTCGCGTTGGTCGGTCGGTCAGTCGGTCGGTCGGTCGGTCCGTCTCCATTTTCGTGTCCGCTCTATAACTCCTATACCACTTGAAGGATTTTCTTCAAACTTGGCTCAAATGTTCACCTCAGCAAGGGGATGTGCAGAACCCATGTTGCCCATGTGTCAGCTCAAGGTCAAGGTCACAATTGAAGGTCAAATATCAAACACAATCATATATTAGACAGTATGTCGTGTCCGCTCTGTAAGTCCTACAATAATTGAAAGATTTTCTTCAAACTTGGTTCAAATGTTCACCTCAACAAGGGGATGTGCAGAACTTATGTTGCCCATGTGTCATCTTAAGGTCAAGGTCACAATTGAAGGTCAAATCAAACAATCAAATATTACACAATATGTCGTGTCCGCTCTGTAAGTCCTACACTTATTGAAAGATTTTCTTCAAACTTGGTTCAAATGTTCACTTCATCAAGGGGATGTGCAGAACCCATGTTGCCCATGTGTCATCTTGAGGTCAAGGTCACAATTGAAGGTCAAATATCAAACAATCAAATATTACGCAGTATGTCGTGTCCGCTCTGTAAGTCCTACACTTATTGAGAGATTGTCTTCAAACTTGGCTCAAATGTTCACCTCAACAAGGGGATGTGCAGAACCCATGTCACCCTTTTGCCGGCTTAAGGTCAAGGTCACAATTGAAGGTCAAATATCAAACAATCAAATATTACGCAGTATGTCGTGTCCGCTCTGTAAGTCCTACACTAATTGAGAGATTTTCTTCAAACTTGGCTCAAATGTTCACCTCAACAAGGGGATGTGCAGAACCCATGTCACCCTTTTGCTGGCTTAAGGTCAAGGTCACAATTGAAGGTCAAAATTTGACTTAGAAAATGTTCTTAAATTTTAACATATATCTGAATATTTCTGAATCTAGGAAAGGTATTTGGTTGAAACTTAAAATATATATGAAATGTCACAATTAAGATATGCTGGTCAAGTTTCATAACTCTGTATTGCATTTAAACAAAGTTATGCCCCTTTTTAATCTTCAAATTTACATACAATCACATATTAGACAATATGTCGTGTCCGCTCTATAAATCCTATACTAATGGAAGAATTCAAACTTTACTCAAATGTTCACCTAAACAAGGTTATGTGCAGAATCCATGTCACCTTTGTGCAGTCTAAAAGTCAAGGTCAAAAATTGACTTAGAAAATGTTCTTAGATTTTAACATGTTCTTGAATATTTCTGAAACTAGCACAGGTATTTGCTTGAAACTTAAAAGATATATGAGGTGTCACAATTACGATATGCAGGTCAAGTTTCATAACTCAGTATTGCATTTTGACAAAGTTATGCCCCTTTTTAAGTCTTTAAATTTACATACAATCAATACTAGAATATATGTTGTGTCCGCTCTATAAATTCTATACTAATGGAAGGATTTTCTTAAAACTTTACTCAAATGTACACCCCAATTGGGCGATGTGCAGAACCCATCTTACCCTTGTGCCAGCTTAAGGTCAAGGCCACACTTGAAGGTCAAAAATTGACTTACAAAAAGTTTAGTATATTGGGAAAATGTAAGGTTATTTGTAACTGTTTCGAACATGATTTGATAATAGATATTTATACTATTACCTGTACAATAAGTCTTTTTTTCAACAGAGATAATTTCTTTTTATGTATTTGTGCGACTTAAGTTATTTCCTTAACCACCTTTCCAAGTCGTCTTCTGTCAAGGACATTGGTGGGGGTATGAATCGCATTCAGCAATAGTTCTAGTTATACATGTATTGGGTTTTTCATCTAAAGAACTTTCAATTTAAATTTCAGTAATATTGATTTTTGTACAATAAAGCGAAAGTTTATAGCTCACCTGACATTTGGGTCACCTATAAATAGGCTCCTGAAAGAAACTTTTTAAAAAGTTGTTCTCATTTGGTATGTACATTGTATGTATGTACAGCATTGATTGGTATACTTTTACAAAGTTTGATTCTTTTTCCAAGTTTATTAAATTATGGCATAATAGTCAAAGTTAGCTGTGACTAAATATTCGTTTTAAATTGACTTAAAATATAGGTAAAAATATAATCATATCAGAAATGACAAGGTTTTACTGTATATATAAATTGATGATTGACGTAGTCTAATACAAATCCAGGAAGTTTGTTAAAATTATGGGATTTGGATGAAAAATGCCCCAGCTGCAAAGGTCATTTGTTTTCTTGAAAAAGTTATTTTTTACATTGTTTTAGCCATGGAGATTTTGTTTCTTAACTTATTTGGCATCTTTTGTCTTTTTTCAATTGTTCAATTGTATTCCTTGCAGTCTTTCCTCAGGTGAGCAATAAAAGATCCACCATGACTCTCTTGTTAATGATTATGTTGGGTATACGGCATGCCAATTTTTATGGCTTTTTGACTTATTGTTATAAAATGATTCATGATTGAATATCAGTTTACGTCAAACAATTAAACAATTATTTGAGTCATAACCATTTAGAACAAGCCTATAAAACAGTGCATTAATATCATACCATTAAATCAAGGCAAGGTTACCTATCTGAAACAATCACTTTACAGTTTTAAAATACAGACATGAACTTATAAAAATAAATCAGTTTAAAGATCAAGAAGTTTATAGTGTTTTTCTACTTATCTTTGATAGTTTAAATGTTTCTGTTTATGGATTTTTGCTATCTTTTAAGTAATAAGATAATGATCTTAAATATATTACTCTTTGTGATTGGTTCTTTTTTTGCTTTTTCAATAGAAAAAGAACAGAACTTTGAATAAAGAAATATATTTATAGAAGCACTGAAATGTAATTCAAAATGTCTTATTTAAAGGCTTTAACAAAAATAGTTGGTAATAAATAGATGGACTTGGTAATAAAAGATGATTTTGGTAATAAACAGATGAGCTTGGTAATAAACAGATAAACTTGGTAATAAATAGATGAACTTGGTAATAAATAGATGAACTTGGTAATAAACAGATGAACTTGGTAATAAATAGATGAACTTGATAATAAATAGATGAACTTGGTAACAAATAGATGAACTTGGTAATAAATAGATGAACTTGGTAATAAATAGATGAACTTGGTAATAAATAGATGAACTTGGTAATAAATAAACAGATGAACTTGGTAATAAATAGATGAACTTGGTAATAAACAGATAAACTTGGTAATAAAGAGATGAACTTGGTAATAAACAGATGAACTTGGTAATAAACAGATAAACTTGGTAATAAAGAGATGAACTTGGTAATAAACAGATGAACTTGGTAATAAATAGATGAACTTGGTAATAAACAGATAAAGTTGGTAATAAATAGATGAACTTGGTAATAAATAGATGAACTTGATTATAAATAGATGTTCTTGGTTATAAATAGATGAACTTGATAATAAACAGATGAACTTGGTAATAAACAGATAAACTTGGTAATAAAGAGATGAACTTGGTATAAACAGATGAACTTGGTAATAAATAGATGAACTTGATTATAAATAGATGTACTTGGTAATAAATAGATGAACTTGATAATAAACAGATGAACTTGATAATAAACAGATGAACTTGGTAACAAATAGATGAACTTGGTAATAAATAGATGAACTTAATAATAAACAGATGAACTTGATAATAAACAGATGAACTTGGCAACAAATAGATGAGATTGTAAATAAACAGATGAACTTGGTAATTAATAGATGAACTTGGTAATAAATAGATAACTCAGTAATAAATAGATGAACTTGGTAATAAACAGATGAACTTGATAATAAATAGATGAACTTGGTAATAAATAGATGAACTTGATATGATATACATGTAGTTGGGACTTCTCATTTTCAATATTGAAAACATTTACTTATATTGAATTAACATTTCATCTGTATATAAGGATTATTCTGGTAAATCATAAGGAATCAGTAAATATCAACTAATGTGGGTTACTATCATAATAAATCCTTGACATCTCTCGCCTTTTATCAAAAAAAAATTGCAATACCTATTTTTAGTACATTATCATCTATGACATCTTTTTTGAGCAAATATCAATATGGCAGCCCTCATACCTGCTCATTAGTGTCTACTATACTTTAAAATTGTAATATTGGCTAAGAGACAAGAAAACCATGTGAACATTTTAATATATTTAATTTGTATAATTTGTTTTACAGGATGACTCAGCAAACTTTTTTGTAAATGGCAATGTAGTATGTATTTATTTATTTCAGGCATTTAGAACGTATGACGTTGATCAGACTTCCAGTGTAACTAAAGGCGAGTTTAGGCGGGTTCTTGAGTCCTACTGTAGCCCTCTTACCACAGACCAATTTGAAGCAGTTCTTGCTAAGGTACTCTTGCTGTCATCCTCCACTCTCTTTCTCTGTGTGTGTGCGTGTGTTCATGTGTGATATAAAATAAAGGTATAAGTATAAAGGCATCACCAGCTTAAAACAAAACAGTTGCTAGCTGGAGTCTTTGTACTCTTACCTGAATGAAATCTGTGAAACACTCATCTGTTAGTTTTCATAAACAAAACATAAAAAATGGTTTGACCTCATTAAATAATTCTTTGGTACAAGTATTAACTTAGCTCATCTTATGTACAGTATTCTTTATTTACAATCCAATTCACTTTTCAAATCTCAAGGGAAGTGGTTTCTATACATGCAATGGAATCTGGTTTTTATTCATTCAAGGGAAGTTGGTTTTTATAAACATATTGGAAGTTGGTTTTTATGTATTCAAGGGAAGTTGGTTTTAATAAATTATGTGAAGTTGGTTAAATAAATTTTGGTAAGTTGAGAGGAAGTATATTTCTTGATTTTTTTTTAAAATAAAGATACAGATAATGTGCTGAACTGTTAATCTATGGTTGAGTTAATACTTCACCAAGCTCTGATTTGATGTGAAAATAACATTCTTATCAACTTGAAAAATAAAATCTTAACAAACAGGAAACCCAGGAAAAAAGAAACAGATTTTCCACTTTGTTACAAAAGTGTATTATACTACAATGTATTACCAACCCTTTCCATCTGGACTCCTGCTTTATGTGATGTATTGAAGTTTTTGTTTTTTTAAATTTTGTTTTAAGGGTTTATGTTAATAGTCAAATAATACAAGTTATTACAAACAATGAAACTTGGAACGATCAACAAGCTTTTTGTTTGATTTTGATTAAAATATTGATGGAAAGATGTTGCTATGCTTTCAATGCATGAAACTGGTACCCATACACTCTTACAGTCCTTGAATGACAGTATAACGATATACATACATGTATAATCACCTTCATATATATATATCACGGTATTTTCACTCTTATATCTTGGTTGTTATTCTCTATCTATGTAATGTTTTAGCTGACATATATTTTCATTTCATTTGAAGTTTAGGCTTGCAGATTGTAGGTCATTTGCAGGGCTGTAGGCCATTTAAATCATGGGAGAGTTAGATCTCAATAGATCAATGGTGACAGTAAGAACATATTCCCAGAAATTCTTCTAGATTCTTCTTACTACACGCTTTATTTTAACATATCTTTTACATAACTTCTACCTGTATTTTTTTTATTTTAAAAAAATTGTAGTTATTAATCTTAAATCATAACAGACTTCCTTGTTTCAGTGACAGTTCAATTTTCAAAACTATTTTTTTTGTAATTTTAAGCGTTGTGCTACCTGTAAAATTTGACAAAAAGATGTTATATAATAATATAATTATGCACCAGTGAATTCTAACCCGGGGTCTCAAATCCCCAGGGTAGTGTGACTAAAACATTTCCAGCTGTCTGTTCCTGCACTATCCTGCAATGATGTCTTTTCATACAGGCTGCATAATAGGGTGGGGATGAGGGTGGGGTTGGCCATTTTGGTTGGAAAAAATGTCCATCTGGCAATATAGGGCTGTTAAGTAGGGATTTTAAATCAGACTGCTTCTCATAGGACTTGGCCTTTATTTGGGGTTTTATTATATGAAAGTCAAAGTCTTTGTTTTTCCACGATGGTCAGGTTACTTAACTGACTGATTTATAATATCTCAAAAGTTTCATCATACCAGTGTTGGTATCTCTTTCTACATATTGTTCAGTCCTTGTAATAATATATTTTCTTGTGTAAATCAAGTAAAACAATTGACACATGATTACACAGATTGTCACTGGAACAGGTGTTTCTGTACAATGTATTATAATTAGATGATAATTAACAAAATTAAATTTTCAAATATTTATACAAAAAAGGCTTTACAGAAGGTAAGACATATCTTGTGATATTAATTATTTGGATTTTAGGTCTTGGGTGAAACAAGAGAGCTAATGTCAGTTCATGAACTTTTTTTATAAACTGAGCACTATTTTCTGAATATTTTGAAAATAGAATTCACCTGCAAATAATTGTTTCCTTAGTATGGTACATGTATTCTGCTTACAGTTGATACATTGTATTTAGTTCACCGAACCATGATTGTGCACAGGTGAGGTTTTGTGATCAAACTTTGTCTGTCCTGAAATGTCTGTTGTCAAATATTGGTTTATATCATATCGTTCACTAAACCACAAAATAAATTGCTATGAAACTGTACAGGAAGGATACTTAGTAGTTCCTTTAAAAAATAGTTAAAATTGTCTCTGACCACTGAACAAGATGGTAACCAGAGCTAAAAACAACAACAACTTTAACATCTCCTCCTGAACCTACTCATAGATCTTGATGGAAGTCTCTAAGATTAATATTTGTGTAGTACTATAGTACTAGACCGGAAATTATTCTAGTCACTAGAGCTGGGTCCAAGCTAAAAATAGAAACAATTTGAATTTTGACTTAACAATGACATTCTTGCATTGTTTCTTAGGTGAGCCATTCAGGGCCTTCATGACCCACTTGTAATTATAACTGAAAACATACTTTCATAGTTTTTAAAGTTGTTGGTTTCTTATACATATAGTCAGATATTGTGTAAAAACATTTTTTTTATTTAAGAAAAATTAAATGTGGCATTAGCTAAATTTGAAAAAAGAGACTCAGTTTTTATTACATGTATTATTCAAGAACTATACTCAATGTTGCATGGCATGGTATATTATAACCACTTTGTATTTTGTTTAGTTATGTATTTATCATAGAAATTTGTATAAATTATCTGTATTTTGTGTTTTGAAATGAAAATATTGATAAAGTAAAAGAAAAAAAATGGCTATAAAAAGAATGATAAGAGTTGTAAAATTTTGTATTAAACATTTTATTTTTGAAAAATGCCAAATTGTGGCAAATATCTGAAGGTTTAACTTTGTAAGTTAACATAGTGAAAGTTTCTAGTTGAATGTAATACATAATATTTAATTTTAAATTTTACATCCAGTGTTTTTATTTTTGAGGAAACAATGTTATTCTTTAAATTTCTAGCTTTACAGGAGAATTGAAATGATATTATATAGATGGACTTGCTTATAACAGATCATAATTTGAAATAGCAATATGTGTGTTGTATCAATTAGTCTGATTATTTCTTAAAATATTTTTGTAATAGAAAAGTGCATGAATTTAGCTTTTAAGCTTGAATAATTGAGAATGCTATCCTACTCATGTTGGCATTTTTATTGGCATCGGTGTAACACTTGGTTAAAGTTTTGTGTGCCAGTGATGTCATATTGTGTTTAACCACAGAAGGTGCTGTATTCATTTGAAATCTCACTAATGTCTCCTCATAATTTTAGTTAACTGTCAACAAATTTTGGGAAAAAAGAGGTCACTTGAGAACAATATGACATCCAAAACTAAAAGGTGAAAACAGCAGACTCTGCTTGATTAATTAGATTTCATGATGTATTTTATCAAATATATTCTTGCTCCACAAACACAGAAATAATTGTCAACTTAAAACTTCCTTTTTATCTTTTGAATCATAATTGTAGGTCACTTTTTTAATCAAGCATGGATTTAGACTGTGCTGCATTAAACAGAATCATTTCCTTTATGAACAGAGAAAATTATTTCAGCATGTCTCTTGTTTTACTGTCATGTTTTAAGAACAGTGTAGTCTGCTCTTTGTCTGACAGTCCTTGTTTTTATGTTTGATAACTTCAATATATCAGCACATTTTGCATGCATTGAAATTAATTTTAGAAATGATTATTAGTTAAGCTGCATCAAAACTTAATTAATTAAAAAAGAAATCAGAATGGTTAACATGTATAAAGTTAGATCTGCATGGAGCATGTCTAATGTGTAATCTTCTATGTGTAGTTGTTTTTATATAAGCTTGCTAATAATGGTAAAAAATAAGGGGCCATCATTGTCCTTTTGTTTCATTCATAGGTCTTAATTAATAAATCAAGAACAATACATGTGCAGTTAGGGTTGGGCTTGTAGTAAAAAGCTTGATATACACTGATATAATCAAGAAAGTAAAATGTCACATAGCCGTAGTGTTATATAACTGTAAAATGTTATATAGCCGTAAAGTGTCACATAGACGTAAAGTGTGTCACATAGCTGTAAAATGTCACATTACCTTAAAGTGTTACATAGCTCTAAAGTGTTTTATATAGCCGTAAAGTGTTACATAGCCGTAAAGTGTCACATAGCCATAAAGTGTTATATAGCCATAAAGTGTTACATAGCCATAAGGTGTTATACAACTGTAAAATGTTACATAGCTGTAAAGTGTCACAAAGCCGTAAAGTGTGTCACATAGCAGTAAAATGTCACATAACCATAAAGTGTTACATAGCTGTAAAGTGTTATATATCGGTAAAGTTTCACATAGCCGTAAAGTATCCACATAGCTGAAAACTGCCATATAAACCATGAGCTTAGTATATACAGAATTTAATTTAGTTTGATTATGTAGGAAGCTTAAAACTTATAGACACACTCTGGAATCTGTTCCTGGAATGAACCAGTACTGAACAATGAATGTAAAGTTTCTAGCTCAAGGAAACAATGGCTCGCCTTTGACTGGGTTTGAACCCACGGGGACAGCATTCCTTAGATCGTTTGTCCAACAATTTAACCACTGGGCCATGTAGCCACATTATAGTTACAAGTTCACCATCATGTTATTAGGACTCAGTATCTTGTAATTATGAGATCATAGCTACAAGGTCATAATACAAGATGATTTCCTATTGTGACATGTTATCTTGTTATTATGAAATAAACATGTTCAAAGAATATATTCCAAGTGACACAATTAGCTTTTGTTTTATAATGTATAATTAGATTTGTTATATATATTTTAGATGATGTAACAAATAATTTTGCACTTTTTGCTGGAAGCTTTTGCAAACGAATAACAGCAAGATTTATCTTAAATATTAGTTGAGATATTTAGTGTGTGTAATGCATGGAGGTGTTTTTTTTCTTCAAAATATTAAAGCAGAATTGTTTTCATTCTTCTTTTTTGGAATTTTTACTCTTCTATCAAATTCCAGGGTTGTTTTGTATTTATAGTTGTATTTTTTTTAATGAAGAAAATAAACATCTGTGAAAAAAATAGTAGACTCAAGAATTTACTTTAAATTTCATTAAAACAAATTTTCTTTATTATATTAATTATGATATTTTTTATGTAACAAAAATACTTTCTTACATAACTGTAACAATTAATATCATATTTATAACAAATACACATGTATATACATGTAGATAGATCAAATAATTATAATAATAAGATTTTTTAAAAATATTCTTATATATCTATGTTCTTCTTGTTGGAAATGCTTCAAATTGGTCCTCTCACCCTTCTTATTTACTACTGAATATATCATACCATCAAAATTTCAGCAGGAAATAGATACAGTACTACTGAATTCTAAAAAAAACCCACCTGAAATTATGGTAAATTTAGGGAATATATACGTGAATAGTAATCTTTCACTTGAATTTGTGATAATAGATCATATTCCAGACGAGAAATCATTATTTTTTCAGTTTTTATAGATATTTGAAATATATTTGTCTGTAAATGTAGATACATGTATAGCAGGTGTGGTTTTGTTTTAAATTGCTTATTTTTAAAAAAAAAATCTTTAATATTTACAATATTTAACAATTTGTTAATTAAGGGAAATATATTAAGAATATTGCATTATACATTATGTACTTCGTTTTTGCATTCTGTGATTTGACCTTTTTAGGTGAGCAAAAATCCCAATGGAACAGTGCGCTATGCTGATTTCCTGGACAAGTTTCATTCAAATGGACAGTCAAATTCCCCAGCAGCCCGTCAACAGGTCAACAGAATTACAAATGGTGTACCAAAGTAAGAAACTTTTAATGATTTTATATCATTACCAGGAATTTGAATTCTCTCTTTTGAAGTTTTAAAAAAATCATGGAATGCTGGTACTTGTTTGTGCCAGAAATAATGTTTGGTATGACTTTTACCCTAAGACTGCCCGTGGGAACTATTCTAAACCCTGGGACCCCGTGCGACAAAGATAGCTCTCAGATGTTTGTTTTCCATCTGATAATGGTCTTTCCTTGTTATTGTTTTAAATAAAATTTTACTAAAATTGTGTTTTGTTCAGTTGAAAGATTGACAAAACTCCATTTAAAAACTATTTTTCATGGTAAGGGTTCCCAAAGAAAAAGTTCCAAAATTTTAAACGGGGGAAAATATTTGGGTTTTAAAAATTCAACTAAGAAAAAAAATTTTTTAACAATATTGTATGGCTTTTTCAGAAAAGGGTTTTACTCTGTCTTGTTAAACCTTTTAATTTTTTTACAAATTTTTTGGTTCTTCTCCCCCAACACCAAAAGGGAAAATTATGAGATTGATTGAAAAGCTGCTGAAAGAAAAGGTATGGTACAGAAATAATGTATTACAAGTTATAAGTCAGTTTTAATCCTTATCCAATCCTCTTTGGGGAAGTGCCCAAAAAATATGTGGAAATAAACAACCTTCATTTTGTCATGCCGCTTTATTTTTAGCTCACCTGTCACATAGTGACAGGGTGAGCTTTTGTGATCGCTTTTCGTCCGGCGTCCGTCCGTCGTCCGTCCGTAAACTTTTACTTTAAATGACATCTCCTCATAAACCACTAAGCCAATTCCATCCAAACTTCACAGGAATGTTCCTTTGGTGGTCACCTTTAAAAATTTGTCAAAGAATTTAATTCCATGCAGAACTCTGGTTGCCATGGCAACCGAAAGAAAAAACTTTAAATATCTTCTTTTAAAAAACCATAAGAGCTAGAGCTTAGATATGTGGCATGAAACATCTTCTAGTGATTGTCTACCAAGTTTGTTCAAATAAAAGCCCTGGGGTCAAAATTGGCCCCGCCCCAGGGGGTCATTGATTTTCCCTATATGCATATAGTAAAAACTTAAAAAAATTTCTCTTAAAGAACTCAAAGAGCTATGGCTAAGATATTGAGCATCAAACATGTTCTAATAGGTGTCTACCAAGTTTGTTCAAATAAAAGCCCTGGGGTCAAAATTGGCCCCGCCCCAGGGGGTCATTGATTTTCCCTATATGCATATAGTAAAAACTTAAAAAATCTTCTTTTAAAGAACCAAAAGAGTTAGAGCTAAGACATTTAGCATGAAACATGTTCTAATAAGTGTCTAACAATAAAAGCCCTGGGGTCAAAATTGGCCCCGCCCCAGGGGGTCAATGATTTTCCCTATATGCATATAGTAAAAACTTAAAAAATCTTCTTTTAAAGAACTCAAAGAGCTATGGCTAAGATATTTAGCATCAAACATGTTCTAATAGGTGTCTACCAAGTTTGTTCAAATAAAAGCCCTGGGGTCAAAATTGGCACCGCCCCGGGGGTCATTGATTTTCCTTATATGTGTATAGCAAAAACTTAAAAAATCTTCTTTGAAAAAACCAAAATAGCTAGAGTTAAGATATTAAGCATGAAACATCTTTTAGTGAGTGTCTACAAAGTTTGTTCAAATAAAAGACCTGGGGTCAAAATTGGCCCCGCCCCGGGGGTCATTGATTTTCTTTATATGTGTATAGCAAAAACTTAAAATCTTCTTTGAAAAAACCCAAATAGCTAGAGTGTAGATATTAAGCATGAAATATCTTCTAGTAAGTGTCTACAAAGTTTGTTCAAATAAAAGCCCTGGCCCGGTCCCAGGGGTGTCATTGTTTTCAACTATATGCATATAGTAAAAAACTTTAAAAAAATCTTCTTTTAAAAAGCCCAATGAGCTAGAGCTTAGATGTTTAGCATGAAACATCTTCTTATGGGTGTCTACCAAGTTTGTGCAAATAAAAGCCCTTTGGTTAAATTGGCCCTGTAACGTTGGGGGGGGGGGGCTATATACAGGTGAGCGACCTCAGGGCCATCATGGCGCTCTTGTTTTTTAATATGGCCACCATGCTGCCCCAGGGTCTCTGATTTAATGGGGATTTTACAGATCTTACAGTCCCCACAAGTTAGACTTTTACCCAGAAGTTAGATTTATTGCAGCTTACTTTTAGGTATTACAGCTGATTGCTGCATGAGAATAAAATAGTTTAATTTTAGATAGAAACATGTATATACATATACATAAATATGTGTGGCTTTCATGGTGAATAAAGGTGATTTGAATGCAACTGTTGACACTTTTTATGTGGAAGTCTTTACTAGGTTTTTTAAACCTAATTAATTAATATAAAATGACAAGATATTGAAATACATGTAGTAATATTCATAAATTCATCTTTGAGTAAGGTTTTGATCATGATTAGAATGGTTCAGAAAACAACAGTTACATCACATTGGTTGAGAAAAGTTTACATGTTCACACAATATAGTTTTGCTGTATGGTATGAGCTACTTAGCTGAGAGGTATTGAAGGTTGCTGAAAATTACTAAAAGTAAAATGTTCTATTATTTTCTTATTTAGGAATTCCATATTATTTCATATTAGCCCATATACTTTGACTGTTAGCAACAATTATAACTCACTTGACATCCCTAACTCTTTACACTTCAAATTTCAAAGCTGTCAACAAGTCCTTGAAATGTATCAAGGTAAAGGGATAAGAGTAGGAAAATCTGTGACTTTATTCTTTTTCATCATTACTATTGTTTTAGATTGAGAGTAACCTGAAGTCAGTTGTGAAGGGTTTACAGTTGTTTGACTATAATCGTGATGGTCGTATACAGAGGCATGAGATGAGGAGAGTTATAGAGAACTACTGTTTTAAACTCTCAGATCAACAATATGATAAGTATGTTTACTCAGTTTTTCTTTTTCCACACTAGAAGCACATAATGTCTGATGTTTGTTGTCTGTTATAAAGATAAAAAAATATCTCCTAAACCACAGAGAAGATATTTACAAAATTTCACAAAAATTATCCTTATGTGGTCCCCCTCTACAAACAATTTTGTAATTAATGATTTCAGTCTGATTCACTGGTAAAAAAAATTAAAAGTAATCAAAGTGCTGAAGGCACTGAGTTTGTTTTGGCCTTCAAAACGTGCTGAAGCAGGTAATTTCTTCATTAGCAATGATTCCAGTATTTACAAAGTGGTCAAGTGGTGAAGTTAACATTTAAGTCACTATGTCATATAGCTGGACTTGAATATTTATTTGCAGGATATTTATATATGGTCAACTACTATCACATCTTTACGTTAGAGAGAATATAGGCCTGTAAGTTCCATTTGACCTTTTTACTTTTGTCAAATGTCAGACCCAAACAAGTAAAATATCATAGGACAACCAACCAACTTAGATGAATGGTATGATTGAGTTTTCAGTTATTTCACTGATTTGTGTAATTTACTTATTTAGATTGTGGCAGAGATATGACTTCCATCATACAGGGATGGTGAGCTACAAAGATTTTCTCAGTCGTTTAGGAGTCAGTGTACAATCTCGTAACAAACCTCCTCAAGAAGGTGCCATGGCAGGTAATTCATAATAAGAAATTTTCAATGAAAACAATAATGTATATATTTTTTTTATTTAGTCATTGTCAAGTCTGGTTAACCATGACAGTTAATGTCATTTTCTTTCATAAAATTCAGTTGAAAACATTGTACATGCATCAAACTTGTGACAACTGGCAGGATCAAAGCAGCTTACTGGCAGCTATTATTTACTATTTCCAATCACACTAAGTAGTAAAAGTGAGAAGACTTCTCTGTTTTTCTACTGTGGGTCTAGAATAAATGGCTTCATAAAATGTTTTTCTTTTAAAATGGATGTTTAGAATATTGTACAGTGTATAACCAACCTGAATGGAATCATTCAAAATAAATGTATTTCAACAAAAAATTGTTTGTATGATTTAAATACGTATTCAATGTATGTTTGTTGTGAAATTTTTGTTCACTTTAATCTATCAAAAAAGGAGAAACTTACATTGAAACTTCATAATCAAAAGAAATACACAGACAGAAACAAGAGAAGTAAATGTGAAAATAAAACCCACCTACACAACAAACCTCAACAACAGACAATTATGAATTTTATAGTAATGGGGAAGATTATTTAATACTAGTAAATTTAAAAGTAAAAATTTTTCTGCCATTGGTATTGAGTTTGTTTTACCAGTCCTGTTCTAAATAATTTAATTAAGGGGGAAATGCGTTCATTTACTTAGGGATCCGTAAAGCTTAACCAACCTCAAGGAAAAAAAATTATACAGAGTATACTAATAATGTTTTCAGAAGAGGAAGAAGAAGATGACCCTGGTATAGCTCAGCCTTTCATACTAGCTTTATTTCTAATCCATCTTTATACCATAACTATCTCTACCCGTTTAGAGTGATGGTTACCATTTTCTATATATCCAGTTATCATCCCTATTTCAGAATGGCTGGTGTCTATTGTACAACCTAGTATATTACTGTGTGTCATTGTTTAGAATGTAATAAATGCAAATCAGCAGAATTGGATTTACTTTATAGACTAGGCAAATGGTTTAAAAAGAAATGTCTAGCTATGTTCTATAAATATATTGTATGCGATAAATTCTTATGTCTTAAGATCTTCAGGTTGATTTCAGAATGAAATATTCAACTGATCATAATTGTTCACTTGCAGAGAAATTGGTAATTACTGGTTAGTCAGTTATTCAGAAAAAAAGCCAGTTAGGTGTACTTACTGCCAAGATATCACCAAACCAAAATTGTGTTAAAACCAAGAAAAAACAAACGAAAAAAAACCCATCATTTGATAATTAACTTTCTTGAATTTCTAAAACAAATATTTTGCATGATACAGATTTTTGTCATTGATCATTCAAAGCTTAACATAGGATTTTAATGACGTGCTTGTGAAAGATATTTTTTAAAATTAATTTTTTATCATGGTGTTTGATTTTGCTCTACAAATGCTTGTGTGGTGTGTTTGAAATGACAGATAAATATATATGTCTATATTAATCACATGCTTTAAAGTTTGAACACTTATACTCTGACTGATAATCTACTGTGTTCAGTGTTATGATTGACAACAGAATTTTCTGACTTCTTTTCCATTTCAATCTTAAAATTTTGAACATTGGGGTAATGATAATATTCAAATAGAATTTTAAATGATGATGGTAACATGACAGTTGTATATCGTTTGTTTACCAACTCAACCTAAAAAGGATTTTTTCTTCTAAATTTAGAATTGTAAAAGTCAGTTTTGCAATCAGATAGAAACAGGATATAAGATGAGAATAGACCATAATATGGTAGATATTAAATAATGATTCTGCCTTTTTAAGCTATAGTACTCCCCTTGGGTACCTCATTCCCACCAATATCAAAGTAATTCAAATATGCTAAATTGCAAACATAGCATCACCTAAAAACTTTGCATGGAACTTAATGTAATTGTCTTGGATCAATGACTTATTTTTTGATGGATTGCATGTATGTTTTAGTAAAAAGGCAGTAGTCAATGCCAGTATAAAATGTCTGAAAGTATCTCGTTCCATGCAGAAGTATTAAGTACTGCAGTATCCAAATGCACCACCCTATAATGTATGATTGCTTGTTTGCAGCCCTGAACTGGCAACAGAATACACCTCACCCACATATGAGGAACTTCAAACAGAGACAAGAAGATGAACACATGTTACAGGCAATGAACTTTAGAGAAATTGAAATAGAATTTAGGAAAAGGGTAAGAACATTTTCTGTATAGGATATTATTTTGATCTTACCTATTATAAGAATGTTTGTTTGGGATAGAACTGGGGGCACTTTCTTATGTTTTTTTTTTTTTTTTAACCAGGTTTTCAACGAAAACCGGGTTATTGTAATGCCGAAGTCGGCGGGCTTGCGGGCGGGCGGGCGGCAGGCGGGCGGGCGGGCGTCAACTTTTGGTTTCCGCTCAATAACTTTAGTTTGCTTTGGCCTATTGACACCTTACTTGGTGTATTGATAGCTTATATCAAGAGGTAGCTTGGGATTGCTATCCAGGTGTCTTTGATCAAGGTCAAGGTCACTGTTACTAAAAATAGAAATTCAATTTCTGCTCAATAACTAAAGTTTGCTTTGGCCTATTGACACCAAACTTGGTGTATGGATAGCTTATATCAAGAGGCAGCTTGGGATTGCTATCCAGGTGTCTGTGATCAAGGTCAAGGTCACTGTTACTAAAAATACAAATTCAGTTTCCGCTCAATAACTTGAGTTTGCTTTAGCCTATTGACTCCTAACTTGGTTTATGGATAGCTTATATCAAGAGGCAGCTTGGGATTGCTACCCAGGTGTCTGTGATCAAGGTCAAGGTCACTGTTACTAAAAACAGAAATTCAGTTTCCGCTCTATAACTTGAGTTTGCTTTGGCCTATTGACACCTAACTTGGTGTATGGATAGCTTATATCAAGAGGCAGCTTGGGATTGCTACCCAGGTGTCTGTGATCAAGGTCAAGGTCACTGTTACTAAAAATAGAAATTCAGTTTCTTCTCAATAACTCCAGTTTGCTTCGGCCTATTGACACCAAACTTGGTGTATGGATAGCTTATATCAAGAGGCAGCTTGGGATTGCTATCCAGGTGTCTGTGATTAAGGTCAAGGTCACTGTTATTAAAAATAGAAATTCAGTTTCCGCTAAATACATTGAGTTTGCTTTTGCCTTTTGACACCAAACTTGATGAATGGGTAGCTTATATAAAGAGGCAGCTTGGAAGTGCTACCCAGGTGTCTGCGATCAAGGTTAATGTATTTAGTTTTCATGTTATAACTTGAGTTTGCTTTGACCTTTTGACAATAAACTTGCTGAGTGGCAGCTTTGGATTGCTACTTAGATATTTGGGAGCAAGTTCAAGATTATTTGCTTACAATAGAATTTTCAGCTTCTATTCATTAACTTCAGTGTACTTTGACCTATTGATTGCTGTCACATCAAAATTTGGTCGTTGAAAACCTGGTTTTCGTCGCATTGCGGCGCTTCTTGTTTTTTTTTTTTTTAAGAAATTTTATACTTCATTTATTATTTGAAAACCTCTTTTATATGATGTTAAAATGATGCTTTATATTATTTGCATTTCTTAGTTAAATTATTTGATAGTTGTTATTGAAACTTTAAACTGAATAAGGGTTGGTGTGGATTAAATCAAGTACGTCTGCAAAATAGGTGAATGCAATTCTTTTCTCTTTTTCACCTTTCTGGTCACATAATAAAAATGAAAAATTGTAATATAATCTAAGAAAGTTCTATAAGTACAACATGTGGTTTGATGCGAATATGGCATACATATGTGAGTTAACTCTCCCCAATCTTTCTTGTGTGATTATATCAATAAAGCATAATAATGTATCTAAAATTAAAAAGCAAAAATGATTTACCCGTATTGCCTTCTTAAGGCCATTCAATATGGTCAGTCCCTTCTTTAGGTAAAAAAAACCCAAAACATATCACTTTCAATAGGTACAGAAAGTATAGCGTTTAAAATCTATTTTTAATCTTTTATATTTTGTTTGTCATGTAACAGATGAGAGACAACTATGTGAATCTGAAGAAAGCATTTATGGTGTTTGATACACATCTAGATGGTTTTGTCTCTGTGGAGAATCTTCAGTCTATTCTAACACAGTTCACTATACCAATGTCCAAACAACTCTTCTCACAAATCATGGATAAGTAAGTTTTGTTCTTGTGTTTTGTAAATGTTATTTGATCAACATCTATCATAACTGTCACAGGGTTAAAAGAAAAAAGCCTGACTGGGACTCAAATTGGTGACATTTGGAATACGGTTCTGCAGCTTACAGCCTACAAATTGTCTTCCCTATTTGTGAAAACTTATATGCTGGACACAACTTTAAAATGAAACATTAATTATAAACTATGAAAATGTTGGCATACTATATAAATTTCATTCCAGGAGCATACAAGATCTTCTTTGAAACTTTAGCTGATAACTAAAATATCTTCACCTTTTAAAAGCTATCGGCAATAACAAAAGACCACAAGTGTAGAAATATTCTAAGATCTTGTCTGACAAGCAGCTTTGACTCTGGTTTAAATAAGCTATGTACAGGCTTTCTTAACAACAGACCTAAATTGTGTTATGTCTGAAGTACATGTTTATGAAATTGTGTATCTTTATTTATAGCTCACATGAGCATATGCTCAGGGTGAGCTATTAGGATCACTCTTCGTCCGTCATACGTCGTCCGTTGTCCGTTCACACTTTTAAAACGACATCTCTTCTGAAACCATTTAAGACAGATCATAATGAAACTTCACAGGGATGTTCCTTGTGTGAAGCCTTAACAAAGTTGTTCAAAGAATTCCATTCCATGCAGAACTCTGGTTGCCATGGCAACCAAAAGAAAAAACTTTAAATATCTTTTTCTAAAAAACTCAAAGAGCTAGAGCTTAGATATTTGGCATGAAACATCTTCTAGTGAGTATCTACCAAGTTTGTTCAAATAAAAGCCCTGGGGTCAAAATTGGCCCCGCCCCAGGGGGTCATTGATTTTCCCTATATGCATAAAACTTAAAAAATCTTCTTTTAAAGAACCCAAAGAGCTAGAGCTAAGATATTAAGCATGAAACATGTTCTAATGGATGTCTACCAAGTTTATTCAAATAAGAGCCCTGGGCTCAAAATTGGCCCCGCCCTGGGGGTCATTGATTTTCCTTATATGTGTATAGTAAAAAAAATTAAAAAATCTTCTTTGAAAAAAAACAAATAGCTAGAGTTTAGATACTAAGCATGAAACATCTTCTAGTGAGTGTCTACCAAGTTTGTTCAAATAAAAGCCTTGGGGTCAAAATTGGCCCCGCCCCGGGGGTCATTCATTTTCCTTATATGTGTATAACAAAAACTTAAAAAATCTTCTTTGAAAAAACTCAAATAGCTAGAGTTTAGGTATTAAGCACGAAGCATCTTCTAGTGAGTGTCTACTAAGTTTGTTCAAATAAAAGCCCTGGGGTCAAAATTGGCCCCTCCAAAAACTTAAAAATCTTCTTTTAAAGAACCCAAAGAGCTAGAGCTAAGATATTAAGCATGAAACATGTTCTAATGGATGTCTACCAAGTTTATTCAAATAAGAGCCCTGGGCTCAAAATTGGCCCCGCCCTGGGGGTCATTGATTTTCCTTATATGTGTATAGTAAAAAAAATTAAAAAATCTTCTTTGAAAAAAAACAAATAGCTAGAGTTTAGATACTAAGCATGAAACATCTTCTAGTGAGTGTCTACCAAGTTTGTTCAAATAAAAGCCTTGGGGTCAAAATTGGCCCCGCCCCGGGGGTCATTCATTTTCCTTATATGTGTATAACAAAAACTTAAAAAATCTTCTTTGAAAAAACTCAAATAGCTAGAGTTTAGGTATTAAGCACGAAGCATCTTCTAGTGAGTGTCTACTAAGTTTGTTCAAATAAAAGCCCTGGGGTCAAAATTGGCCCCTCCAAAAACTTAAAAATCTTCTTTGAAAAAACCCAAATAGCTAGAGTTTAGATATTAAGCATGAAACATCTTCTAGTAAGTGCTACAAAGTTTGTTCAAATAAAAGCCCTGGGGTTAAAATTGGCCCCACCCTGGGGGTCATTGATTTTCCTTATATGTGTATAGCAAAAACTTAAAAATCTTCTTCGAAAAATCCGAATAGCTAGAGTTCAGATATTAAGCATGAAACATTTTCTAGTAAGTGTCTACAAAGATTAGATTCAAATAAAAGCCCTTGGGTCCGAACTGGCCCTGCCCCAGGTGTGTCATTGTTTTTAACTTTATGTGTAAAGAAAAAACTTGACCAGCTAGACCTTAGATGTTTAGCATGAAACATCTTCTAATGGGTGTCTACCAAGTTTGTTCAAATAAAAGCCCTGGGGTTTAAACTGACCCCGCTACGGGGGCCTATATACAGGTGAGCGACTTCAGGGCCATCATGGCCCTCTTGTATCGTTAAAAAGGGAAGTAACTGCACTTATCTAATTTGACATAAACAGTAAGTATTTATTTAAATATTAAGCTATAAGATAATGTTTTGTTGTAGATGTGGAGTGAAAGCCACTGGCAGGATTGCTTGGGAAGATTTTCTTGAAAAGTTTCAAGAACCAGTTATGACTGGAAATGGACAAACACTACCAATAAGACCCAATCACAAGTAAGTTAATCATACACATTTGTTAGGGCTCTCTGGCAGTGATTGGAATTACTGACTTTAAACAAAGTTATGAAGGTAGCTGAAAGAAGATCTGTAGGTCTACTGTCTGAAATGTCTGCTTGTGTAAAAATACATGGCAGGGCACCTGAAGTCTTCCTTCATCAGTAAAGTTGGAGATCAGGCATACAATCTTAACAGTGGCAGTTTGACTAAACCTGTCATCCCTACCCCACACACTCCCCTACTTCTCCCACACACACTCTCTCACAACAAATAAAAATTATCTAATTATAGAGCTCTTGAGTTGCACCAATTTTTTCTTTAACTAGGATAGTGTAATTGTCCTTGAACTTAAAATTTGTAGTTCTGGTCATGACATGATAGAGGCAGTATGTCCAATATCATTCTTTCTTCCTTACATTTGTCTTTTCTCTTCATAAAACTAACATATTCAGCATTAATAAACTCCCATACTTATTATCAGCACCTTAGTACTTAACTCTTATTAAATTGTATAGGGAGCTAACCTGTTACTGCACTAAGGTGACATTATATGATTAAGCTATATTTCTTATAGGTAGATCTTTTTCAGAGTAATAATGGCTATTTAAAACAAGCTATATGTTTATTTTTTCAGATTTTTCCCAATTAAAGAAGGGATTGAGACTGTAGAAGTTGATGATATATGGAAACTGCTTTATAAGCATGTTCAAAGCAACTATGGTTCATTTAAACAAGCATTCCTCCAGTTTGATGTGGTAAGAAACCATTAAATGTTGAAGTTAGAGTGATTTATATCGGAAATGGTTTACCAAACATGGCAAAGGTTACTGACGTAACTATTGGTTCCTTTGAAATGATGTTTTACACTACATAATTGTGCAGATAAGACACAAAAAATACCACTTTTTTCATAGCTTGACTTGTTGTTTTACAAAATTTTAATAATAAATCATTGGGAGAAAGGCATTTCAAAGTTTTTTTGATTAATGTAATAAACGCTTATGTAAAACAGGCTTAATAAAGTGTCATAAAATGAACCTGAGGCAAGTATTATCATATTTCTGGGACATCATGTTAGTATATATAACAGAGCGTGTCATTTTTAGCTCGACTATACGAAGTATATGGAGAGCTGTCCTACTCGCCCCGGCGTCGGCGTCCGCATCCGTGTCCAGATTTTAGATTAAAGTTTTGGTGCAGTAAAATATTTTTCACTATAACTTTGTCATTTCTTAAGGTATCAACTTCAAACTTCAAATATATGTTCCTTATCATCAACCACATCTTATGTGACAAGGTTCATAACTCTAGCACCAATATTTTCAGATTTATCTCCCTTGAACTTAGAATTTTCCTTAAAAAATACTATTTTTTACTGTTACTTCTTTATTTCTTAAGGGATCAACCTCATACTTCAAATGTATGTACCTTATCATCATCCCCATCTTATGTGACAAGGTTCATAACTCTAGCACCAATATTTTCAGATTTATCTCCCTTGAACTTAGAATTTTCCTAAAAAATGCTATTTCTTACTGTTTCTTCTTTATTTCTTAAGGGATCAACCTCATACTTCAAATATATTTACGTTATCATCCTCCCCATCTTATGTGGCAAGGTTCATAAGTCTAGCACCAATATTTTCAGATTTATCTCCCTTTGAACTTAGAATTTTCCATAAAAAATATTATTTTTTTACTGTTACTTATTTATTTCTAAAGGGATCAACTTCATACTTCAAATATATTTACGTTATCATCATCCACATCTTTATGTGACAAGGTTCATAACTCTAGCACCAATATTGCAAGAATTATCTCCCCATAAACTTAGATTTTTTTTACTAGAAAAATGTTATTTTTTATTATAACTTTTTTATTTTTAAAGGTATCTACCTCAAACTTCAAATACTTATTCCTAATCATCAAATGCATTTTATGTGACAATGTTCATAACTCTTGAAGCAATATTTACAGATTTATCTCTCTTTGAACATAGGATTTTCTTTAAGAAATATAATAACTTCTTTACTTTTTAAGGAATCTACTTCAAACTTCAAATATATATTTCTTATCATTACACAAATTTTGTGTGACAAGGTCCATAACTCTAGCATGACTATTTCTAGAATTATTCCCCTTGATCTTGGAATTAATGTTAACAAATGTTATTTTTTTACTATAACTTAATACATAATTATACATAATTGATTTTTCTTTCATAGTTTTGTCCTCCTTACTGCGTCCAGTATTTTATTAGTCGAGCTTCGCTGTCTCCTGTGACAGCTCTTGTTTCACATGATATCATATTGCCAAAAAAATCTCATTTCTATAACATGATATCATTTTCCAATAACAACCTTGATACCATATTGGCAAATGTCACATGATATAATTTTGCAGTAAAAATCACATGATATCATATTGGTAGATATCACATGCAAAAAACACCAAACAATATCACATGATCATATTGCAAAAAAAAATCACATGATATATTGGTAGATATCAAATGATATCATATGGATTGAAAACACATGCCAAAAAACACCAAACAATATCACATGATATCATATTGCAAAAAAACAACAACATGATATCATATTGCTAAATATCACAGGAAAACAATTTACCAAATATCTTCTTTGACTACTATTTCTAAATGTGTAAAAATTGATATTTTAATGTATGTATCAAAGAAATCAACAACAGGAATACATTTTTCAATCCCTTAATGTCAAATTTTTCAGTTTAATTCTAAAATATTGATGATTCATAACTTCTCTAAGATTTATCTTTTTTTTAACTTATTGATGATTCATAGTTTCTCTAAGATTTATAATTTTTTTACAACTTCAGAACCGCAAAGGAAGAGTTTCGCTCAAACTCATAAATGTTTTGGAGAAATTTCAACATACGACTTCAAGACGTCAGTTTTAAACAACTAATGCGAAGATTGACCCCTTTAATACCAACAACATTTATACCCAAAAATTCCCTTGAAACTTTTGGGAAGAGAAAGATTATGGGTAAGAACAAATTAAAAGAAAAATTTTAGTTCTGTAAGTGAGAAGAAACCTGCCCTATGCAAACATGAACATTCAAAATTGCTTATAGCACTTTCCCTTTAGCTATTAAACTGGGCTATCGAAACTGCTCTATGTTCATGTTCCAGTTGCATGCCCAAGATTGTGGTGCGTCTGATATGGGTCAGCACTATTTAGTCATAATTAATTTTTGGAAATTTTTCCTTACAAGTGATAAGAATTTTTTTCAAATTTTAAAAGATTGACTAGTCATATATTAAGATATTTAGTGGGTAGGGGTTAAGATAAATTTGATTAAAGGAAAATTTTTTTGTTTGAATATGAAAAATACTTTCAGTTAAATACTTTTTATAAATCTAATGGTTGGGGATTTTTTAAAATTTGGGGTTTTAATTACTCATATATTTTGATTGGTGAAAACCCTTGGGGTCATTGTATTTTATTCGTGTTTTTAACAAATTTTTTTGTAAAAAATTGATGGCCCTGGGAAATAAATGTATGGGGAAAAGTCTTAAAAATGTTTTTCTGGTGCCAGCTTCTTTTGGGCATATTTTAAAAATCCCTTTGGGGGAAAAAATTTCAATTTAAAATTCAAAATTAGAAAATTTTTATTATGGGTTTTCTTTTTTATTAAAAGCTTTGGAAAGCAGGGGTTTGTGGGTTTTTGAAAAAATTTTAAATAAAGGGTCATTTAAAAACCATCTTCTTGTTATTTGTTAAACTCTTTTAACTTGTGATTTTTTAAAGGCCCATTATGCCTCAGAAATGCTGTCATTTTTATTTCACAAAAACTTTTTATTTTTGGTATATTGTTACAGTTTTAGAAGAAGAAAAATTTGCCACATAGATGAACTATCTATTGCTTTCTTTGCTCTGTCAATGGGTATAATAATAGTGAATAAGTATTTTGTATTGAAGTCAGAATACTATGTACCTTTTATGAAATATTCAGCTATATGCAAGTTTTGTCAAACTTTCAACTTATAAAATCATTCTGTTTTTCAGGAGGGACATAAGTGGTTGAACTCTGTTCATAAAGTCAATGAAAGCAACAAACCGGCAATTCTAGCCTGGGAAACAGTAAGTTTGAACAGCTTTTCTTATCTGTTTGACATTGATTTAAGCTTTACCTTCTTTGCATTATATATTACATCATGCCTTCAGGTGTACAGCTATGTAAAAATATGTGACTTGTGTATACTTATAAGACTTGGTTTTTGTAGATTTATCCTTTAAACAGGACAGTGACTAGTGGCTATGGACAGTATATACATAGCTATACATCAGTCACATTTAACCCCCGCCCCTCCCATTTCTCCATCTCATGTAGGGATAGTAGGAGAAATGAGGTAAGTGAAACTTCCTATCTGTTCCCTACACTGCAAGGCCATACAACAAGGTCAAACAGTGCATTGATTCTGCTTTTGCAGACCCACAAGATGTGGCCTTAACTGGGGAGTTGAATTATCCAAAAGTCCTCACTATTCCCTGGGGAGGAATGGTGGGGGATTAAATCTTAACTTGTGGTTAGAAGAATTTACCAAGTTGATGATTAAGCTTATTTTGTAGCATGTATTTAAAGACATATACAATCATATACATGTACTTGCTTATAAACATTTTTATAGGAATTTGATTGGATGTTATAAACATGTTATAAACATATATTTTTTCACCAATAGGTGGCAAATAGTTTGTACCCATGGGCAACTGTGATGTGTATTTTTTTTTATAACATTATAACAAAAATTTCATTAAATACGATACTAGGTTTCTAAATTAAAGTACAAAATATTAGTCAAGGGGAAGCGGTAGACATGAAAACTTGAATTTGAAAACTGTAATTTAGCTTAAATAATGGAGGGTACACTATTGGTGAGGAAGCATTGTAAATATATTATGAAGAAAAGAAAATTGCAACTACAGAATCAAAACTTGCATGGTTGTCTGTTGCATTTTATTAGGGTACTTTGTCCAGTCTGTAACAAAAGCATTGTCAAATTGTTGATAATTGTTGAAATGTATTTTCTTACTTCTTTGTTAAAAAACAAAAGTTTTTTTTTTATTCAATCTTACTTATTAAAAGAAAAAGATAACATAAAGATTTAGTACAGTATGTAGTTTTGAAGACATTGAAAGTTCTTGTAGTTTTATTTAACATGTATTTATTTCTTGTCCTATTTTTATTGATGCCATTTGAATCCATGTTTATAATTTGACCATTTATTTCTTCCTGTATTCATTTTTTGATTGGTTCAAATTTTGGCCTTTTTGTCCTGTTATTTGTTGTTTTGTTCTGACCATTTGTTATATCTGTTGTTTTTGGGGGCATATTTGGGCCATTTTATTTCTTTTTTTCTGTTTATATTCTGGCCTTTTATTCTGTTTCTGTTTTTGTGACAGTTTTGCTTTATACTGGCCTTTTATTGTATTCTGACATTTTTCTGTTCATATGATGACATTTATTTCTTTTTCTGTTCATATTGTGACTTTCATTGCTTTTTGTGTTCATAACTGAGCAATCTATTTTTTCCTATATCTATTTCTTTTTCTGTTCATATTCTGGCCAGTCACTGGCTGGTAGAAGTATCTGTACTCCAAGCTTGTGAGGATCTGGTACACCGGCCTTTGTCAGGAAATAATCCAGCATTTCCTGTTGCAGATTATTCATTCCACCTTCAATAAATTTAAAGCGCCCCCTAGTGAGAGCCACAAAATCTACACACTGTGCAATGACCTGGAAAATAAAAGCAGATTCTGCCGGTACTCCTTGACTCATTCCATAGGCATTAAATAGTTCTAGCAGCGTGAAATATGATGCTTTACTAGCTGGATATATGATCCATGGTATTAGTAATAGTGTGTACAGCTTAATATTGTTGATTCTTTCCTCTTCGTCTTCCAATAGTTCTTCTTTTGTGGACTTCATTACTGGAGAGTACTTATTCTGTGTCATTGTTGAATCTTTTTCGTGTAACATGCTATACAAGTCTTCTTTGTCATCATGTAACAAAGGTTGTTCTATTCTTTTCTTAAGTAATTTTTGATTATTCAAAGTTGTTTTTGATCTGTCTGTAGGGTGAACATTTTTCTGAGCATGTTGTGGATTTTTGACGAGGTTGTTTGGTGTAAGGACATCATTGTGGTCAGCATTGATGTCATGTTCTTTGTTTAAAGATGCTGATGAAACTCCACCTAATGTCAATAACAATAGTAACAAACCTGAAAAGAAATTATCATAATTATCCTACTTGAATAAATAACAAAAATGATGTCATGTAAAATTTAATCCTTATGATTTTTGTTTGAATATTCTTACAATATATCATAATTATCAGAGGAGAGTTTTTACAAAAAGTGTCTCACACACAAATCCTATATTAAGGAATTTGAATAAGATTAATTTTCCTGAACAAATCCATGCATTCTGCCTAAGCTGTTGATTGACTAACTTTAAATTTCCATCTTTATATCCCCTACATTGATAATGGACAGTTCTCAATAATGGAACATAGACAAGTCTATGTAAGAAATTTTGCAGGCTAAGAGCTAAGAGAAATGTTTGTCTAGTCAGTAAAATTGTAACATATTTTCTTTGTTATTGTAGATAGAGGAGATATTGAAGGAAAAGATAACAGAGTACTGGAAGAATGTATCATCAGCATTATTAGATTATGACTACAAGGGCAATGGTTACATCAGTCACAAAAATCTGAGGAAAGTCATCGATAATTATGTCCTACCTGTATCAGATGAACACTTTCAAAGGTAGTTATCCAGTGATTAGTTATCTGTCTATTAAAGTTATCCAGTCAATTCTAGTTATCCTGTCTGTTTTATTGATTAGGTACCTTTTAGTTATCTGTCTATAAAAATTATCTAGTCCATGCTAGTTATCCTGTCTGTTTTATTGATCCAGTTCATTTAATTTCTTGTTGTCCTGTCCATTTTAATTATTCTGATTATTTTAGCAATTCAGTCCTGTTTAGTTATCTTGTCTATTTAAGCAACTCGGTACATTTTACCTGTCCATGTTTTGGGTGTTTTTTTTATTAAACCTATTCAAGTTGAGCTTATTTGGTTGATTTGTCCTGCCTCAAGTATGGAGCTCTCCATTATATAAGATCTCTGATAAACTTATAACATTACATCTTAATATAATTAATAATAATAAAAAAACCTTGATATGAGAAAAAACATACTACATGTATATGTATATCGGCTCAATAATGACAAAGTTATATATTAGTACAAAAATTTTGCATTCATACCATTAGGAGATAATGTATTAAGCTTATGAATCCAGTATGATTCTTGTAATTTTTTTTTTTTTTTTTTTTTTTTTTTTCCTTAAAAGGGTTCACAGATGTCTTGCACAAATTTAATATTTTAAAATATATACTAAAGTGGAAATGGTTTTTTTTTAGTATTAAGTATTTAAGAACAAAGTGGCATTTTTTATGAAATTGTTTGTTTTCAATGTGGAACATAATTATTAAGAAAATAAAAAAGTTTGACTGTATTAATGTATAATGTTACACAGTTATAGGACAAAGTCAATAGAAAATTGTTTTAATGTGGCTTTTTAATTATAGAAATATAAGTGAAAGATTACCTACTTACAAAGATCCATGTTTTAATCCATAGTTTCATTACGACATGATGACATTGAATTTTAAGTGTGAAAATTAGCTTTTTTTACCACACATTGATAGATCTAGAACTTATTTTATTACTTTTTCATAGTGATTGATATTAATATCCACATCTTTAGGCTAAACCACAACTCAACCTGTATAATGATTTTCTAACAAATTTTTTTTGAAAAAATGGATAAAGTTGCTTTAATGCTCACCTAATAAATGTTTCAATTCTGATATTATTCAACTTTAATACCTCTGCTTGCCCGAAGGCATTTAATAATTTCAATTTTGGTATAATAATTGTATGAAAATATATAGTCATGAATATATTTCAGCAACACAATTTTATAAAAATGATATTTCAGTAATGTAATTATGTAATAATGATATTTAACACAATTATATAAGAATGATATTTCAGCAACACAATTATAAAAGATATTATAAGAATGATATATCAGTAATATAATTATGTTAAATAATATTTCAGTTATATAATTATGTAATAATGATATTTCAGTAACACAATTATATAAGAATGATATTTTCACCAACACAATTATATAAAAATGATATTTCAGTTATAGAATTATATAAAAATGATATTTCAGTAATTTAATTATGTTAAATAATATTTCAGTTATATAATCATATTAAATGATATTTCAGTGATAAAATGATATTTAAATAATGTAATTACAGTATATAAAAATGAAATATCGGCAATATAACTATGAAAATGTATTTTAGTAATATAATTGTATAAATATTATATTTCAGTATGTTGAATCGTTGTGAAGATAGAACAGACAGTCAAGTTAACTATGTAGAATTTTTGGAGAAACTGAAGGTTGATGTGAAGCCGAGTGACCTTGAAGGTTTGAGTACACAGATATTTAATGGTAGTATAGAGAGAGAGATGAAGAGACAGGAAGATTTACAATATAGGTTTGTTCTTGTCTTTAGTACTCTGTGTTTTCAAAATTTTGCTTTTAATCTATAAAAATGAAGACATGTACAGTCTTCCCATTTTCAATTTATGCTGTCCTAGTTAAATTAAAATTAAAATGAATTTGTCACAACTCATAGAAATATTTTTAAACTTAGATGGAACTAGTATTTCTTTTGGATAACTCTGCACCATGGAAATAACAAGTTTTAGTGTTGTAATATTTTTCTGGTCCAGAGCGATCATTGATTGCAATTTGGGTATGTTTTGTGCTTAAGCTGGAACTAGTAGTGTAAGAAATTATACTCTCTTTATAAGCTCTCATGAACATGTATGATATATCCTGCAGTTTTTAGCAATTAACTTAAAGTGTTTAGCTCCCTCTCCATGAATTAATCAAGTAGTTACAAAATAAATGTATTTTAAATGTTCTGATATTTAAACAACTGTTTAACATAAACATTTATCAAGCTTTTCTTTTTAAGATTTAATGTTGTTTGTTTTTTATTTATGATTTTTTTTTTTCAGAAATAATAAAATAGCTGTAGCGGCCCATGTGAGAACGAATGAAATGACAGCTGATGAGGTGATAGCTAGATTAAAGGACAGGATGGCACAACATAGTCAGGAGTTCAAGACATTTGCTTTCCTTCATACGATGTTAGAGGCAAAGGGGTTTCGGTTTTTCAAAAGAAAGGGTTTTGGGCTGGTATTGTTATATTAGTAAAAAGTTTAATACCCCACAGGGTGTGGATTCAAAAACCCTTTAAAGGGTTTTGATTCAACTTTTTTTTTATGTAGGAATTATAGCTAGGTTTAAAGGGAAAGTTGGTTTTTCTAAAATCTGAAGGGTTTCATTTTTGCCCGAAAAAATGCATGGGAAAATGGGGACCTTTTTGGGCTTCCCACAAAAAGTAAAGCTGGAAATTTTTAAAAATGCTATACTGGTTGGTGGGGAAATAAACCCCAACCAAAAAAAAAAAATTTAAAAACAAACCCAAAAATTCTGAATTTGCTCTCAAAATTTAAATTCATTTTTAAATTTGCTTTGGTGGTTTATTGAAATTTTTCCAACGAGAAAAAATTTTTAAAAGGATGAAGTTTGACAAAATTTCATTGTCTGTGGCAAATGTACTATGTCTGCTAGGTGAAGTCGGTGAAATATTATAAAATAAGTTTTAATTTGAAGGTCAAGTTTAATTATTGTTATAACACAAATTTGTGTTGTTAACCAGGTTCTCATCGAAAACCGGGTTATTGTAATGCCGAAGTGGGGGGGGGGGGGGGGGGTCAACGTTTGGTTTCTGCTTGATAACTTCAGTTTGCTTTGTCCTATTGACACCAAACTTGGTGTGTAGGTAGCTTATATCAAGAGGCAGCTTGCGATTACTACCCAGGTGTCTGTGATCAAGGTCAAGGTAACTGTTACTAAAATAGAAATTCAGTTTCCGCTCAATAACTTGAGTTTGCTTTGGCCTATTGACACCAAACTTGGTGTATAGGTAGCTTATATCAAGAGGCAGCTTGTGATTGCTACCCAGGTGTCAATGGTCAAGGTCAAGGTCACTGATACTAAAAATAGAAATTCAGTTTCAGCTCAATAACTTTAGTTTGCTTTGACCTATTGACACCAAACTTGGTGTATGGATAGCTTATATCAACAGGCAGCTTGTGATTGCTACCCAGGCGTCAATGGTTAAGGTCAAGGTCACTGATACTAAAAATAGAAATTCAGTTTCTGCTCAATAACTTGAGTTTGCTTTGGCCTATTGACACCAAACATGGTGTATGGATAGCTTATATCAAGAGGCAGCTTGGGATTGCTACCCAGGTGTCTGTGATCAAGGTCAAGGTCACTGTTACTAAAAGAAAAATTCAGTTTCTGCTCAATAACTTGAGTTTGCTTTGGCCTATTGACACCAAACATGGTGTATGGATAGCTTATCTTAAGAGGCAGCGTGGGATTGCTACCTAGGCGTCTGTCGTCAAGGTCACTGTTACTAAAAGAAAAATTCAGTTTCAGCTCAATAACTTGAGTTTGCTTTGGCCTATTGACACCAAACTTGGTGTATGGGTAGGTTATATCAAGAGGCAGCTTGGGATTGCTACCCAGGTGTCAGTGGTCAAGGTCACTGATACTAAAAATAGAAATTCAGGTTCTGCTCAATAACTTGAGTTTGCTTTGGCCTATTGACACCAAACTTGATGAATGGGTTGCTTATATCAAGAGGCAGCTTTGCTTTGCTACCCAGGTATCTGTGATCAAGGTTAAGGTATTCAGTTTTCACAAAATAACTTGAGTTTGCTTTGACCTTTTGACACCAAGCTTGCTGTGTGGCAGCTTTGGATTGCCACTTAGATATCTGGGAGCAAGGTCAAGGTCATTTTCTTACAATAGAATTTTCAGCTTCTACTCAATAACTTCAGTGCACTTTGACCTATTGATTGCTGTCACATCAAAACTTGGCCATTGAAAACCTGGTTTTCGTCACATTGCGGCGCTTCTTGTTGTTACATTTTGACCAATTGCATGATCAATTATTAGTGTTCTTTGATCAATTCAAGTATTGCAAAATGAAGCTAAATATAAGTTTTTTCATGAAATTTGTCCAATTTATTTATTGATCAGTTTACTAGTAGCTAGTATTGCAAAGTTAAAGGTTTGAACAAAATTGCTGCGCAAAAAGCACAATTGTATAAATAACTGATATTTTCTTTTCACAGGTTCTTCTGTCATTTGGGTTTTCTATGTCTGATGAACAGTTCAACATTCTTGTCTCAAAACTTAACTTCAATGAACGCGGTCGAATGCAGTATACAGATTTTATATCAAATTTTAACGACCCTCGGCATGGTGGCCCATCGGAGGATATTGTAAGATCTGGTAATCATCGTGTGAATGCAATCAGGGGAGATCAATTTGGTATGAGCATAGAAGAGGTGGAGAAAAAATTAGCGAGCAAATTAAGAGAAAACTTTGCTGTAAGTTTAGAAAAATACATTGAGTACTATCATTATATTGTATCTAAATAAGTTTTGTTTACACCATATCAATGTATAAATGCTTCAGCAGTCCCAAGGAAACAAAAGCCTGAATCATCTAAAAAGATTCAGAAAAAAAAACAAGTCAGACTCGATATAATGCTGTCTCCATGTATATATATATTGTTACATGATATGTTCTATTTAACATAATTATTATGTATTTGTTTAAATAAGAGTGTATTGTGTTTAAGGAAAACTACATGAATAGAAAATAGGTATAGAATAAAAAATGATGTATGATACAGAAAATATTAGGATCCAGCTAGAAAAAATATATTGGACTCATGAGAATATTTATTCATATTGTACAGAGCACTGTTATAATCATAACTAAGGAAAATTAAGCAAAAGCAAGATAAAACATGATTAATCTTTGCTTAGTATAGTCACATGTATTTTATCTGGTGTAAAAAACTATAATGTCCATATTTAATATTGTACAATTTTTCATTTCAAAATTCTTTTTTGAAGTTTCCTTAAATGAGGAGAAAATTAGACAAAATATGCTTTTACTTAGCAAAACCCTTTATTCTGTTTGGATGAAAATCACATTTATTGATTTTTTAATACTTTTTTCTTTCAGAATTTGCGAGGTGCATTCTACAAGTTTGATGACAATCATAAAGGAGCTCTTACCAAGGATAGTTTCCGTCGACTGTTAGACTCATTTTTGTGTTTTCTTAGTGATGAACAATTTGATGAATTTTGCAATAAACATGGAATTACAAAAAGTTCAAAAATAACTTACCCGGAATTCCTGAATCGGTTTGAAGTAAGAGATACAGTGGAGGGACATAAATGGCTGAAATCAGTACATAGGTACTTTAATTTCCATACTTTACTTTCCATTACAATAACATTTATAAAGTTTACAAAGAGAAATATACTGGGTTTTTCATTTTGTTGAACTACAAATTATGAGTCACACAAGCACTATTAAGGTCATTTTGGGCTGTCCAGTTTTATAAATAGATATCTACGGTACATTGATTAAAGCAGGAAGGCATCAGTATAAAACCACCAGTCTTCTGTTTGCTTATTTGATATCCTGCTGTCATGAAAGAACTCAGCATATTTGGCAGGATACAAACACAATATAGTGGGGAACCAGTGATTTAAAATCAGGGACCTAATTCACTCAACCTTTTAAGCCCCAACAAAACATTACAGTTGTCTTTACAAAGTATTGCAAATCTCTCTTTATATGTTTTTCTTTTTAGTGAAAAGGTTAAGAAATCAGCTGTCTGTGAAATATATGCTCCATAAACTATGAACCCCTCTTAGAAGTCTCTTATTTTTGTCTTGTCCATGTATTTTCAAAAAGAGGTCATGTTTTTTCTCTCAAGACTATTGTCAGCTTTTTAAACCCTTGTCATTTAGGAACAGGTTAAGTAAACTAAGCTTGCAACATATCAATTTTGCTTTCTCTGACAACGTCAAGGTTTTCATTTATACATTTATACATTTAAGCATTTAAGAGTAATATGTCATTTACATGTCAAGCTGTAATATGTGTATAATTCTTTTGCACTGTGAATATAAATATAATAAAGGTTGAATCTTTGTATTTGTGGTATCCAATATTAACTATTTTGTTTGTTTAATATTCAGGTTCAATGAAACTCAGCCAACACCAGAATTGACAGCAGAAGATGCTTTTGATATAATCAGGAGAAAAGCTCATCAGCAGTTCAAAGATATATCTCAGGTACTTTAACTAACACAGGTAGCTACAGAACTTACCCATGTGACCGTGCAGACCAAGATCAACCATCACATCAGTGCTGCTAGTTATGGTCTGCACTAGTCACTACTCAGTCAGTACATATTTTGAAATATTTTGGTCGTGTCCAGACTGAAAGATGGACATGTCCATTTTAGATATTAAAGTTACATTAAATAAATATGTAAAAATATTTTGCCGTCGGCCTAAAAATCAAACATTCTACAGTTTCATTAACCTGTTTAATAGTATTGTTGTAAATCTCATCAAATATTGTTAATAAATTAGGATTTTAAACGGGAAACCCCACGGTACCACTAAAGTTCGTATATGAATTTTAACATGCAAATGAAGACTATAATGAGCTCGTGTATGCACTACGTCACAGTTTTATAGTTGCTATCCGGAACACAGCAAATGTGATATTTTTTTGTGCAAACACACTTTAACCGTTTAAGCTTCACGGTGCACTAAACCTGGGGTTCAGTAAAAGTTATAATCTCGTAAAAAGATTAAATTTGTATGAAAACATCCGTTACAATGCGGAAATAATATACCGTTAAATTAGGACTGCCACTTATAGTCATGTTTGTTGATTTAATATTGATGTACGGATGATCCGAAGGCGGAGTTTCTCATGCAAACAGAAATTGTATTTCCCATTTTGCCACAATGAGGTTACCTATTTTTATGCTAATAAAACTCATTTTGGTTGTTTGGACACCAAAATAAGACCTGGAGTCGATATAAAACCCAATTTATTAATGAAATGTCGCTATTTAGTTTTTTATGAAATTTATTAAATGTAACTTTAAGGTGGGTTTGGTGAGAGTTTTATAAGCCATCATAAATCATAATAATTTAACTCTCTAATAAAATTGTTAACTCTTTAAATGTAAGCTTTTGCAAATGACCATCTTATGCCTGGTGAGACAAATTCTCTTTATTGATGTTCAACATCCCTTAAAATATCAATGGACAGCTCAGTACAGGACACTTCCTATACAGAAATACAGGAGGCCAAGGAGATTTTGACCGTATCATCACTTTATTGCAGTAATAGGTTAAATTCTTATATAATGAAATAGAAGTTAACGCGTTATTGCACTAAGGACAAATTATGTACATTACTGAATGAAATGGAAACATGGCAATAAGAATTATAAGTGTTTTTTTCATCCCAATATGATGCATAGCAATGAATCGGTCTGTCTGAGCATAGATTAATATCTTAGATTTGAGGAAACATGTACATTTGAATACAAATATTGTTGTGATTAAAGCAACTTACTAAGAAAGTTCTAATGAATTTCATTTTCACAAATGTAAACAGAAAAATTCACATTTTATTCTGTTAGATATGCATGTCTAAGGTTTGATCACTTCTTATTTGTATTTTGGTTGCAAAATGGTAGAAATCACTATTATATTTAACTGTATCTAATGTAGGGGTGTCTGTGGTTTAATGGTTAATGTCCTTGACTTCAAACCACTTGTCTCTCAATGCTGTAGGTTCAAGCCGGGTCAGCATCTTTGGATTCTTCATGTGAGAAAGCTATCCAGTTAGCTTACGGACAATTGGTGGTTCTACTCAGATGACTATTTGTCCCTGAAATAATATACTAATGTCTTCCTGGAAAGTTACCATATGACCCATTCTCTGTTGATGCAACATTTAACCCAATCAAATAAATAAAAGTTAATGTCAGTAAATTGATATTTTTCCTTTGTGAACAGGCTTTCATCAAGATAGGTACAAACAAATCAAGTGGTGTACTGAAGAAGAGAGATTTACGTCAGTTACTGTTAACATTTGTAATGCCTGTATCAAATGAGGAGTTCCAAAAACTCTGGCTTATGTAAGTAAATGTATAACATATTTTTACTGTCGTTTATCTTTGAGCTGATAATAGGTGATTCTTCTACACATGGTACCACTGCAGACCATGGTCTGCACTGTACACTATTCAGTCAGTACATATTTTGGAAATTTTCCCTAAAAATGATGAATGGTTTTGTCTAGATCGAAAGATGAACAAGTTCATTAAAGTTATTTAGCGTGGAAGGGTTAAGGGTGTCAATTTGCTTGTGATTGAATACATTGTACATGTATATACAATGTAGATATGTAAATTTACTAGAAGTTTTCTCTGATTAAAATTTTGCACATGTAGATTCTTAAACTGTCTCTGTTTTTGTTTACTTCTATTAAAAAGAATATTTATAAACTGTACATGAATATATATCAATTTTTATCATTATTTGAAAAAGTAAACATATGAAAAAGCTGTATTCAATATTTAAGCAAATTCATATTTTATTTGTATAACAGGTTCGATACAGAGAATGTAGGTTACATTACCCATGATACATTCCTGCAGAAGATAGGTGCATCTGAGTTTACTCCGGGTGATTTGTTTGGAATGAGTTCTAAAATAATCGACCAAAGTCGTCAGTTTTTGGAGGATCATAATGAGGAACAACAACAGAAACATGAGAGAATTACACATATACAGGCTAATCGTGCTGGCTTTATGACTGTAGAAGATGTGGAAAAAGCCCTCAAGTTAGTAACTTTTCAACTATTCTCTAGACCATGTTCTTCATATGAACTCATGTTTAGCCATCCATTTGTTTTATGGTGTTGTCCTGATTTTAAGAAGGCTGTATATATTTTACAGCATAATTATTAATGTAAAAAAAAGATTTATTGTTTTATTTGTTTCATTACTTTAATGAAAACTGAAAAATACCAAAACATTGTATATGTAAAAATGATTGTACATGAAAATGAGTGTTGGACAAGGCGCTTGAATGAGTAAATGCTTAAATCTCGCCTTTTCATTCCCTGAAATGAACTTTAAAATGTCACACCAATTTAAAACCAAACCAATAATGAATGAAAGTGTTTAAATCAGGGAAAAAAAGCAATATTTGTCTACTTTGTGAAAATGATTTCTGCAAGCATCTTGGTATAGCCCCAACAATATTGAGTTAAATCCTGTGAAAGTATGCTCTTCTTCTCATCATCAAATTAGCAGTAGAGCAGCAAGATGTGTTTTTATTATGCCACCGCAGCATCTGCGATGCGGTGGCATATAGCGATTCACCTGTGTGTGTGTGTGTGTTTGTTCGTTTGTTTGTTTGTGTGTGTGTGTGTTATATAGATTATATAGTGAACTTAAAAAATCTTCTTGTGAAAAACCACAAGTCCAATTTCAACCAAACTTGGCAGGATTGATCCTTGGGTGAAGGGCTTCCAAAGTTGTTCAAAGAATTTAATTCCATGCAGAAATCTGGTTGCCATGGCAACCAAAAGGAATTATAAGAATAAATTTAAAACATCTTCTTGTAAAGACCCAAAAGGCCTAGAGCTTAGATATTTTGCGTAAGGCATTGTCTGGTAGACCTCTACCAAGATTGTTCAAATTATAGCCCTGGGGTCAAAATCAGCCCCACCCCGGGGGTCATTGATTTTCACTATATGTACATATAGTAAAAACTTAAAATACCTTTTTGTAAAGACCCATAGGCCTAGAGCTTAGATATTTTGCATAAGGCATTGTCTGGTAGACCTCTACCAATATTGTTCAAATTATAGCCCTGGGGTCAAAATCAGCCCTGCCCCGGGGGTCATGGATTTTCACTATATGTACATATAGTAAAAATTTAAAATACCTTCTTGTAAAGACCCAAATGGCCTAGAGCTTAGATATTTTGCATAAGGCATTGTCTGATAGACCTCTACCCAGATTGTTCAAATTATAGCCCTGGGGTCAAAATTGCCCCCGCCTCGGGGTCATTGATTTTCAATATATATACATATAGTAAAAAATCAAAAAATCTTATTGTCTGAAGGTACAAGGCTTAGAGCTTTAATATTTGTTAAATGATATCATATATAGGTACTCTACCAAAGTTGTTCAAATTTTGCCTCTAGTGTCAAAATTAAAAGTGAACTTTGATATCAGCTGACCTAGATTTTGACAAAGTGTATTACATGTTGTCCTTTGATGCAGTCATGAAATTTTAGGCTGTGTGAAATATGACCTTCACCACCAAATTCACTAGACTCAAGTGCATTGATATATTCCTACTCTGATCTTTTATTGAGTTAACAATAGATTTAACCACTAATCTGATAATAAGAATTAGATATGCATTATGACAATTTTCAATTGTATAGAAACAAAAAAATCTGTTCCTACACTACTATTTAGTGTTGTTTTATTGCGGTGGCATAGCATTTTTCTCAAATGCAATCTTGTTGTTGATATATTTGATTAATTTGGTATTGTTGACAGTAGCTTTATATTGTTTTGTACATTTATGGTTATTTTTGAAAATCTATGTTCTAAAGGTATTTATATTATATATTTTTACAGGGATAAGATCCGTGACAATTACGATGATTTCAATAAAGCATTCAGAAAATATGACACAGAGAAACGAGGGTCACTCTCCATTAATGAGATACAAAAAGTTCTCATTGACTTTAACCTCTTCCTAGATGATGAACAATTCTTCACACTTCTTGACAGGTTAATCTTTCAGACTTTTATCAGTATTTTCTTGACCATTTTTAGGGCTGAAATGGGGTCCCATTTCCCTTTATATTTGGGAAAAAAAAATCCCATTTGCAAAAAATAAGTAAATTGAAAGAAAATGACAATTAAACTGAAACTAAATGACTTTCTGTAGTTTTTGATAATTAAAGATTTAAAGGGATCTGCGACCATTTTCCAAATGCTGAAGACAGAATCACTGTTTATTTGTTGGGATTGTGCTTTAGTGACCTATGTTATGTTCTTATACTGCATTCATCAACTTGTTTGGCAGGAAATGGGGGTTTCAGGTTTAAGTCATTTTGATTTTTTATCAGGTAGTGAGACATACCACAAGAAATGCCTTAAATTCTTAGGTTTTGTTATTTTATGTTTGTAGATGTGGACTTACTACCCGTAAAAGTAGATTAAATTATGAACAGTTCCTGGCAGCTTTTGAAGAGGGTCGTAAATCAAGTTATGGTCAACGGAAGGGGGATGTTCAAATAGAAGAACAGCCAGATCTGACCAATCAGGAGGCAGAACACAGACTACGGGAATTAGTGGCATCACAAGTTGAAGTTTTAGAAAGGGTACGTAAATAAATATCAATACCTCATGTTGATATTGTAAATGTTTAAATGTTAACTCCAGTGTTATGAAAACTCTGGGTTTATTTAAATATACTCTAGTAGTATAAGTGCCATATGAATAAAAAGATATGCCCCAAGTAGAGCTCATTTGGCTTGTACTATTACTAACTAATGTTTTACAAACATTTTTGATCAGAAAATGTTTCATCTTTGGGATATTCAACTTTACTAATATATTCAAAGAATGCATCCCCACTGTACTTGTATTTATATGATAGAGTATCTTATGTACTTATAAAGATATATATGGAAGGTTACGTCTGCATTGTTTAAAATTTGTACTAGTTTGGGAACCCGCAGCTAGTAAAATTTTAATTGGATAAGTAAAATTTGAAGTTTGAAAAATTTGATCATGAAATGTAGTGTAAAAATTTCTAGAAATGAGAATTTATGCTAGTGAATTTGGAATCTTGAATTCTAATGCTAGGGGTGTAGGAAAATAAGATTCTACAATTTGATATAACAATGTACTTTTATTTTTCAGGCTTTTGGTGCGTTTGATAAGGATTGTAGTAGCCGTGTAACTCTGACCGACTTCAGACGTGTACTCGACTTGTTCTGTTTCAAGTTAACAGATGCACAGTGGAAATTTATTGTACCAAAATTAACTGTAACCGGGGACAAAGTCAACTATTGTTTATTCCTGGACAGTTACACAATGTCAGAACAAGAGGTATTTACAGAATTTATCATATGATTTTTCAATGAGATATTTAAATATATCAGTGAGATATAAAGTCATATCACACTGCTTGAAAACTGAGTAAAATATACAATGATTTCCATTGTAAATATCTAAAGATAAAGCAGGAAGCTCACTCAGTGAATAAAGATGTTCATGATATTATGGTATTGTCATATAAATAAGGGTCGATTGGCACCACTTTTGATGAAGAAAACATTTTAAAATGGCTATAAAATGGTGTCTGATTTTATATGTTAAGTACATGTAGTTACATGTTTTCTGGCAGTTCTTGGTTTGTTCAAATAACTTATCACATACAGTACAAGAGAGCACGTATTAAAGAACAAGTACAAGATCTAGACTGGAAGGTTATAAAGTGCACAAAATATTTTTGTTTGTTTGGTGTCAATGTATAGCAAGAATGGTTTGGTTTTACATTTTTAAGTGTATTCATAAACAAAAGATAAACACAAATTGAAATTGTGATGGTTCTTGGTGTTTAATTAACTACTATAACAATAGGATTCTGATAGCCAATGAAAATTTTAAAAAAACAACATTTATGACAGTTTAAAACTGACTTTCAATTATAGCACCTCTTCTATTGGCCCCCTAAATTGTCTTAATACAGACTAGTAATATAGTATAATTATACCCCCGCACAACGAAGTTGTAAGTGGGGTATACTGGAATCAGCTTGTCCGTACGGCCATCCGGACGTCTCCTTGTCTGTCCGTCGGTTTTTTCTTGTCCACCCAATAACTTGAGATTTGTTTGGCCCACAGTCTTCATATTTGGCATGGAGGTTAGTCATGATTAGTAGATGACCCCTATTGATTTTGAGGTCATTTGGTCAAAGGTCAAGGTCACAGGGGCCTTGACTAAAAAACCTTGTCGCCCAATTACTTGAGATTCCTTTAACCCACAGTCTTCATATTTAGTATGGAGGTTAGTCATGATTAGTAGATGACTCCTATTGATTTTGAGGTCACTGGGTCAAAGGTCAAGGTCACAGGGACCTTGACTTAAAAAACCTTGTCCGCTCAATAACTTGAGATTCCTTTGACCCACAGTCTTCATATTTGGCATGGAGGTTAGTCATGGTTATTAGATGACTCTTAATGATTTTGAGGTCACTGGGTCAAAGGTCAAGGTCACAGGGGCCTTGACTAAAAAATAGCTTGTCCGCCCAATAACTTGAGATTCCTTTGACCCACAGTCTTCGTATTTGGCGTGGAGGTTAGTCATTATTAGTAAATGACCCCTATTGATTTTGAGGTCACTGGGTCAAAGGTCAAGGTCACAGGGGCCTTGACTAAAAAAACTTGATTTTAAAATTTTGACATTTGAAGCATGGAGAATACATATCTTAGCAATGCACTGGCTTAGTAACCTCAGATTTGGCAGGGTGGTTGTCCTTGAGTTCTGTTGATTCTGACAAAGTGGTATGCGGGGGTATTCAAGCCATGACAGTGGCAGTTCTAGTTTTTATTGAATATGCTGAGGGCAAGTCTTGTAAACACTAGAAGTGTAAATGCATTCACTTTCCAGAAGTTGAGGTTTATGGTGTTAATTTCAAACATATGATATTGTTTTTGTATTAGGCTGAACTCTAAGGCCTTTTCATGATCAACTTATTATTTTTTTGTTGTGGCTAAAGTTGAAATATACGTTGACACATGAGACAGGTTAATTATAACTGTTTAATTAAAATTGTGCTGTCTTTTTCTTACACAGGGTAAAAAGGTAGGCACTTCTTGGCAGGCTGTGAACTATATTATACATATTTATTTACCTGTAAAATAATTGCCATATGAAAGCTGTTTAACATTGTGTTCTTTAAGCTATGTATTTACCACAGTTTGAAGTTGTTTGGACTTTTGCACTTGTCTTGTTTTTGTAAATGATGGAATTCTGAAAATGTCTTGTTTTGCTATTTTAGCTCACCTGAGCACACTGCTCAGAGGTGAGCTTTTGTGATCACATGATGTCCATCTTCTGATGATGATGTAATTGTCATGCATTATAATCATATGAGCCGCGTCATGACAAAACCAACATTTGCGACCAGCATGGATCCAGACCAGCCTGCGCATCCGCGCAGTCTGATCAGGATCCATGATGTTCGCTTACCAACCCTATTACAAGTAGAGAAACTGAAAGCGAACAGCATGGATCCTGATCAGACTTCGGGGATGCGCAGGCTGGTCTGGATCCATGCTGGTCCCAAACCCACTATGTTGGTATTGTAGTGACACGGCTCATATAATTTTATAAGGAACATCTCCTCCCAAACTATTGGAAAGATTTTTATCAAACTGCACAGGAATTAATCTTATATGTAAATGAAGCCCTCTGCAAAAATAATTATATGTGTGAAATGGCCTTTTTAAATTGAAATACTCAATATTTATGCAGTGGCCTACATTTGAATTGTCAAGCTATGGCTGACAAACTGACCTTAAATGTGGTATTGAACCTTGACCTATAATGATCTGAATGACGATCAAGTGTGCCACTTTCAAAATTCTAGTGTCAGTCTCCAAATAAGGGGTTTCAGTTTCTAAATAAGGGGTTCATAGCACACTGTGGTATGGGAATTCAAATTTTTTATTTTGGATGACCTTGAACCTGACCCAGTTACCTACTTTTGCATTGTAAAAATTACGCCAGTGGTTTCTCCACTATGCAATGGTTTCTCTGGTGAGCAATTTATGGCTATTTTGACTGAGTTTTGTTTTCTCTTGTTGTTTGACATAAATTTACTACATTTTTTAGGTTCCTTTACTCTGTATTCAAGAAATATTCATCACCTTGGTAGTAAACTTATCAGTATTATATTAAGAATATTAACTAAGAGTTTGAACATCCCCATTGATTGTTACACAAATTATCAGATAAAAAAAATATTAATGATAACTTTTTTATGATGGACTAACCAAACTCATGGCATACAATTCTTAATGTCCATTTTTGTTCATCCACGTACCTTACACAGATTCATATCGCCAAACAGTTAAAGTTTATAATTGCTTAATTTTTAAACTACACCAGTTGGACAACAGCTGATATTTGCTGTTGATAATAGTCCAACTTGGCAAAGACCACACATTTGACAATGGCCAGACAGTTTTAGACCTTAGAAGAACATGATTAATAAAGAATAACTTTCAAGTTGAATTGCTTCTACTTGTATTTAGGACAGAAATCTTCTGGACAAAAACATTTAGTAACAGCATATAAAATTAACCTCATCTTTTTAAGACAATATGATGTATAACAAGTTGCTTAGAATTTTAACTGTTTATTTTTCTGATGGAACAAAGAAATGTCAATTAAGTATCAACTATACCATAGAATAATTATAAAATAGTGTGAAATATATTTTGACATAACTTGCTGTTTAGGCCTATTTTGACCTTATCAGACTTACATTTTTTGACAACTTGTTTGAATCTGTCTTCTTTAACTTGTTTCCTAATCTTGTGTAAAAATTGATCTTATAAGATTTTAAATTGTACCCTATTTACATGTGTATTACTATTGTACATAAAGATGAATTGTCATATCCATGGATTATGTGATTTTACACTATATATATGTAGAAAGTTCCCATGAATTATGTGTTTGGAAGTATACGTATGTAGAAAATCCCGATAAATTTTGTGATTTTATACTCTACATGTATGTAGAAAATCCCCATGAATTATATGTTTTTATACTACATCTGAAATGAAATTAACTCATGTAACAGTATTGTTTGTTTCGAACAAGATTTATTTTGTCTCAGTTATTTGAATTAATTCAAATGTAAACTAAAATAATTCTAGAATATTTATTTACAATGTTGTTGTCATCTTGCAGGATTCAGAGAGGTGGTTGGCCTCTTTACAGAAGTCTATACGTTCACAGACCCCTCATTTGATGGGCACAGATGAGGTAGAGTTGAGGCTACGAGAGGCTGTAATGGCTCACCCCTATAACCTCGCACAGGCATTCCAGGAAGCAGACTTTGCCAATATGGGAGTCGTTTCAAAAGATGATTTTAAATCTGTTCTCAGTAAAAATCTCTTCCGACTGTCAGATGAACAGGTTTGTTAGGTTTTAAAACTTCTGTATTATATGTTTTATATTTTAGATAAATTATGTAGGGAAATTTTCTTGTTAAGAATTGGGTCAATACTGCTACAGAATGAAAGAATTCAAATTACATGTAGATTTCAAAAATTGTTGAAAAAAAAAATGACTGTAAAAATTGTTCAAAACAGGAGATCAAGCTTGCTTTGTGCCCTTTTGTGATGATATAAAATGGTAAAACATCTATTTTATTGTTATTTTCCTAAAGAAGGTTTTTGAAATGTGTCTATAAAATTCCAAGATAAATAACATGCATTGTTGTTGTTGTTGTTGTTGGCATTTACTTATATTGAACAAATTGTTTAAAACATGTACAATAGAATGATAATATCACCAAACTGTAGAATTGTTCAGTAAAAATACCCATTTTTTGTTTGAAATTTCAGTCCATTCGATTTTATTTGATTTTTGGCTATATTTCTATTTAAATGTTTTATTTTCTGTTTCTGTATATTTACACAGTATGAGAGGTTATGGCCATGCCTGTCTATCAACGAGTTTGGGAATGTGAATTATCATGAATTCTTGAAAAAGTTTTCGAGTGAGCCACCAAGACCTACAATGTTACCCCCTCCCACGCCACTTCAGAGGTCAAACTCTGTTCTAAATACCAATAGGAGACCTGACAGCATGGCACTGAGAAGATCTACTACCAGGGTAGGTTATAAACCAGTTAATATTTACCCCAATTATCAAGGCCGTCAAATTTTGATGTCAAAGGACATGACATTATTAGTTGGTGTCACATCTGTTTTCTTGTAATTATTCTTAAGAAGCTTTTGTAAAATGTATGTATTAAAATCCAACTACAATATCAGATTATAAAATCCTTGCTAAATCAAGCTATATGTCCCCGCCCCTCAACACACAAAATGCAAGTTGGTCATGTTCCTAACCATTTTAGCCAGCAATGCAGGGACTGATGTTATAAACTTGGCTAATTTTTCCAGCCTTGTGTCAGGAGTGGGAGATCAAAGGTGACTACTGACAGATGCATCAAGCAAAAAAGATCCATCTAGGATTTTTGGTTCAGCAATTTGATGTCAGCACAAGGGTATAAGAATATATAATCACAAAGGGTTCAGAAAAATGCATCAAATTTGAGATGAAGAACATTTTACTTTAAACCCTACCTAGATGTGAACGTTACCACTGGGGAATGTGGTGTTCATTTAAATGTAGCAATTGTTTCTGTTCTATTTTATCTTTTTTATCAAAGCTTACTTTCTGTGTTTTATCTTATTTTCATTCCTCCTTTTCAGCTTGACATGATGCGTCCCGGGGCAATGTCAAGGTCACAGAGTAGGATGGCCACACCCCTTGTAAATGCTGAGGTTGCTGAAAATGTTGTAAAGAACACAATATACAAAAACTGGAAACAAATACAACAAATGTGTCGACAGAAAGATGTAGACAACTCGGGAACCATCAATGTTGTAGACCTTAAAGGTATGTCACTGGTTTAATTGATAAACTTGATTACGTTAAAAGCTTGTAGCTGATTTTAACCATTCTTGAGTCCACTTCCTGGAATTAACTAAAACTGGTGTTATTTGTGGAATCATGGGCCTGACCTCATTAGGGTTTAAATCCATGATCCTTGGGTTTAGAGGCAGACACCATAACCACTACGGTAGGCTATGGGTTCTCTTTTGTTTTTTATTTTAGAAGATTATATTTTACTTCTGTGATTGCTAAAAACTTGTTGATTGCCTTGTATATTATTTAAAGAGATTTTTTTTTCTTCTCCAGAAATATTAGTTCGCTATGGAATGGATTTGAGTAGCCAAGAATTTTTAGACCTATTAACCAAGTATGACTTGAAGGAGAATGGCCAGTTCTGTTACTCAGATTTTCTACGCCACTTTATCTTGAACTTGAAACCCCAGGATGAGCCAAAATCACTACTAGCAAGAAGGAAAATAGCAACACCAAAAATAGCAGTATGTATTTTAACTCTTTGTTCTAATGCACCATTATTATTTACTATAATAATACACCATTTGTTATTTATAAAGGAGTGTTGTGAATAGCAGGGAATGTAAGTCTGGTTTTAACATTCTGTCTGTTCCTTTCTATGGGGTTTTGTTGTGGTGCCAAAATAGTGAGGGGTGGGGATTATGTCCAACTTACCATGTATTGGAGTTCAGTCAATGGAAATTCAACATCTGACACTCTGAAGGCATCTTGCTTACTGTTTGAAGATTTAAGTCAAAGTTCTTGCTATTCTGGGATGTTGTGGCACCTGGTTACAATTGGCTAGTCCTTTAGTTACTCAAGTTCAGTATTTTTTCTTTGAACCAGGAATGGACTGTTCCAAAGTCAGAGATGAACATGTCCTTTGGATAATTCAACTTGGAAAGAATTGATACATGTTCATACTTAAAGATACATTCTAATTATTTTGAGATTTTTTCCCCCAAGTTTCTATTGTGTAAATGTTTCTGTTATGTTGAAGGTATAAGAATTAAAAACAAATGAATTAAATTACTTACTTGATTAATTAAAACTCCAAATTACAGTTTAATCCAGCATTTGCTCAACAGATATTTTTGTTTATTTGTTTTAAATGTTTTGTTCATGCATATAGTCATTTACATTGTTTATTGATAGGTCAGTAAAACTGTCAATTTTGTTGTTTTTTTTACAGAGGAGTGCTGGTTCGACCAGTACACAATTTTTCAGTGCCATGATGCGACTTCAAGATTCTGTCATGACAAACTGGAAGGAAATGAGACGTCAGTTCCGAGCATTGGATCAGGCTGGAACCGGTTTGGTAGATTCCGTAGATTTTCGACATGTTCTACGTCTGTTTAGTGTGAATTTGGACGAGGACGAGTTTTACCATGTGATGTCTTACTATGATAAACATATGGATGGAAAAATCAGCTATAATGACTTTATTAGGGCTTACCTAAACAGTTCATGAGGCAACAAGAAAGAATTTTGTTTCAGAGCTTATATTGTCTGATGTTTTATACTCAGTATTGAAACCTTTGGTGAGATTTTACAAACACAAGTGCTTTAAACAGTCATACCAGTATTATATGGTTTCAGAATAAGAAATATTTAGAGTAATTTTTGTATCATACATTTTATTATTTTGTTGACATTTATTTATATTGAACCTGTTATGCAAAAAAATTTTTTTAATCAAATTACTTTTTGAAAATCAAATAAAAATAGTAAAATGAATTCAATGTGTATATAATTTCTTTTTTTCACATCAGTTTATTGGAAAGCCTGTGATGAGAATAATCTGTGATAATAAGGGGTACAATAGAAATGTTGTTTTTTTATCAATTTTGTTTTTATATGATTACCATTAACTGCCAATTCTTTGTTCTTGTTTTCATTTGTTATGTTTTTATTAGCTCAACTGTGCTCAGAGGTGAGCTTTTATGATTGCATGATGTTCGTCTTCGTATTCAATTTCTTTAAACAGCGTAACCTCTACAGCATGGTACATTTTGACCAAACTGTACACGATTCTTAGTTTGTCCTTCATAAAAGTTTTATAAATGATTTTAGATTGATGCAAAAGTAGAATACAGGCTTTGGGATTAATTTCAGTCTTCAAGTTTGGACCTTTTGTACATGTGACCAAATACTGTATTTTAAAAATTGACATTGTCTAGCAACAGATCTCAAGTGAGCAATAAGAGCCATTTTGGCCTTCTTGTTTATTTTGTTTAAGCAAGCCATGTGATTTTTGCCAAAATGATGTTTTCACTGTTAAGCCAAGAAAACACATCAATTCTCAAACGCTGTACCAAAATATATACATTGTTTATAAAGTAGAAGATAATCAGTAGCATGACCTGTATTTTGAATGTTGTCATAAGAACTATCACATTTATATGAAAAAAGGGCGCTTCCTATAGATGTGTCTAGCTGATTATACATAATCTATTCTAATTTGTTAAATTTTCTTCAGATATTTTCCTGCTGTACTCTGAATGAAAATAAAACAACAAAGTATATTTCCACGCAAGTAAATTTGAAACTTATTTCCAATTCCAATTATGTCTTATATCTGTTTTGTGTGTGACCATTTATTATTCTATTATATTTTTTTTTTTCTTGTTTTTTTAAAATGCCCTTGATTTTGTTGAACAAGGACTTTGTTTTACTATTTTTGTTACCATTTGTCCTTTTACATACATGTAGTCCATTTATTCATGTATTTATATTTTTCAAATACTACATGTATTTAAGGTTTTAGCCAAAAAGAATCTGTGATCAAAATTTTTGATACCTACATGTAATTTTATATGATGTAGAAAGACGTTTCATTTATTTATTGACTTATTTATTTATGATAGTTGCTTGATTTAAAATTTGTCATTCATTAGTAACCTATATTTAGCCATCCTTTATGTAAAAGCATGAAAATGATTTTGTTAACTTTTATTGCTTTATAAATTATAATTTAAATCCATAAGTTAAGATTGGTTTATATGCAAGAAGTCAAGTCTAAAGTAAGTATGAAATATGTGTTTTGGTACTGTCATAGTTTACAATTAATAAAGATTCCAAAAAGGGAAGATTTTTTAAGAGTAACAAAAGCAAAAATAAAAGTTGAAAATTGATTTTAGTTGAGGGTTTTTATGATAGACAAAGGAAAGTGCAACATCTTGTCATGTACCCCTAGCACCAGTTTTAATCAATACTTCAACTAATTCTTAAACCATGTGAAAGATCATAATTTTTAATATTATCGAGTAAGTATCTAAATTCTTGAAACTAGATTTTGTAACGATTTATCTCCAACAAAATTTATCAAAAGAAAAATATTGTAAATGTAGAAGAACTGTCAAGAAATTAAATACTTTGCATAAAGTTAGATATATTTCTTATTATGCAATACATTGTATCAATTTTTTGAGAAATATCAAAATCTTAGCTTTATATGATAGTTATGCAGCTTTACTTCAGTTATTAAAGCAATCTTGATATAATTGTGTGTTTTATATACTGACTGTCTCTTGTTCTATCATAAAGTTTCTGTTAGGATATCTTGTTGTGAAAAGTATTCTATTATAGTTTTTTTATACAATAAATAAATTTTCTGCTATATTATAATAAGGTTTGTTTTTATTTCTGTGAATATAAAACGAGAACAAAGTTCAGCAAGGCAAGGTGACATTCACAGAACATAGCCCTCAACCCAGCAATGTTAAGCCTCATGTATGTTTTCTACTAGCCTCTGTGAAATGAATAATCACTTACTAAAAATAATAATAGTTCTCTTTAAAAGAAATCCACTATTTAAATTCTATCGTGAGAGGAGGCCGCCTGACTTCGAAAAAGTTTGTGGTTCCATATTTTGTATATAATGTATTAAGTAATGACCAAGAAAAGTGGTCACCATTTTACCTATACAGGAGTAGTTGTAATGCCAAATGGCATGAAACAATATATAATTGTAAATGCCGTTCGGAATGTGTAAATTACTTTCACAATATTTTACTTTCAAATAATTTTTTAAACATTTCATGAAAATTAGCATGGATCTGGAGGCATGCTGCTTTAAGAAACTTCTCTAAAATCATCTTTTGTCATCTTTTAAGTTAACACAAACTATTTGATGTCAACCAATTTTATGAATGTTACCCCTATAGGATCTAGCGCCCAGATTATCATGTTTTCGAGCCACCAATGGTATTTTAAATAATGACGTCACAGTGGAAAACAAGCTCTTGTGTGAGAATAGTTTATCAAATCCATACATATATAATAAGTAAACAGTCAAAATAAAATTAGTTGGATACCATTTTGATATACAAGGTCATTGTGACCATGACCCATTGACACCAAAATCAATAGTGGTCATTCACTGGCCAAGATCAATGCACTTCTGAAGTTTGAGTGTTGAGGGCCCACGAGTTGTTAAATAAGTCAGAAATGATTTTGATATTAAAGGTCAATGTGACTCTGACCTCAAAATAATTAAGGGTCATTTGAGGGCAAAGGGCTCATGGGGTTTCATTATTAAGAAACAATTTTACATGCAAGACGAATGGAACCTTTGGCCCACTTGACACCAAAATCAATAGGAGACATGTACTTGCCACCTCTAATGTACCTGTTAATTTTATGGGCAAAAGACCCATGGGATGTAGTTATTGGTTTTCATATAAAAGATCAATTTGACATCTACTTTTGACCCTAAAATCAATAGTGAAGGTGTTCTCAAGTTATTGATTGGAAATGGTTCGGTCTACGTACCAACCAATATATTCAAAGCAATATACCCCCACTTCTTATAAGTGGGGCATAAATATAATGCATAAAACTTACGGTGTTAACTCGTGTTCACCAGAGTGTATATGTATACATTGTATATAAAAACAAAGTGCATTATAAAAACAAAATATTTTATTGCATGCATTTAATACAATACACATAACATTAAAGCAGATAATCATTATAAAAGTATATTCCTTTAGGATCGGTGGGTCTTTTCGTTCTTTACAAGTAATTATGAATTATATAACTTAACTAGTATTGGCTATACTAAACAATGACTATATAATTCCTTCTTTGGTTAAAGTCCTAACATAAAGTAGTCCAGAAATATTTTTTATAACTAAAATTGGCTAAACTAAACAGCGAGTCTTTTATTCATTCTTTAAATGAGGTCCATACAAATCATAATACTGTTGAACCATCATAAAATTCATAGATTAACACTTTTATCAAAACACATGAAATTTACTTTTAAACATTTAAGGTTCAATGGTAAGTCTTAACTCAAAAACCAAGAGCATATTAATAAGCTTGAAATTTTCAATGTAACCATCATCTTAACAATGTTAACCCTTACCAGCCTTTAATTTTCAGTTATCATAGTTGCCTTGCTTTGAGTATGACACAGTCCATTTGACACAGTCCATTTGTAAGTTAAAGGGTTTCAAAATAAAAATTAAGAATTGAGCAGTCAACAATATAGAGTCTAATCAGACAGCATAAATGTACCAGCTGACGGGACTTTATACTGGTGGAATAGACAAGTCATGATCTATATCTACAACCATTTAAAACATTAAACTGCAAAAGTGTTAATTTACTAGTACTAAAGTGACATTACACCCATTCAAGAGTGTATAGTGAGTAAACAGCTGAAAGTCAAAATAAGTTTAAATTTTGCCGTAATTCCTTTCAAATTTAAAATTTACTTCGCATAAACGATTAATTCACTCACGTGGCCCAAGGAAACATCTTTAAATATCCATTGGAATTTATATAAATATCCATCATCGGAATTTACTCATAAAAAGAGCTGGATTTAGGCAGATTTATATTTCATCCTAAACATTTTTCAATATCAACTGTTGGTAAATCTTTTAGATATATGGTTAATTCAGCTTAACTTGCCAATGAAAATAGGATAATGTCACTTTAACAAGTTTACCCTGTAAATGATTCCTCTAAATGTTAATACAAAACAACAATACAAAACATTTTTTTAAAAAGCAGCAACAATAAACAAGAGGGCCTGTATTGCCCTTTTATCGCTCACCTGAATAAAGATTGCATGTCAACATCTTCCCAAGGGAAAACATAACAATATCAAACCCTAATTGCAAAAAGATATTTTGTAATGTTTGGCCCATCAGTTAAGAAAATCTACATAAAAGACCAAAGATTACTGCAGACCTTTACTAGCTATTTTAAACTTCATGATATATACACTGGACAACAGTCATTTGAACAAATTTGGTACAGCTTAATGTAATCAACATCTAAGTCAAGTTTCAACAAATTTGGCCCAAATGCCTTTTAAGCAATGTCAGATGAAATAATTGTGGACAGACAGCCACAGATCCTTGAAGCTCACATTAGCATTATATGCTCAGATGAGCTAAAACTCTATAAAATACAAGCAAAAGCATGCAACTTACAAGTAGGTAAAATGAAATGCATACTAACACATGAATATAAAAATAAGATACATCAAAAAGTAAAAGTTTTACACAATCTTAAAACATAAACATACTAAACTTTTAGTCTCAGATAATATTGAATTTAAGAAATAAAGATCCCTTAATTGATTTTCTGTATTAAACTGCTCTCATTTGAAAACTCAGTCACTGATGTTTATGAAAAATAAGGTAAAAGTGAATGTAAAATTTAAAACAACATAAAAAAACACCTTTGTAAACAATGAAAACATTCCTGTGTACTAAAACGTGGCAAAAATATTAGTAATTAAAGTAAAACAAAAATCACAAATCTTCATTTTATATATCAACCTTATATTGCACACAAAACAATTTGAAAACATCCTAAAAGTTAAGTATTAACCATTTAACACCATACAGAAAACAATTTCGGCTAAAATAATTGGAGGGCAATATACATAAAGATAAAGAACTTTTCTTTGGTGTACTGAATATTCCTGTCTAAATTACCCATACAATTCATTGTAAAACAGTGAGGCTTTTCATACAGTATATGAGATTCTATAATATAGTAATTTAAGAATAATAAATCTACATCATTCTGTACAAGGTTTGCATAGATACATGTAATAAACATAACACTTCTCACTCTTAAAAAAATTATGATTCTAAAATCTAAAAAAAAAAGAACATACTTATTACTCAAACTGTAATTATTGTCAAATTATTGATTGCAAGATTCCAAAATAACTATTTGTGGAAATAAAAAATGAAACAACAGATGCCTCCATTTTGCTTCTATGTAAACAGACCACTCTTACAGGAGAAATTGAGGCACTTTAGGGGGAAAATACATGTAGTTGGCATTGTAATATTATACAGAACTGATGATAATTCAAGAAATTAATTTGCATTATTAATTATAAAAGCATAGATATAATGTATATAAATGTATATAACAGTTTAAATGATATGCTAGGTAACAGATGATATAAGTTTTAAAAATACAAAACCTACAAATGTAATAATGTTAGCACTGTAATAAACACAGAACTATACAAATAGCACCAAGTAACAGATTCTTTCTCCATTTTCAAAGGGGCTCCACTAAGGGTTTTACGACATGACAGGACTGGAAATATCTTCTTAGATCTGTGAGGCATTTGATGTAGATCTGGTCTGGATAAAAAGCTTGTGTGCAAAGTTTTAGAACATTTCCTCATTGGGTTTTGTTGCAAAGCTTTTCACTCATAACTGGCAAAATCCCGAAAAATTGATATTCATATTAATTTTAACTATATTTCTCTATTATCTTTAGCGGATTTTTCCGTTTTAAGGCCTTCACTTTATCTATGTAAGAATTTCAAATTTTATGTTTTAGGCTTTTTGACCACAGTGGAGCTCCTTCAAATCTCTTCAGGCAAACATATTGTCTGCTTCACATTAAACATTATTTGTGTACAAATTTTTGTTTATATTTCAAAATGGTTTTCTATAACAAATGAAGTGTCAGTATATAAAAATAATCAGTACAGAGATTCTTGAATAATAGGCAGCATCTCCCTTCAACAAATACAAAAACTCAAAACTAGTTATTGTTCAAGAGTCCTATACAGAAAGTCTCATCTAATTAACTTTCAACAAATTTTATTAATCTCATTAAATGACTTAAATTCTTAATATGATAGAAATCTGTAATCTTAAAACTCAATGTTTTTCTCACAATACACAAGTACCAGAATAAATAAACTGAGATCTTATTTAAAGTATTATCCTTTCAGCTGGTAATATCAGAAGCTTCAAACTTGCATAGACAATTGTAAGTTCAAACTAGTGATGAGATGGTATTATATCCAACACACTAGTTAACAGAATATTTTGAGAAGGATGGTTGTTATTAAGCTGGTAACGAGAGACACCTTGATCATATCAGCGGCACTGTCTGGTACTACATCTGAATACATGATTGGGTAGTAGTGGTAGCCATCCAACACACGTCTGAAATTACATACATTACAAGAATCTTTAAATCAGCACTTGTAAAGGTAAATAGCTTTACCAGACAGTTTGTAACTTGTAGAATATTTCAATATTGATAAAAAATTATACAAAACTACCCAGATCAACTATTATGTTTGTAAATTTCCTACAGTGGGTGGTGTCATCACTAAACACATTAAAATAGCCTTTGAATATTTTTTTAGAGAACGTTTTATTCTTTTCTTTCATATACAACTTATGCGTTTTATTGACAAAATCACTCATTCCCTCGAAATATCACAATTTTACGTATGAAAACAATGTCATTGTACAGTTGAACAATTTTGCTAGTATATTTAGAAAAATATAGCTTTACATTTTTATAAAGTAATAATGCATCAATCAACCAGACAGTCACGCATAATGTACAATTCATTTATTTTATTCAGGGGAATCCTTTCCCGGCTTTTCATTGCATATATATAGTTAAGGCAAAATATATAAATGTGGAAACTGCGCATGAAAAAATCTAACTTAAAAAATCTGCTTGGACATTTATATGGAAAAGTTGTAAAGATCTTTAAATATCTTAATACAGCCTTATTCTAGAATCATGCAAGAAAATTGTTCCAACCAGCTAAACAATGAATAGCATGGATTTAAACCTTTCCCTGCTAGAACCAAAACTGAACAAGAATTTGTAACAGAGTAACCAATGTCCCTTGCCCAAGGGAAGTTTTACATGAAGCACAAAATTGTGCTATTACAAAGATTGAAGTACGGATCTGGACTTAAAAGTGCAAAATTTGGATCAATGCTAGAGCTGCACATGCAAGTAACAATAAATTCATAAAAGAAATATAATGAAATAACTCCTGTGTATGTGTCAACAGAAATACTCTTGTATTCTGGCCAGACTCTATATTTTTGTCTGTCTATCTTTAACTTTTGATATCCCAAAAGTTTACAATAGACAATTCCAAACTGGGAGCTGGACAAGTCCATTTAAGAAATTCAGAAGGTTAAGGGTTGTATTTCTCTAATAAATACTGCTCACAAACCTGTAATTCATGGTAAGATAGTGCAGTCCCTGACCAACATTTCCACCATCATCTCTGAAGAATCTAGCAAGTTCTAGCTGAATAGCTTTCGTGATTGAATTTGTCAACACTCTTTGTGGAGTACTACCAGATACTGTTGTCAGCTAAAAATAGGATTATTAACAAGTAATGCTATGTTTATGTTTTCTGATAAAAGTTTTGTCATTTCTAATAAATGACATGCATACGTTTGGATGATTTTTTCTATTTTTCACCCACTTACATTACAATCGTACTGACTTAATATCATTACAACATATTAACAACATATCAAAATATAACCTATCACTAACAACTGTTTTTCTTCATTTTTGTTCAGACTTCCTTTTTTTTATTACAGATTACATAGATTATTATTTAAGGTTAATTACAAAACATTTACATTTTTGTGCTATTCTAATGCATTGTATGACCTTGTTGATTGTGAAAACAAATGTATTACTACTTCCCCTGCTGGCATGATGGATTACAAATGTACACTACTGTAAAACACTTATTTTTCGCGAGAACCTTATTTCGTGAATTTGAGGCAAAATGTCCAAAATAATTATTTCGCGTCAACATGAATTCGCGTCTTCCCGAAAAATGTGAAACCGGAAACCCGATGTCATTTGGATATTTTCTGTCCTGTCCGTTCACTAACTTTGCGTCGTTTATTGTGCGACGAATGCATTTATATCTGTATCGATTTTTCTGATAGCTTGCTAATCTTCTTGTTAAGTGAAACCGTCTGTCTAAACATATGTCAATAAAGTTTGCTGTGTTTGTCATGTATTGTCCATTCAAAGGCAAGCAGACGAAAATCAATTAAACGGTACTGTAATTTGCCTAACCTGTAGTAAACGATTATGTTTACCCTCCAGCTTAAATTGTAGTACAATACAATAGGATACAATAAATAGAAATGTTACAAACAACTCGCAGGTGCTAAAGAATGAGATGATCAAGCGTGGGTGGGTGCAGGCCGGTATTGTTCAATAGACATTGACCTTAATAAATTGTGTTGGAATTTAATTAATCCATTTAGTTGGACAGATTTTCACATTAATTAGAACAATCTGTAGAAATGCCATTAAAATTTTGTGAGACGCATTGATTTGTTTATACTTAATTCTAGTGCAAGTCATAGTAACCTTCCTTGACACAGGTAATATGCAGCGAAGAAGTTTTTTTCCAATTCCTCAATAATACCAAATTGTTACAGGTAAATATTTCATACTAGTAATCTGTACAATATGTATATGCTGCAACACTTGAATTGCTACATGATGTAACTAGAACTGGTTTCGATACTTTCCCGCAGATATATATCCATGTGTACGCATTTTCGGATAGTGTTCATTTTCGGACAAGTGTATAGACAAAGTGAAATATTTGCGAGAAATATGAATTCGCGTCTTAGAAAACTCGCGAATATTAGCGAAAATAAATTTCTCGCGAATAATAAGTGTTTTACAGTATTAACTTGAGTCATACTATCATTCACAATAGCAAAACTGTGCAATATTCCTTATATATATTTCTTGAAATCTTAAATCAGTAAATTTTAACAATTTCTTGACTACAAAATATATTGTTTACACATTGAACGCCAAAGCACCTTTTAACCATCTTAGGCCCTAGCTGTCATACTGAAGACTGATGTCATGAGTAACGACCCCGACCAGCCAGCCAGCCAGCATAACCTTGCTATCTCACTACACTCTTATACGGATGGCTGTCAGTCTTAGAATAGTAATTATAATATCCTTGTAATTATTGAAATCAAGACAGGTAAAGTCCATTACAAGATTTGGCAGAATAATAATTACTTTATGCTTAATTGCTGAATCAGGAGTACTTACAGACAGCTCTAGATTTATAGTAATATTATATCATCCAATGTTAACGATATTGTCTTCTTTAAAGAAGACAATAATATATCATCCAATACTTACAATACCATCGTCTTTAGAGAAGACAATAATAACAACTTCATCACACACATCCCAACCGTTCCAGCGTTTATTCAGTAAATCAAGAGCAAATTGATTCACCAATGCTTTCCTACTGTCTACTGTATCCTTCACTCTGAAATACACAACATGATACATCTGTCATAATTTTACTGAAAGGGAAGCTAAAGATTTTTTTTTTCAAATAAATACTTAAATAAATCCTTTAAGGTAATTTTGTAAAAATGATTCATAAGTTGGTAATAAATGCTATTGTATCTCAACATCTACTTTATCTTTACAAGACATGCAATTATGCTAATCTTAAACAAGCTTATCATAAAGTTACCATATCAACTAAGACTATGCTCAATGTTTCACCTTAGCACCATTTTGTAAACAAATTAAATCTGAGTAACTATATGATATATTTGTTTCATTAATTGGGTTTTACTTCACACCAATACAGTATAGGTCATATGGCGATGTTCCAGCTTTACTGGTGGAGAGAGACTTCCATGCATTATTTCAGACACGAACGGGCACCTGAGTAGAACCACAGACGTTCCATAAACTACCCTATATGATGAAAAAAGTTATGTATACTTTTCTGGTTTATAGATTTTCTTCACAAGAGCAATAGCCATGATATATCCCTTGTTGTAGCCGTTCCTCTCACAGGAATAACGTGAACATGGACATTTTGTATCATTCTGTAGGTTTAACAGAATATGGTCTAGGAAATCAGCTAGAAAAAGTAAGTACATTTTATTACAAAAAATTTAAGTATTTAGGTAGAAAAATTAAATGATGACTTACAAGATTGATAATAATTCAAGTACAATAATGAGCATGCAATAATCCCAATAGTCCCCTTAAAAATTGAAATTATACATATCGAAATTCAATTGACATCAAAAGTTTTAGCCTTACATGTAAAAAAAAACCTGTTTTTAGCAAACAATATACAGAATGGTAAGATTGCAAAGATAATCAGGCTGGCCTGGCTCTATACTGGTACCATGGGTAAGTCAATATCATCACTGACATTCAAACATTTAAATACATGCACCTTCAAAGTGTTATAAGTAAGAAACTTTAAGCAACAATTTTACCTGCTCTTTTGCTGATTAATTTATTAGGATCACACACATAGGATGACTTGTATCTACCACAAGCTTCTGGGTCTTCTTGAGGGTTAGGATAATCCGAGGCAGTCCATTCAATCAAAACACAATGTGACAGACCAACCAAACAACACAACAGTAACACTACACTCTTCATCTTGGTGCCTAAAATGACAATATATAATTTCTGAGAATTTTTAAATCTGTGAAATGGTATAACCTAATCCAAGCTTAATTAGACTTAGACCTTTTACTGGGCAACTGCATCCTTTCTACTAGTTCTAAGTCAGTATTGTTTATATTTTAGTCTTGTTGTTTTCTTTTTACTTGCTTCTATGTATTAAATTGCACCTTAGTCCTTATATATATTTAATAGCTTTTAAGCTCCAAAATTTGAAAGTCAGAGAGTGAATGTCTGACATTGGAAGTCAAAATATATGCATGTAGGTAGGAGGAAAATCATTATATTTTGGAAGTCACAAGCCAAAATCAAGGAATAACTGACTTCAAAATTAACGGAAGCCGTGCTAAGTCTTAAAGGGACTCCACTGAGGTATACCCTAAAAACATAACATTTGAATTTCTTAAATAAATGAGCTTGGGCACTGTAAACAGAGATATATATGCAAAGATAGTTAAGAAATATACTTTGAACTAAATTGAAAATCATATTTTATGCCTTTCTTGGCCCAATTTGAGTAAAAAGCGTTTAAATGCATTTCATTTTTGGTAATTTTTTACAATTTGAATAATTATTCTGGTAAAATGAAGTGTGCAAATGATCTGAAATTTTGAACAAAGTGTAGTGGTCTAAACCTACATCAAATGGTACATTTATCTGGAAAAAAAATATTTTTAGTACCATCATGTCAAAAATCCTCAGTGGAGTCCCTTTAAAATGTAGATCAATATAGATGCAGATGTGAATTCAAACAGTGGTCATCCTTCCTACCCTGATAAACGTACAAACAATATCTCAATGTGTATTACAGTAATTTTAACTGATGGACACAAACTATACATTAAAACTGAACTGATTTAAACTGAACTGATTTGTGTTAACAAGTATACATTCTCTAGATATTTGACATATAAGTATATGCATAACAGACAACTGTAAAGAATGATGTACTTTACAAAAAGTATGTGGGTGTGTGCACTCCCTCCAGGCATTCCTGGTGATTAATGTCTCAATGTTTACATTGTTTGTGAATTAAACTGCTAAATGATTCGTTATTCATTTAATCAAAACATATATATTTGTACAAACATTCATTATATTAAAACAATCATTGTTTATTATAAATTCATTTTATGACAGTCTATTGACGAAAATCTATGAAATGTCAAAACATAAATTATTTGCTACCAACTGGACCTGTTCAACGCTATATTTCACGCTAATTGATTGAAAACGCATGTGAAATGCATGATATATATATGAAAATTACATTACTAACATAAACGTGGCTATACTTTATAAATTTTAACATGAAATAATCAAAATCAAAGATAAATAAAGATTACCACTTTTATCTCTCAACTTCAGCAACTTTTCTAAACAGCGCCGCCTTGCGACCAAATGCGATAATCATAAAAACACCACAAAGAATTGAAATGACAAAAAAGATGGCGTCGATTGATTGTGGTGTTTGTTTTGGAGAGTGGTGTCCCTATAGAAACATGATGATTTGCAAATTTAATACAAAATTACATTTTAATATTAAACTTATCTTTAGACATTATTCATTTTAAACATATTTACATTGCCTTTGAAATCGGTGATTTTTCGCATATTATCACATAGTGCAGTAGCCGATATAAATGGAAATGATAATTTATTCAAGGTTGTCAAACCTGTCCCAGCACATACAAAACAAAATCCGCAATAATATGCTTCTTCTTGACTTATAACTATGTGTGGTAACTACAGCTTAACTTTAAATGCATATTCATAATTTAATACTGAAATCATGGAATTGGTCATACCACGCTTTGTTCTGGCCTACTTTGACCACTACATAGTCTGGCTGAGACTTCACCAGAACATTTCTGCTTATATTACAAAGGTTACAATAGGTAGATTTTTAGTATTGAAAAGTATATTGAACTTAGTCTGTTGCAAAAGAACGTGTGCACATGATAACTTGGATATTCTGTATACTTATTTGAGAAAAAAGTGGCAAACTTGCATGGTATCATAATTTGCAAAATTAACCACACAATTATGTACTTTGTACGTATTGAAAATTTGAGAATTGTCATAATTGTGGTGGAAGTATTGTTCATTGAGCGAGTAATACTCAGATCTAGTATAATTCATAAAGAGTAGTCTAGTGGTCAGTGAGTTCAATTGATGGAGTGAGATAAGGTTGTATTCAGTGATCCATATTCAAGGAGTGAGTAGATAGTGCTCAGTAAGTCATAATCACGTAATAAATACGTAGTGGTCAATGAGTAATAATCATGTAGTAATTTAAGTATTAATTGCTCCGTGAGTAATATTCATAGAGTGAGTAGGTAGTGCTTAGTGAGTCATATTCACGGAGTAAGAAGGTAGTGCTAAGTGAGTCATATTCACGATGTGAGTAGTTAGTGCTTAGTGGGTCATATTCACGGAGTAAGAAGGTAGTGCTTAGTGTGTCATATTCACGGAGTAAGAAGGTAGTGCTAAGTGAGTCATATTCGCGGAGTGAGTACGTTGTGCTTAGTGAGTCATATTCACGGAGTGAGTAGGAAGTGCTTAGTGAGTCATATTCACGGAGTAAGAAGGTAGTGCTAAGTGTGTCATATTCACGGAGAGAGTATGTAATGCTCAGTGAGTCATATTCACGGAGGGTGTAGTTAGTGCTAAGTAAGTCATATTCACGGAGTAATTAGGTAGTGGTCAGTGAGTAATATTCACGGAGTGAATGGGTAGTGGTCAGTGTGTCATATTCACGGAGTGAGTGAGAAGTGCTTAGTGAGTCATAATCACAGAGTGAGTAGGTATAGTGCTCAGTGAGTCATATTTACGGAGTGTGTAGATAGTGCTCAGTGAGTCATATTTACGGAGTGAGTAGGTAGTGCCCAGTGAGTCATATTCACGAAGTGAGTAGGTAGTGCTCAGTTAGCCATATTAACGGAGTGAGTAGGTAGTACTCAGTGAGTCATATTCAAGGAGTGTGTAGGTAGTGCTGAGTGAGTCATATTAACGGAGTGAGTAGGTAGTGATCAGAGAGTAATATTCACGGATTAAGTAGGTTGTGCTAATTAGTGAGTCATATTAACGGAGCGAGTAGGTATTGCTCAGTGTGTCATATTCACGGAGTGAGTAGGTAGTGTACAGCGAGTCATATTAACGGAGTGTGTTGGTAGTACTCAGTGACTCATATTCAAGGAGTGAGTAGGTAGTGCTCAGTGAGTCATATTCAAGGAGTGAGTAGTTAGTGCTTTGCGAGTCATATTCACGGAGTGAGTAGATAGTGCTCAGTAAGTCATATTCATGGAGTGAGTATGTAGTGCACAGTGAGTCATATTTATAGAGTGAGTAAGTAGTTCACAGTGACTTACATTCACGGAGTGAGTACGTAGTTCACAGTGAGTCATATTCAGGGAGTGAGTAAATAGTGCTCAGTGAGTAATATTTATAGAGTGAGTAAGTAGTTCACAGTGAGTCACATTCACGGAGTGATTATGTAATGCTAAGTGAGCCATATATGCACAGTGTGTCATATCCACGGAGTGATTATGTAATGCTTAGTGAGTCATATTCATAGAGTGTGTATGTGGTGCTCAGAGAGTCATATTGACTAAGTGAGTAGGTAGTACTCAGTGAGTCATATTCACGGGGTGAGTAGGTAGTGCTCAGTGAGTCATATTCATAGAGTGAGTAGGAAGTGCTTAGTGAGTCATATCCACTGAGTGAGTCGATAATGCTCAGTGAGTCATAGTCATGGAGTGAGTTGTGCTCAGTTGTGATTCCTAATGTGCTTAGTTTATAAGCTCAGTAGTGCTCAGTGAGCGATAGCGTGTAGAAATCAGTAATTCAATATTATAAGTAGTGATAACTGATTAATTTTCACGTTGTGAGTATAACTCAGTAAATTATGTCCATGCAGCGAGTAGTGTTACGTGAGCAACAGCGAGTGATATTGACCGTTCGACCACATACACGCATTATGGAGAATGTGTTGCACTACATACACACATCACATTTAACTCATTATAAGGCCTCTCGGAATACCGTACTGCGGCTCTACTGACTATGCTATCCGGCCGCCTACAAACTACCTCCCCTCCCCTAATTAGAGAACAGTTCAATACCGTGACATAATCATTTTCGGAATAATTTAGGATTCGAACATAACACAACTTTGGGTCTCCTGAAGAGTTTTTCAACATCATTTTTACCCCCATCTTACTACTATGTTTACCTTTTAGCCCTAATTGTTCTGGAATTTCATTCATTACACCCATTATCAGGAGATAATTTGTTACTTGTCATTGTGGGAGGTCTGTAAAAATCTGAACGACATGATTTTCAAAATAGAACATGTCCTATCCCTTACATCTAGACTTAAGGTTTCCGAATTCAAGAAATAGTAGCCTTCACACATTAAGATTTGCCATCTTAGTTTTAATTGGTGTTGTACTTCAAAATCCTACCAACTGTTGAGGCCTATATCAAACAAGATCTCATTAGCCATCTTGATATCAGGGTATTTAAAAACTGACAATGTCAATCTGTTATTTCTCATACAAGATAAAGGCTTAAGATTTAATCAAAATGCTATAACAGCACCTTTTAAGGATTTTATATATCATTAAATTTATATTACAAACTAATGGGTTATTATAATGAATATATTTATCACTTTTTAAAACTGTACCGCTTCTTAAACGAACTGTTTCAAATATTAACTGAGGGGGTATAACTTTTGACAAATAAACTATGCAGATGGATGCGCAAGAAAGGGCAAAACTGTCAAAAATTCTAAGTGATGTTACTTGATGTCCTTGTTGCCGTATTGAGTTTGCCCTTTGAAAGTTCCAAACCAAAATGAAACATTAATGCGAACAGACTTGCATAATATTGTTCAATTGATGTTATTGCGATTTCACACTTTGCATATAAGTATGACTAGTCAATTGACACTTGAAAGTATGCATTTTAAAAGTTATGATGAAATTGTAAAATGGCAAGATGACAAGAAGTTAATGTATTCTCAGAAAAGGTAAAATGAAATGATATAATCGAAAGGCAGCAACATACATGTACTGGCGGATATCACCTTCTGATACCAGTTATTGTTTGCAACATCTAAATTAGGGAACAATCTAATAATAAATCATAAGTTTTCTTCGCCATTGCCCGTGTATATTATAACGCAATTGATTAGGTCTTTTTTATTCAAATTTATATATACATTGAATTGCTCAGGTTAGTTTTAAAAATGCAAAGGATACCTTTTCATTCAATTGAGATGAAATGATTATTGTCTTTACTATTGTATTAAAGTGTCTCGAGTTAAGTGATGTTAGGACGTTATCTATACTAATTTGTTATCGCTACATACGGTGTTTCCTCACACCAAATTCGCCCATCTGATAGGCTGTTCTCAACGTGCCGTTTTCACACAACCCCTCCTATCTCTGGCAAATTTAAATAACAAGAGATTTAAAACCTTAAACATAAACTTACATGAATACTTTATTAGGTGTGAAAAAGTTATGATATTTGATAGTATCAATTGACGGAGAAAATCGGATACTTTAGAAAATAAGCATTTTTTTAGAAGGAAAATAAGAACAGAAATGGAACTTTTATTGTGCGTTAAATAATTTTTAGTAGTGTTGCTATTACAAAAAAATCTTAAAACACTGGTTATATTATTTTACAATCGAATGTTGAATAAGGTATCTTTAGTGACCGACAGGGGTAGAATGAGCTCATTAAGTGCAAAGGCACGCGCGTTTTCTGTTGATGAACTTTTAGGAAAGAAAGAAAAGCAGACGACACCTAAAGATGTTAAAAACGACAAAGTCGTTGGTCCCGACGGCGAGGAAGTTTGTCCGTTCATGGGCGATGATCCAAACTGCCGCCACAAAAGTATAGTGGAAGTATTTGGTTAGTCATTTCTTGAGACTAATTTTGTAATTAATGCTTCTTTTAAAACAATGTATGCCTGTTAAAGTTCAAGCTTGAGAAATAAAAACAGTTACACTCTTGTAAAAAATAATAATGAAATTTCCCCAATGTTTCCGGGGAAAAACATCTATTTTTCAAGGAGCAAAGAATTTACATTTTCTTATTTACATATTTCCATAGTACTTTACCAATTCTCAATTATTTTATAGAATAATGCTATGAAAAAAGTTATATATTTAAAATGTAAACAAAAAGTGAGATATAGTAAATAAATAAATAAATACTAACAGCTTTGGCGTGAAAGAATAGAATCAAATGTCTTAGAAATAGAAACAAACGTGCATTTTCTTTATTTATTTATTACTTATCATCATTATTTAATGACAAGAAAATGTAACATGCTGTATGAAATACATGTCTATTACAGATAAAGGAGGGGACTGTGTAAAGATCGAACTTTGTCAGGCAGAACTTTGGCATGCCTTCCATTCCCTTGGAACTGAGATGATAATCACAAAAACAGGACGGTAAGAAATAATTAAATATTACCCAGCTACTTCCTGCATTTCCTCAATACATCTGATTTGATTTTTGGTATATGCATGACATTTTATAAACTTCAAAGTAAAGTTTATTTTTTTTAATTATATATATATTTCTCCAATATGCACCCAGCACCAAGCGGAAAGAGAACTGTGTCATTCAGTTGATACTTACAATGCAATCTTTCCATATATACTAGTAACTTGTCCAATTCTTTAAATAGTATATAAATTGTAAATGATGTTATAGGTCAACCCCGCTGTTTTTTCAGCCAACGTCTCCAAGTGAAATATGTTTCTCTTGCTAAAGTAAGTTCTTGCTGAGCTCTACAACGGTAGATTTCAGTTCAAATATTCAAATAATCAAATTCAAATAATGTTAGAGAAATATGATATTTTATTTTTGTTTAGTTATCTGAATTATTATTGCAAATTTATCAAATATATTCTATCAAAATTTATATAGAATTTTATACTTCGAAAATTTATAACTGATCAAAACCAGAATTTATGTTTAACGTGTACTTAGTATATGAGATATTCGTTTGATGTTAATTGTCTCAAAGTAGTAAATCCAAATTAGCGAAATAAACAAAACAAAAGTTCAAAAGCAGTACGTACAATCACTTTATTTTCATGTTTACTAACGTAATAATTAACTGTTATTTAAGCATAATTTTAGTGTAGCTTTAAAGAGGAATTTGCAACCCTAGAACTACACGTTTTTTAACAATATGCTTTCAATTTAGATACTTTTGGTATGATTTTAATAAAAATACAAACACATATTCTACAGAATCCAGAACTATTTAACAAACATGTTAGACATTTTTTTCAACGCTTGAAACTTAATCAGATTTTGGCAACGAATAAAATAATGTCTTTTTCTATTTTTATTTTACATTTTAAGTTTTAAATCACAATAGAAAGTGCGAATAATCGTCTTAGTCACCTACTAATACATGTTCTTGTTAATTTAGTAGAATGTCAAATTCCTGACACCAGTTCTACAAGAATTCTTAAGGTTTTTATTTCATATTTTGAAATCTTTCATAATTTTCATATTTTCAAATATTAAGGTAGAAGCACGTGTTTCTGTTTTCAGGCGAATGTTTCCAGCCGTACGGATTCGTATATCAGGTTTAAAGAAAACATCTAGGTATAGAGTGTCCATGGAATTTATACCTGTTGACAAAAACAAATATAGATATGTTTACCATAGGTAGGTACACAATTTACAAGGAATGAAATGTTTTTTTAAAAGCAACATGCCTCCAGATTCATGGCAGATTTTAATGAAAATTTTTTAAATGCTTTAAAAAGTAATATATTGTCAAGTGAACAAAAAATGTATTTTAACACATTGCAAACGGCACTCGAACATTACCAAAAAAGGCCAGAGTATTCAAAAAATAACCCTTACTGTGTTAGTCACGCAGTAGATATAATTATGGTGATAACCACTGCAAAATCAGCCATTAAATACATATATCAGGTAAATTATAACTTGAACTACATGTATTAATATTTTTACTTTTCTATAAAACTGAGTACATTTTTCTTAAGGATGATTTACTTGCTCATTTGGAAGCATGCAGCTTTAAAAAAGAATGGAAAAAAACGATTTACAAAATTTCATACAGACATATAAAAAGTTTTTCATATATTTTAATATTCAAATATCGTACTTTTCATTAAAATTTTAATTCATAAACCTCAATTTTTATAAACCTAAATATTCATATATCTCAATACTAATTAATTAACCTCATTATTCATAAACCTTGAAATATTCATAAACCTTCAAATATTCATAAATCTCACTACAGTATTCATAAATCTTGATTGCGCGATATAACACGTATGTGATGAATAACAAATGTAGTACGTATTGCAAAAATTGTTTGAATATTAAACATAGAACTACAAAATGTTATAATTTATTTTAAAGTTCACGATGGATGGTTTCTGGTGTTGGAGATAGCATGAAGCAGAATCAAACATATGACCATCCAGAATCCCCGATGACAGGAGAATATTTGACGTCACAAGTGATTTCATTTGAGAAAATAAAGCTCACAAATCATGAAAAACCTGGCACCGGACAGGTAATTATTTTACGGTTTTTTTTTCTATACAGTACCTAAAAATAAGATCTGCATTATTTATATATTTTATTCGTTTATTCAAGTCTCTTTCCCACATTTACAAATATGATATACAAAAATCGTCTACATTTTAAATACATTAAGACCAACCAACTCAGATTTATAAGAGACATGTATACATGAATATAATCTGACCATATGCGTATAAATTAGATAATAACTAGATCTAGAATACTCTTGCTAATCTGACATGTTTTTTTAATTCCCATTTCTAAAGATACATAAAAATGACGTCATCAGCGTTCCATACCAAAAAAAGCTGAATAAATGTGAAAATATACCAGGCTTCCGGATGTTTCAAACATATCCGTCTGAGACTGATTGCATTTATTACTAGACATGCTTTATTTATGATATTATGGCAGTAGATATCTGAGGATATAACTCATGATATTCCCTTTAATCTTTTCTAAAATTGACGATGATTTATTGCCATGGTGCACTCATATGTATATATTTAGTAGGCCTTTGAGAGTATGCGCCCTATCAAGTTTACAATATATCGTGATCAACGATGCTGCCGAGTTATACATATTGTGTCCTATGATAGGGCTTTGATGCAACATTTCATACTGGAGATGCCATATGATCACAATTATATAAATCACTACGAATGTTGTTTAACTTTTTTATATAAAAATGTTGAATTCTGCTTAAGCCGGTGCTACTGGGTACATAGGCAGTAGCTTGCCGAATCAAACTGAGCGAGTACAATTTTCAAGTTTTCTGTGTTGGGTGACGTTTTACGTTCCAATTATATCCATTTTTATCTGTTCACTTAATTGTAACTTTAGTCTCTATATACCTTTCAGAGTTGGTAAATATTCAAGTGACTGAATGACTCTTTTAAGCTTTGCTTACATTGGCTTCTAGACATTTAATGTTATAAAATTTAAATTCCCTATGACGTTGCTGAAGGGGAGAAAGATGTTGCATCTTACGTTATACCTTAGACATAGACATAGTTAAAGAGATTTTGCAATTCTTACTCTATTTAAACGACCCATTCAATTGCTGTTTAACTATATTTTTTAACAGCATGTACGCAGCTTTTTTTAACCTTGCATATTACTGAAGTGCATGCGGACAAAACACTTTCAACACTTCAGAGAATTAAAACATAAATCTCGAACACAATTCAAAAGATTATAGCTTATACGAGACTTTATTATACATCTAGGTACCATTTGAAATAAAAAAAACAACGTGATTTTCTGTATTCCTGTATTTGTGTGTGTTTTATGGTACCCAGGTATATCGAAAAATGCTACATGCTTTTAGTGCCAGTGATAAGTTAAACCGTGGCAGTTTATCTGCTATGTTTATTTATAATTAATGGAATACAACATTGTATGGAAAACATATTGAAAAAAAATAATGTTTTATAATTTGTGTATAATGATAGACAAAACAGGTACAAAAAAGAATATTGTTCTTTTGAACATTTTATACCTCTAATTATCAAAGAAGTATCATCCAACATTGTTATACGTGAACACCATCAGAATTCAAATGTTGTTACAGAGTTCAATAATATAATGTTATCATTTTTTAATACTGTTATTAATGGTGCTATAAAAATATATTTACAATGTTATTAATGTTGATGTCTATGGTGTTATTAATATCTTTATATTAATGGTGTTGAACATGTTGTTTTTAATGTCATTATCATAAAACAAAAAAAAAATGTGATGTTTTTGTTGTGATTATTTATATAAATGTCGTTGTTATTTATGTATTGGTTAATATCGTTATTAATGATGTTATTTAATTTGTTATTAATGATGATATAAATGCTTTATTAAATTATGTTGTTAATGTCGTTATAAAGGTTGTTATTGATATTTTTGTTAATGTCAATATAAATGTCTTTATCAAAACTATAAATGAGAAAAGAACATCTGCTGATATAATCGAATTAACTTTTTCAGATATCATTGTTATCAATGCAGAAATTTCAGCCCCGGATAATGATCGAAGAAAAAAGGGGTACGACAGATAATCTGATGTCAGTAACTTTCCCACAAACTTCTTTCATAGCCGTTACAGCATACCAAAATCAAGAGGTACGAAGCTCAAAATAATTATACGTGTTAATTTCCTTTTTTACACACCATAAACCAGGTTCTACATATATTTCACCATTGCAGTAAAATTTTCACCAAACTCAATTTGTTGCAAATATCGTTGTTAGATACATGTAATGATTATAACGCCCCTTTTGTTTCGAACTTTTAAAATCTAATGTCTTCTCTTTTAACTTTATTCAAAGTGTACTCATCAATAAAAATTCTTACATATTTTTTATGTTTTAATCTAATGGATACAATATTATGTATTAGCACAGAGCTATATTTGAATGGAGTTGAAGCTATGGCATCATACACTTAAAATAGTATCAGTGATAAATGATCCTGCAAGTTCACATTTTTCGTGAGATTTCCAGAGACCATGTTCCGCTATCTTGAATTTGCAAAGAAATGTTCTTTGTACAAAATTAAAGTAATTGTGAATATGCTTAAATTAGATGACATGATAATAATATTGAAACAAACTGATCAAGATCAATAATCAACATAAACATTCGGTTACAAGATGCCAGAAATCGACCAACTTCAAGGGGCAATGAATCTAGCGCAAGGCATTTTGGGTCTTGCTAGAAAAATGTTCTACTTTAAGAATTTCTTATCCTTCTGTATTACAAGTCTCTGGTATTGGAAACATTTTTTGTTGTTGTTGTTTTTTTTTATTTTGCTGCTGTTGTTTCTCGTTTTGTTTTTGTTTGAAACATATAAATAAATAAATAAATAAATAAATAAATTATTTATTTATTTCTTTATTTTTATTTATTTATTTATTTATTCATTTATTTATTTATTTATTTATTTATTTATTTATTTATTTATTTATAATAAATAAATAAAGAAAGAAAGAAAATAAAATAACTAAATAACGAATTTTGTAAAATATAGTGTGCAATATTCCTTAAATAAAATAGAAACAAACCCATGGCAGAAGGCATTGCATATACATGTACTGCTAGATTATATGTTTTATACAAGAAAAGGGTCATTTAAACAAATTAATATGCTGCTATCTTTATTATGACAGACAAAATGCATTGTATTAAGTGTAATATTTCTCCTGCCGAAGTCAAAATGGATGAGTCTTTGCAATCAATATAGAGCCAACCATACATGCACATCCATACAGTCTGACCAGGCTTTATACTGTTGGCTGCCCAAATTGTATAAATGACAACTCCGGAAATGGAAACTGTAAAAGTTTATTTCAAGAAATTCAGCCGATTTTCGACTTAAAGTGATATATATGGCGTGATTTGTTCATATCAGTTTACAATGTGCTTAATCTGGTCATACATATGACACTATTTTATAATCAAAATCTTAGCCCTTGTTATAATTGATAGGATAGATAAATATCTAACATCAAACACAATGTTAGATACGTGTGAGCCAAAATAAACTGATGGAGTAAAAAGAGACCCTTAAAACAGACGAACTGTCTAGACGTGTTAACACAAAAAGTAAAAAATGAATTTTACATGGGAAAATGCGCGAATGACAGATATGCAAAAACAGCAAAGTAAACAATAGCTTATCAAACAAACTATAACCCAAACTAATAAAGCAGTAGCAATTTAAATAATACTAAGTAACCAAATACATGTAAACAAGTAGCTAGTAAAAATAGCTGTTAAGTAACAAATGAAATGTTATATTCATGTATATATAGAATTGTCATGTTAAAATATTTACATGATTGTGAATGTTCATTTTAAACAATGTATACTACAGTTGGTCTCGGCCCAGTGAATTTTCGTACTCTTTGTTATATAGTAAATCAGTCACATTTGAGGCTTAATTCTGGATTCAACTGTTCTTGATGAATTATATACAGTCTTCAACTTTAAACATCAACACTATCTAAGTCAAATGATGCCCGAAATATAATGTGTTAGCCATCTACTTTTTTTCAGAAATCTTCATTCTGTTGTAACACTGTTTAAATTCACCACTTAAAAATCTCCTGACTATTGGTAGTACATCCTTCCGCCAACAAATGAGGTCCTAGAGAATACACAAAAAACTTTCAAAGTCACCATATTACACACAAAAAAAAACACAGATGCAATAAATACATTTTAATGATTACCAGTCAAGCTAGAGATTACTTAAATTGGACCACTTCAAATTTATAAGAACTCCTTTCTAGACTTCAACGGGTTCGGTCTAATTCCGTACCGTGGTGAGACCAGTTATACCACTTATAAAACGGCTATATTTTTTTGTTTTTAGATTGTATATCTATTTATGCTCAAATGTTAAGTTCTTGCAACTTGTTTTAATCGCGCTCGAGTCCAATTCCCGGAACTAACCAGTATAGGTGTCACATGAGTAGTTATGAGGGACCCCAGTAGGCGTCGAACCCCCGAATCCGGGGTTGGGAGGCTGATACCTTTATCTTAGGCACCACGTACCGCGGTCTCCCTATAGTATGTGCCAAACAATAACACTGCTTGAATCGTTATTTTTTGTGCTTAAGAGCATTCTTACACAATGAATTGACGATGGATTTTGACAAGTATCAAAATGTTTTGTAACGTCAAGATAACTCTGTAGTCGATAATTATTCAATGAGTTTTATTCGTATGTCAGTATCAAAATTGAGTGAATTAAAGGATAATCATCGATAAGCTGAATTGTCTTTGATGAGCCTGTGCTTGTCTATCACCCAAGTGTCTCAAAAACACGGTTAATACTCGGGTTTAGGGTACAAAAGGCAGTTTCCAAGATTACGCTTCAACAGTAACTATTGTTCGGATAGATTGGTTGGCGGATGTTTAGCGCAGATCGGATTAACACAAGTAGTTGTTGAGATTAGTCGTATCAGTGAGGGTGATATCTCGTTCTTGCTATAATCACTTTGACACAGATGTACTTAAGCCAAAACTGAGTTATATCTTTGATTTGATTAGTGGTATGGTGTTATGTCATTGTCGTCAAATCATTGCCCGTATCTTGTTCGAGGTTTGATTGATTGCAGTACTTATTTTGAGGTCTCTATTTTTAAAACAAAACTACCTGGTATAAGTGTGAGACAATTTCTTTTGACTTTTACCATATAAAAACAAGATATATATGTTCAAGATTTAAGATTATAATAAGATATGCACATATTGACATATATCTTTTGCCATAAACGACAATGATATGTAAATAAACATAATACACAATACGAGAAAAGTAAACTATTAAAATAGAATAACAAATATTATACTGATAATTTGACATTCAGCTACCTACGAATTAAAGCGAATTATATATTAAGACAATTCCTGTATATCATTTCCTTGCGATTTATTCACGCCTTCATTAACTTTTGCATATTTGACCAAAACCAATCCTTTAATGCCTAGGTCACAAATAAAACGGGCGCCGTCCGATTAAACGATTTTTATAAAATCGGCAGATTTTTTGATGTCGTGGACGCCGGGCGATTTTAAATCTGATACCTTGCGTGGTCATGAATGAAACAGTCGTCGGGCGATTTTTGCCGAATGGATTTTACAGAAAGAATTAAACGGATCGGACGGTCGCCGCCCGATGTCCGTACGGCGCCTGTGCGATTTAAAAGTGAATCGGACGGTTGCCGCGCGGGCGCCGGGCGACAATGACTACATTTAATGACATCCTTTATAAATCAGCCAGTTGTAATTACGCCAGCAAAGAAATCAGTTGCCAAAGCCAAGGGAAGGCCAATGAGATGGTCCGTGTTGTTGACACCGAGTCACCACCGGCCAGTATCGAGGCCGTAGAAGGCGAAAATCAATCAGACATTCTCATGGACATTGAAGAAGAAATTCATGTTTACTAGTATTCAAAAGAAATTCAAAAATATATTTTTGAGGCAATTACAACTTCTTCAAGCTGAAATTACAATAAACATAAGCAGCCCGGTCGCCGGATGACAAAACGATGACCGCCCGGTGCCTGTACATGAATCGTCCGGGTACCGGGCGATAATCGTTTGACTACTTGTCTCTATTCAGGCACCGGGCGGGGCCCGGCCGATGTCCGCCCGGACGCCTTTTAAATCGGACGGTGTTTTAGTAGAACAAGAAATCGCCCGATCAAAAAATCATCGCCCGGTCGCCGCCCGGCGACCGAGCGATGTCCGCTCGATGATATTTATACTCAGTGACCCCAAAAATTATCGTCCGGCCGCCGTTAGCTTTTAAGTATTACTTAAAACTCGAAGGCGCCCGCCCGATGAGCAAAATTTCCAGCTGCTGCCGTCCGATAATCACTGCCGCCGTACGGACGCCGGCCGATATTGCGATTTTTTGGAGAAACAGACGCCGCCCGGCGGCATTTTCTTATTTGTGACCTAGGCTTAAAGGAGATGCTTATCTTCTTACACAATGTATATCATGCGAATTGTATTCGGTTACAACATCATTCATATAACAAATGATACAAAAATGTTGTAGTTCTTTTTTTTCAAAATATTTAGTCTTGCTTCTTCAGACACTAACTAAAGAGCAGAACATCCCCAAAGCTATTTTAAACTGAGAGTTTGTTATACATGTACAAACAAGATACTTTTTTGTCGAACGTATTTTATGAAACATTTTATAGTATAACGTTTCCTAGAATTACTAATTTCAGAAAACCATTGCTGAAAATGCTGTTTGTATATACATCGAATAACAGGATTAAAGAATAACATTAATATAATCCAGTATATTCAAAAAATAAAAAAAATAAAAATAAAAAAGTCTTGTTAGTTATATATTACAGCAGTGGTCCATTTATGAATAACCATATTTCCATCATTTTAAAATTAAATTCATCCAAAGTAGGACATTCGTTTGCAAACGTACGTTTTACCAAATTAATGAAGAGTATTTACATTTATAAATAGAATAAAAATACGCTCAAACTATGACAAAAATCAATTATATTTGTCTATCATATTTCATTTCAGATTACAAGATTAAAAATTGCAAGAAACCCATTTGCAAAAGGATTCAGAGAGGCAGGCAAATGCAGGTATTTATTTTATCATTTGAACATATATTTTCTTATTTATGACATATTTATATTCAATAAAAACCGATGTATGCATTATCATAATAATATCTGCTTGTTACAAACCAGCGCAATTATTAAACAAATCACGAAAACGAGCAAAGTCTGCAATTCTTTATCCATACTCGTAGTTGTGACGACTAAATCTGCAAAATCAAATTATCTAGTAGGGAATGATTGTGGGTTTAAAACGTGTAATTGTTTTAGCCCGTGCCATCCTGGCATGCTGTGACACACCTCAGTGAAGTGAGCCATCGTGAGAATTCAACACCTCTTATGGCCTGAACGAGATATCACACAGGTTTATCTTTGCTGTAAAAGGAAGAGGTCAATTGTCATTATCTAGCATTCATTCATAAAGACTTTAACTCAGTCGGTGTTCGCTCGTACATAGATTATATTTAACAACACTTTATTATCACTCTATTATTTACAAATGACAATTTTGATAACAAGAAAAATGATAAAGATAGATATGGTGGATTTGCAGACTGTTGGAGTATTAACGAATGATAAAAACAAAATAAAGTGTATTAATCTATATATATAACTGGCGAAATAAGATATAAACAAATAATTATTAAATAAAAAAAACCAACTATATTCATCATATCAGAAGATTGTTTTCGCAAAGTAACTGTCTCTTTCATTTAAAACTTGCAAAACCATCCTTTCAACTCAGCTATTTTCTTATGTATTTTATCGAAATTTTACCGATCACAGACAACTCACACTGTAGCTTTGTAGCATTTTATAAATACAATTCATCAATTGCTTTCTTTCAAGACAAACATTTATTATCATAAAACAATTACATTATGCTGACAATGTTAAAGAGGAAACGATGTTACTTGTCAAAGGAATAAATGACACTTTTTAAAATATACCATTGTTTAGACGCAAATTAGAAATAAATACAGCCATATAATTAAGAAAACCACTCCATTTTGATAATGAATATCAAGAAGACGAAAATGATTTAGTGTAAACAATTGTTATGGAAGCATAAAACTTGTTGTTTTTTGTGTGTTTTAGAAGCTCCTTAGAAGCTATGATGGCGTCATTTGGTGTAGTTATTGACACGAACCATGGCGGGCACTCTTCTCCACCAGGGAAACGACGGTTTGAGGAACAACTAAAACAAGGTATATGTTAGAACATATGTTACACATTGTATATTATTATCATCACACATTTAATGCTTTACAATTATTTAAGAAAAAATAATTCAAATCATTCAGTCTTATACCAGCTCACACCCCCTTTTGATAAATAAACAATTAAACGCTTAAGCAAATCCTGCTTTTCAATGCTCAAAAAAACTAACATCGAATGATTACAATCGGGTTTTCCGTACAAAGAATGAAATCGTTTTTGTACTTTTATTGACATGATTATACTCATGATACATTTCAAATTTCAGATCACGCAGAACTATCACCATCAAAACAAGCAATGTGGCATTCACCGATGTTCATAGATCAAAGGCTTTCAAATCATATGCTCATGTATCCACCTATGTTATATCATGCAAATCCAATATTTACAGCACAGAATTCTCTAACACAAAAACATTACAACATTAAAGATACAAACAACACAGAGACTGATAAAGTGGAAGATTTAACATCAAAATCGAGCTCAAAACCGTGTGATATTACCATTGCATCGTCTTCATCAACATTATCATCTTCAGGATCATATTTATCAACATCGCCGGTATCACCAACTCCAGTACTTCAACAAGGCGCTGATATACACCCAGCGTTCCCGTATATAAGTAGCATTCAATCACCGCCCATTGATCCACATACTCTTGCTGCATATTATAAAGGAATTCTACAAAACCCGTCGTCGAACCATAACTTTATGTTTGTACCGTCCGCAATGTTTCCAGTTCCCCCAGGAACCCATTATGATCATCGCACATCTTGCTCAAGAAATTCTGACAATGTTGAAGAAGAGTTGAAAAGTTCAACCCATCCTAGTTTGTGATATTTTTTTACAAACCAAATATTTTGTTTCTATAAATTGTTGATAGAAAATGAAGTAAAAGTAATTTTCAGAAATTGAACTTTGTGTCAAAAGCATTCTGTGTTAAAAACATTTTATCTAAAAAAATTACAACGTTATCAATTTCCCCAATCGTTAAAACAAAAACAACGTTATCAACTTCCCTAATCGTAAACGCCAACAAATGTGTTTAGAACAAAAATCACAAAATGCAATTGGACTTAGTGTCCAAATGAACAGAAAATCCATTCTGAAGTACATGTATCATTAATCGTTTAAAGAAATAAATAAAGGTTTTTTTTCTGCAAGTGAAATTTTACTAATATCAGATAAGAGAGTTTTACAATTATATTTTAAAAAGACATTTTGTATCTACTTCCGACCAAAGTTAGGAAAAAGAAAAATTGAGGGCCAATTAGTTCTTCAGTCTAAACACATTAATATTAAACTACTAAAGACGAAACCTTGGTATAATCTGAAAATTTAAGTTAATCACCAAGTTCTTCTATTCTCATGTAGTAAATTTACCAAAATGAGTCATAAACCAAATTGATTTTCAATTAACACATTGATTGTTACATTTTGACCATATCACGTGATGATTTTTCTCCCACCTGTGTCTCTTGACACCGGATCATGTTGTTGAATTAGATATTATAAGTTTTAACTTCTTAATTCTACTTCATCCTATATGGGCATTATCTTCATCAAAACCGCATCAGATCTCATTTATATTCTACCGTTCATGACAATTAGAGATTAACTTTTAGTCGTCCTTGACATATAGGAATGTAGTTGTCACTTCAAATAATCCCTAGATGTTAATGCCATCAGCCTGCTACTAACTTGCCTGGATTCTACGCCAGGTCATGGAATTTAAATATCATTTATCTCGTTGGTGTTATTTAAGGGTGAAGTTGGTTCTTTCGCTTATAGATGAAACCCGAGCGATTATAAAATAGTAAATGATACATATTATAGTAATAACAATAATTATGCAAGTTAGCGTTACACGAAGGGAGCATTCGAGAAATCAGCTTGTCCATTCTCTTTTTGTCTGGGTCATAATCGTGCCATTAAAAATAGTCCTGTTTAATTCGAAGAAGTGTATAGCACATCCACAGAAACCCGAAAATTGTTGGTCAAAAATTAAGGTCATACATAAAGTTCACATGTTTCATGATAATGCATTATTGGTTATGTACAATCCTTTGATTTTGGATTGACTTTACACAATAAAACAACATGGTGCACATAAGGCACGTGACAAGCTCAAATGTCAAGTTTACATGTAGATCTTTAATGTATATTGATGACGGATAGTTCGATCCTTAGTTGCATTCCATGTCCCTGACAAGTTGGTTGACGAAAACATGACATTCGTTCGCTTTCTAACATATGGTACGGTTTATGACTATTTTTTGTGTGTAAAAATTAGCACTAAACCTTTTATACATTGCATAGGACATATACATGTATATAAGTTACAGGTATCATTTTCCTCTTACAGTTTACCAAAAGAACGATAAGGAAATAACGTCTTCCCATGCGAGCAACATTTTTGTGTGTCATTAATGCCTTAAAACTCTGGAGTTTAAAGGTCAATAATTTTTTTTATCTATAATATGAAAATGACGCAAAGCAGGATGACTGCTTTTCTTTACCGGGTTATTTCTGTTGTCTTTGGCCAGAAACGTCAACGGTCAGCAACGATGGTCTTGGATATGGAAACCCTTTTATAATCATTGTCACAGACCAGTTATTTCATTATTATGATAGTTACATTTTGTATAATTGCTGCAGTTATCTGTAGTTATCCTACAAATATACAAGTATTGATATAAACGACGAAATATGTTCTTGTCTTTGTACCACAATTGCGAAACTTGCACTCTTTAGTAAAGTGCATTAGGTAAATACCGTACATGACATTAACATCAAAACAAATTTTGGTCTTTTCTATTGTTATAATCCAAGTAGTAATCTCATTATATGGAGAAAAAAAGTTCCTCTCACCAGGGACGCTGGATTATTTCAACTGAAGAAACTGTCCTGCTAGATTTATGTTCTAGTTTAGGTGCACTTTTTGCGTGTGGATAGTTCGTATAATGCTGACGTGCTGTGATAAGTTGTCGTTATTAAAGTTGCGTGTGTTTATGAAAATAAACCGTGATTTTAAACAAAAATGACAAACGTATTCCAGCACATTGGATATAAAGTTCGCTTTAATAGAAAGATATTTGTAAATGGTATCTCCGTGCAGCGTGTTGGCAGAGATAATGAAGATTCCAAAATTGTCTGTGACAATTGAAATCTCAGTGGCGGATCTCTTTATCGATTCACGTTGATTTGTTGACATAAGGAATCTCAAGTCTTGTATATATTATATGTGAATCCTTGAACTAAATACGGTACACAGGAAACAATGGGTTAATTCTGGGTCAGACGAATTGGTTCCCGTGAAATTTAGTATGCTAGACAAAACAAAGTAAAAGAAATATCATATTTAAGTCTTTATCCATATTTCACACTTCTAATTGATTCGAATCATGTCACATAAAGTTGTTGATGACCTTATTCCTTATTTAGATTTCTAAAAACAGTTTGAATATGTCTTTAATAGAAAATTTGAAAGTTTTTTTTCAATAACTTTCGGGTCTGTTTCCTTTAACTAACCATACGATAAAACGTCAAGGGCATGTCCCTAGTAAGGCTCGAAGCCCTGATCCCTGGCTTAACAGGTAGACACCGTAACCTCAAGATTAACGCTCCCTATCCATTTAAGAAGTTGCTTAGATCAATAGATGGGGCATAATGTCATAGTAGCAGGAGATCTGTCAATTATAGCACATGAAGAAGAGACAGCATGCAGATGATGACATTGCGTTCATCACGAACTATTTAACCCATTACCTGCTGGATCCGAAATATAAATGATTATCATTCGCTTCCAGTATTTCTCACTTATTCATTTATTAAGATGAAATTGAAAACGATAAAACAGAAAATGATGCAAGATATATTTGATATATACCGTAAATTAACACAACCATTGGTGATTATGATAAACTACCTTTCATAGTATTTCTTCTTTATATTAGTATCGAAATTATAACTAGATTATCGCATAATTGAACGCGTTTACTTGAATAAATACGGTAGTATCTATAACAGAATTTAGTGTTAATCCTTTGATTATACATAGGTGTCTTTTAAGATTACAAATTGTTGACAGTAACGTCGCTATCACTAGATAACCTTCTGATTAATTACCAACATTTTTGTAACATTTTCATATGTTCCGCAATAATGCCCAAACACAACACTTGTGCCCATGTTTTACAACATAAACAAATATTTCAGTAACGGTGTAACGTAGAAAAATGTAGCCGTAACGTAGGGCAATACCGGCAAACTGAGGAATTCTTTCCTTTTGAAAGATGATTACTTCTCGAATAAAGCTGATAATAACGCCGTACCAGCAGCAGATGTGAGTGTGGAATCAAAAATATTTCACAAATACCGGGGCTAATTAACATCAATCTTCTGCTAATGACGCCCTGATAGTGAAATCTGTCATATACGTTGGCAAAAAATGAAACATATATGGCATGCGGTCGAACTAAAATGAAACAGCTAAAATTGCAAATTGCAAAGAAGGGCATACGTACAAGGTTTACTTATTCATGTAAATTAGTTGATTTAAGTTCATTTAGAACATCTGGCCGATTACCCTTGTCCGTAATTTGACGGAAAGGACAGAAAACTGAGTGATATATCACAGTTAGCACGTGCTGCACTGTAATATCAATCTCCTACGCAGTGATCTCCCCTTATCAGTACAGAGATCTCTGCCATCACAAACATTGAAATATCCAAATTTGGATATTTATATTTTTTAGCTTTTTAATTTATTTTTCATTATTTTGTGTACTTTTGATAATTTTTTGTTAAAATGTAACGGACGTAGGTACAAAAAGTTAAAAATAAAACAGAAAGAGAAAAATGACGTTAGATTTTCTATGTAACGGTCGATATTTACATTTGAATTTCGACGTTACGTCATGTGACTTTCATCATCATGTGACGTCTGTGAAGGCAGTGATTACAATTCTGCCAAGGGAGGTAATCAGTGTGAGGAGTTTGCTGTAATATATGTATCCATTTGCTTATTCCCTGCGGTCTGGAGACCGCAGGGTATTGGTACGCGTTTAACTTTTGAGACATAGAGGAGCACGTGACCTGTTTTCGGTACATGATTGGTTAATTGACCTTTTCGAAAACCTGGGTAAATACCGTTTGCCGGTACGTTACGGATAATCCTCTAGGGAATTAGTCAGAATTACACCTAATTAAGAACAAAAAAACTATTGCGTGATATTTCTAATTTTCTATAATTATTTTACCGTTTAAGGTGGAAAAACTTGAATGATGTGTTTGAAAATTATCAATGTTTCTTTAATATGTATCTCAAAATGTTACAAACAATATTTTTTTTATACTGAAAATCTACAAAATTAAAATATTCCATCATAAATAGAGATATTTTCTGCGTAAACTTGTGTGTTTACTTTATTTATTATTTTTTTGCTCGGAATTATTCATAAAATGGTAGGCCTATTTAATCATTTTCTTGAAAAGAAATAATTGTTTTATGTTCGACCTTCTCCGGTCATCAACGGTCACCAGTTTCCAAAGACCTTCTTCTATATTGATCGATTATTGTCAACTATATTCCTGATACAAATGGTTATCTATCCACCCCTAAACAATGTTGAAAATAGTTAAATGAAATATCTTTATATCGTTAAAAATGTTCCCCGCAGGAAACCATTTTACTTGTTCTGTTTAGGTATGTTCATCTTAAAGGGAATCCACTGAGTTTTTTGTTGTTGTTGTTGTTGTTGTTTTTATTTTTTGACATGACGGGATTAGAAGTATTTTTTTTAAGATTTATGTACAATTTTGTATTATTCTGAACCAATAACTTGTGTGCTATTTTTAGATTAACAGTATTCTCCGTTTATCCAGATCAATTATTTTAATTGAGAAAAAAATGTGAAAATATGTTAAGCATTAAACTCTTTTTACACTTAAGAAAAAACACAAAATACTAATATTATTTAATTAAGAAACTACAAATTCATGTTTACGGCTATTAAACCTCAGTAGAGGTTTTTTTTAATGCATTGATGATTCCCAGAAAGTTGTTGACAATAATACAACGTCATGGAGCTATTACAATAGGATAAACACCGGAAAAAACAATTTAAACGAAGTAAAGTAATATTTTCTAAACACGCATAAAACACAATAACCGTAAGTGTATTATTATAAACAAAACATCATAGTAGATCATTTAAGTAGATGGTGAATGTTTATCAAAGTTGTTGCAGTATCCCTCGGTCAGTTTGAAAATAATAAAATCTATCATCTTTGACCAGGCTGCTTGAACATCAGGAGTAAACTTGGAACGAAGTTCCTGTTCAAGAACATGTTTTATAGCCTCTGAAAACACGTTAAAGTATTCCACACTGAATCCTTTATAGTGTGTATGCTGCTGGCCAAGTCCAAACAGAAGCGGTGCCATAGCGGTATCAAGAGCATTTATATTGTCCACAGCCGCGCCAACCGCTTGCATAAACCGCGACGCATGGCCTCGAAAATGGCTATTCTGTAACAACGCGTCCCCTGTTACATCCCTAAATGGAAATATATGCTTGATTGCGGGCTTTATTGTAAATATCCTGAGAAAGATTTTAGCCCCGACACTAGGCATGTTATTAGAAACAATTTTCCATGTCTTCTTGATGAGTACTTTGTGATTTTCGGTAATATCGGAGCTGTCGATTGTCGTGGGTTTTCCGTTTTTAAGTGGATTTTTCACTTTTGAAACAGTAGACATTGAGCAACCCATGACTTTTCAAATATTAAAGATAATCAATGCACACTTGATTAAAAAATCCAACTTGTTTCTAATGTAAAATCTGAAATCCCTTTTCTGTTGCGTACTCACCCTTGAATAATGTAAAGTAATTACATTTTATTTCATGAAAATTTAGAAAACTGTTATTCCAACACGTGTCGATAATTCCTGTGCTCGCTACATTATCACTAAAAATCTTCTGATTTTAATAGTCTCCCGTGGAAATAAATATCTGATACATAGAGATAGAATCTTGACGTCTCGCTATCACTCTGTTCTAGGCCAATAAATCTACTGAACAGTTCCATAAAATATGCTTCTTTCTCATTACACTTCGTCAAGAAAGCACCTTTCCCCCCACAGGCCTAATAGAAGTAAATGACAATTAGTTATACATGTGCCACTGTCTTTATAACGACAGCATATAAATCAGAAACGATGCTTATCAAGAAATTGATTATTTTGAATATAGCTTTATTACAAAAGCTTTTTTGTTTTAATTTGTTAAATGTACAAAGTTTTTGAAGTTTTTATGGATCCGATTTACCTGAAAGTGACCGGACTTAATTAATAGGCTTGTGTATATTGTATTGATATTTGGTGTCTGTAAAGACACAGGGACTTGGAAATTGCCTTCCTTTAATTGGTCAAAATGTACAAGTCTCATTTTTCACAAGTAGCTAAATTCTAAATCAGCATTTTTTAAAAATAAAACATAACTATTTTCATGTTAGCGTATACGAATTATATGTTATATTTTAAAGTCTAACTTTTTAAATAGAAAATTAAATTTAAGTTTTATAGAAAATGTAAAAGTCCATTTAGCATTTGTTGGTTACATTTATGTATACATGTATATTCATCAAAAAAAAAATACTGTTACTTTAATTTCCTCGAAATGCGCTTTCGAACAAAACACATACTTTTAAGCCCAAAGTCTCATGCAGTTGAAAAAAAAGACAAATCGTGCCGGCAGAACATAAAATCATCAGCCTTAATTGGAAAACTAGAGATTTTGTTTGAAAAGCATCTTGAATATAATCAAAAGTCTGCTAACAGTAAACATTGCGTATGTTAAAGGTAATAGGAACATTACATCTGCAATTAATGAGGAAACGATTCATTAGGAAATGCCGGAAACTTTGTATTCACACGAAATCAAATTATTTGATGTGCTATAGTCTTTATTTATGACTTGCAGAATTTAAATTTGATCATGCAACAAATGCATTTGAGAAGCTATTTTGAAATAATGTTAGTTAAATTACGCTATTTACTAGTACATAGCAACGGAAGTAATATTTTGCACATGCGCCTTTTTCGTATAGCAGGAAAAAAGGCTTGGTTGATGTACTTAGTAGTAGTATATCAAAGTCTATTAAAATTTATTAACATTCTGATCTAATTCATAAGATAAACTTTCAGTTGAAGAGGTAGTATTTGATTAAATAGTTATTATTTTCCAGTCTTAAATGATACATAGCAACGGAAGTAATATTTTGCACATGCGCCTTTCGCGTATGGCGGGAAGAAAAGGCCTGGTTGATGTACCAAGTAGTAACTTTAAATAGCACGGTCCGTTTGCATTATATATACAAGATACGCTCTTTATATTCATACATGTGTTTTTATTATTATGTTTTCAAATAATATGTGTCTTACTTAGTTTTAAGTTTTTCACTGTGTTAATTTTGTAAGTTATTTTTACTTTTTAAATTGCAGATTAAAATGATGCACTGAGGAAAGAATTATGTTTAATGGTAATTAAAATGAATTGTATGAATATTCAGTATATGTGTTAAGATATATGTTAAAATTGTGATAATTAACCATTCAATCATTTCTTTTACATGTTATATTTTCTTTGATTGTGTTCTTTTGTGTGTGTGTTTAGAAGGCCGCATTGTAAATAAGATGTTGCAATCTGTATATGTCTTAATGTGTTACCTTCGGTAAATAAAGTTATTATTATTATTATAATTATTATTATTAGTATCATTATTATTATAAACAGGGTCTTTCAAATAGAATAGATTCGACGAGTATTTGAAAGACCCCGTGGTAAATAATTTGAAGTTTAAAATGTATTCGATAGAAAAACGAACAAAACCGATACGTACTCGTACAAAGTGTTATGATTTAGGCGTAATTAAAGTAAAGAGGGACACCCGCTAATGTTACTAGAACCATGTTAAAAAGACTTGTAAAGGATCATAGGCTAGTTGTGAAATGCAGCGAAATGATGCAAATTATGAAACACCTTAATACTAGTGCAAATGAAGAACAACGAAAAGCGCATAGATTACATCGAAGGACATACGCACTTAAATGGCTTAATTACAGTGTATGTGTGGCATGTGGAATGTCAAATTAAAACCGTTCGGATTCTGTATTCATAGATGCATCGACGACTATAGTCGCAGTCATGTGGCTTGAAGTAGCATCAAGATATAATGATATAAGACTTCTACGAGCAGATTATGGATCAGAAAACATTAGATTGGGCCTTTTGCAACCGTTATTCAGATATGCATCAACTGAAAGTATGACCGGATTGAAATGATTCATGTATGGAAAAAGAACATGAAACCAGAAAATTGAGTCATGGTCGGGATGCTTCGCAAGCTTGAATTTATTGGTGGATTAATTCTTTTCCAAGATACATGTATAAAGGGTTCGGGACTGTCCGATTTTGAAAACCCAGTGACAAAGGAATGTCTGGGAATCTATTTTATGAATGCTATGCAAACAGATTTGGATAGAATCGCATATTACTGGAATTCGCATAATATTCGACTGCAAAAACGGTACGCTGAATTGCAACCGGGTGAAACCAGATGTTCTGTATTTTGTCCCTGAGCTTACAAATGGATATCATTTTATTTCACCTGCGGAATTTAAAATACTTCCATATTTGCCTAAATTTGTACGGTAAAGTTTGCTGTTAAAAATTTAATTCAAGACATTGTAAACATTTAAAAACCTGATACTTGAGTCACTGTCCATCAATACGATGCTTTACGACTTTTCATACAGCTTTAATGCATTTTGGAGAAAACTGCATTAACGGATTATCAATGAAATATGTGTCTTTAGCATTTGTCAAGAAAGCTCCACTTGCCCTTTCCAATTTTTATTTAAGCGATTATTTGTTTTATTTTCATAAGTAAAATGAACTGTATATAAATTGTGTTTTGATATAATGATCGACTACGCAATTGCTGATATTGTCATGTGATGATAATTTGGTCTTAACGGTACTTGGGAAAGTTCAATAAAGGATAAGTCTGCATATCATTTGAGATTGAAAGTGTCAACAACTATATATAGTTTAATTCTAAAAATGTGTACCATCGTATAGAAATCAACGTCACAGTAACTTTTAATTATTTGCACCTTTATAGTTGAACCCTTCGCTATGATGTTGTTGTTGTTTTTCTTCTCCCTTTTTCATTTTTTGTATGACCATTTGAAAATACATGTATTTGGTTCTTTTAATTTTAATATTAATAATATGAATATATGGATCAATATATAACACACTTTATTTCATTATATTCCTTATATTTCTGATAATGTTTTTTCCTGTTCTTTTTTGACGTTTTCCCCAAACTTAACACAACTGCATATCAAAATATTCTATCTCATGCATTTGTAACTATTTGAAACAGAACTGGTCAAATAAGAAAAAAGATCCATAAAACACTCAAATGTAATGGTACCTTACAATGATACGATCATCTAAATGCATGATTTGATTTGATTTGATTTAATCATATTTTATTGCTTGAAACATGTACATGTAACATAGAGATTACATTAATACAAAACAGAATACAATACGAATAAGGAAACATGTATGTTAACAGTTTGAAGCAAATGGGTTGGGCCACAAGTTTTACCAACATTAATGAAGGCCCTTCCCAGGCAAGTTTAAATAACAAAATGTTCATTATAAAGATACAAAACTTGTTTACGTAATTAAGGCGAAGAAACAAGAAAATATATGTTTTTGTGCATCATAAGAGCAATATTTACAGTTTGCTTCTTTATATATCTATATTGATATAAAAGTATTTAGATGACAATATTATGAGAGAAAAAAAAACAACAACAACAACAAAAATTGATATGAGGTTTAAATATCATGAAATAGAAAAAAAAATACACATTCTAAAAACATGCAAACTTCTGTTCACCTTTCCTCTGAAAAAAAATAAAACCGGTTTCGCCTCCATTTCCGTTACTGGACCAGCATATTTATAAAAATAGAAACACGGAGTTATATTTAATTATCATTAAGATATATTAAGTTCTAAAACGATTCGTATTCTTTATATATTTTTGAACATGCCCAAAAATAATGTCATTATCTTCAGGCGACAAGTTATCAATTCCAAACAGCAGTTTCTTTACACTTAAAGGATGATATGGGCGGGTATTAATGAATAATTGATGGCGCTGTTGATGAAATAACGGACATTTGAAAAAATAGTGTTCTGCATCCTCTATGGTATATCCACAGTCACATTTTTGATTATCACGTAAGTGGTTGTAAAATAAGTCGGAGTTTAGGTTACTACATTTATTACGTATTCTTGCATGATGGACCTGTGAAAATCTTTCACCAGAAATGAAGAATGGGAGAACTATTGGGGGTTTAAATTTTTCTTTTAGATTACGTTTAAAAGCTGATAATGAGTCTACAGTACGAGAATGGGTGTCCAAATTGTTCCAAAGTTTGATAGATGAAGGTATTGTAGATTTAGCATAGATTTCAAGCCGGCGTGCCATAGTAGCATAGTCAGAATTGTTTCTCAAATTGTATGTATTTGCTTCTAAAACGGTATTTGGAAAAAGTTCAGACAGATAACAGGGTAATTCTCCACGGCTATGTTTATATACCAAAATTAATTTCTGCATGTTTCTTCTGTCTGATAATGACACCCACCCTATTTCTTTTAGTAAACGTTCTATTGATACAGATCTTGTTAAGCCAGTTACAATTCGTGCAGCGTCATACTGAATTTTGTCTAAAAGATCTTTTTCATAAACTGTGCAGCTATCCCAAACAATCGATGCATATTCAATAATTGGTCTAAGATAAGATACATGTATATATATTTGATTCAAAGTTTTCCGTTTAAGCTTAAACTTTAACATACGCATAGATCCTAAAACTTTTGTGGCGGAAGATGCTATATTTGTAATATGTTCATGCCATGAACCATCTTTACTAAATGTAATACCCAAGTGTTTATGGTTGTCAACAAACGTTTAGCGTGTATAATCAAAGAAAAGTGAAGGTACGTTCACGTTTTGTCCATTAAGAGAGAGAAATAATACTTTTGTTTTAGTCGGATTAAATTTAACAAGCCATTGTTTTGCCCATTTTGATAATATATTTAGGTCGTCATTTAATGTTGATTCGATATGATTAATATTATTGGAACTAACTGATAATGAACTATCGTCGGCAAATAAACGGGTTACACTAGACAGAGAATCTGCAATGTCGTTCACGTAAATAAGAAAAAGTAGAGGTCCAAGTACTGAGCCCTGTGGCACGCCGGCATTAATAGTTCTTTCCTCAGAAAAAGTAGATCCAACGAATACTTTTTGTTTTCGACTTATTAAGTAACTAGACATCCATTTAAGAATATTGTCTGTAATTCCATATTGTTTTAATTTGAAAATCAAACCCTTATGTCATACACGATCAAAGGCTTTACTAATATCACAAAAAACGATGCAAGTCGATTTCTTGTCATCAAACGCTTTGCAAATTTGATTGTAAATGTCAATTAATTGATACACTGTAGAATGTCCAGGTAGGAAACCTGAATGATTTTTATAGATTAGATTATTTTCATGAAAATAGTTATAGATATACTTAAACATAATTCGTTCCATAACTTTACCTATACAACTAATAAGTGAAACTGGTCGATAATTTGACGGCATTGAGCTATCACCCTTTTTAAATAAGGGCATAACATTTGCAGTTTTCCAGCTATCTGGGTACATATTAAGATTGACAGACATGTTGAGTAATATTTTTAGGGGTTCACAAATAGTAAAACGAGTCTCCTTTAACATACGATGGCTTATTTCATCAGGTCCACTTGCCTTAATTATTAATAATAAGATTTGAAAGAACGTCAATAATATCTTGATTGGTAATGCTGAAACTATCGAGCTGTTTATTCGTCTTATATACTAGCGGTGGTAAAAAGAGTCATCAATAGTTGAAATAGATACGAAAAAATCATTAAGTGTATCGGCCTTGTCTTTATCAGAAAAGGCTAGGGAATTATCATCTTTTATTAATGGGGGCATACATTTACAATTTGGGGAATTTTCTTTGGCTAATAATTTAACCAGTTTCCAATATTGACGAAGATTCGTTGAACTACAATCACTCAAAGTAAATTCGATATTATTAAAGAACTCTTCTTTAGCATGCTTTATCATGTTATTAACCTTATTTCTTAAAGTTTTATATCCGACCCAGTCTTCGTATTTTCTGGTAGAAATAGCTTTTCGTTTTTGTTTATTTCGTCTTTTAGTGGTTTTCCTAATTTCAGAATTGTACCAAGGTTTATCTTTTGGACGGATAGTTGCCATAGTGGTAGGAATACACGTTTTTGCCAAATTTAAAAACTTATCTGTAAATTGTTTTGTTGCAGTATTAATTAATTTTAATTAATTTCTCAGTGAGTGTCAGAAATGACCAGTCAGTGTTTTGAATCTTTTCATTAAGTTGTTCGAAATTTGCTCTTTTATAGTTCCAGACTCGTCTTTTAAAAGGATCATTAATTTGATTTCTTGTTCTAATATAGGCAAATGTTCCAAAATGGTCACTGATTAACTTGTCTGTAGTATAAACACCCGAGAATAAACATTCTAAAGAAGACGACATTCCAATAGGATCTAATAGATTTTTGGGCGAGTAAGGAGAAATTCTAGGGGGGTTCAGTTATAACTTTTTTCCATTTTATTTAGGGAAAATAACACTGAAATGAGGGCCTGTCCCTTGCTCCATAAAGGAATTTTGAAAAATTAAATTTTTTATTTTGGGTTTTTTAATTTATTGGGGCTTCAGTCGCTTTCCCTATTTTTCAAATTGTTATTTTTTTTTATTTTAAACATAGTAAAGTTTTTCCCCTTGGGGCCCCAGTACTTTAAAAAATTTTCCCCCTTTAAAAATTGAAAAAAAACTGTAAAATATATCCCCCAAAAATTTAAGGGCATATAAAAGGTTTTTGGGAAATTTAAAGTTTTGAAAAAATTAAAAGGATTATTTTTGTTATATCATGGGAATAAAAAGTAGAAAAAAATTAAAAGATTTAAAAATTTTTCCAAGAATTTATATATTTTTCCCCTTTGAACAAAAAAAACGTAAACTGATAACTTGGTTAGCGTTACTATTGTTGTGTATATAAACCAATTCAAGAACATATCTGTGAAAATTAGCCTCCTTATCAATAACATAAGGCATTTGGCATATTTTTAAGTCTGCCCTTTGTCCCCTTCTCGTAAGAGAAGGGGAATCTTGTGATGTGTGTAATGTGGTCGCACGGTCACTTTCTTTCAAACATGTCCTCGATGCATGTATGTGGTCGCATGGTCGAAAATCTCTATATATATGACAACGTTAACAAAAGGCGTTTTGGTCCAGATTTTAAAATCCTAATCAGGAGAAATAAAATATTATTAGAAATTGAGAAATAAAATCTTGTTTAGAAGGAGTTTCAAAAGACTAAATACAGAATAAAAAGTTTTTTAAAACTTCTTACATGCAAATCACGCAAAGTTCTTTTGAACATTTACGCCATTAGCAATGTTACCATGAAAGGTCACTATTACCGACTCTTTTTGAGCGCAACAAGTACCTCCCTCTGAACCCTTACGCCATTTGCAATGTTTGCAGGGCTGACTCTTTTTAAACGCAACAGTAACCTCCCTTTTGAACCCTTACATCATTTGCAATGTTATCAGGGGAGGTCACTCTAACTAACTTTTCTGCGCAACAGTAACCTCCCTTTTGAACCCTTACGCAATTTGCAATGCTTTCAGGGGAGGTCACTCTAACGGACTATTTTTTGTGTGCAACAATTACCTCCCTTTGAACGCTTACGCCATTTGCAATGTTATAAGGGGTGGTCACTCTAATCGACTCTTTTTTGTGTTCAACAGTTACCTCCCTTTTGAATCATTGCGCCATTTACAATGTTATCAGGGGAGGTCACTCTAACCGACTCTTTTTTAACACAACAGTAACCTCCCTTTTGAATCCTTACGCCATTTGCAATATTTTCAGGGTAGGTCACTCTAACTGACTCTTTTTTAGCGCAACAGTTACCTCTCTTTGAACCCTCACACCATTTGCAATGTTTTCAGGGAAGGTCATTCTTACCGACTTTTTAAAAAAAAATTACGTAGTACCTTTTGAACCCTTACGCCATTTGCAGTGTTTGCAGGCTTGCCGGGTTTTAAACAAAAAGCAAGACTTGTTTCTGTAAACAAGTTTTTCAAAGATTTTTAAATTTTTTCCAAATTCAACCCTGGAAAAAAAGAGCTATCCTTTTCGAAGTTCAAATGTTTTTTCCCAAAGGCTAGTGCATTCGCTAATTTTTTCCCAGTGTCAAAAATGTTTTAAAATTTTTTTTTATTTTGGGTTTTTTTGAAAGGGCTGCATCTTTGAAAATGGGAAAAATTTGTTTCTACCATGTAGATTGATGAAAGTTTCCAGGAAACGTTAAGTTGATAAATTCATGTTTTTATTGTAGTGCGGCGACGTTTCCCATTTAGCGAATTTAGCGTTGAAATAATCTGTTTCCACTGCTTCATTTTGTTTTCATTTAAAAAGCAATCCAGATAAAAATTGAATACGTTATAAGTAGATGTTTCGTCTAGAATGCAATAAAAAATTAAATCAGAACCAAAACTTAGTTTTAAAGAAAAATTATTATATTAAGTACGCGAGATAGTTCTGTCGCCAAGGAGATAGCTCTAAGACGTGAAAAAAAGGCTAAAAATTTAAACTTAATTTAAACCCATTTTTTGGGGATTTTTTTTTCCCAGTTTTAAATACAGGAAAAATCATTGTTTCGTATTTTAATTTTTAAAATTGTCTTTTTTTGGTCGTTTTGAAAAATTTTTTCTTTAAAAAAACTTTTTAAAAAGGTTAAAATTTTAATTATTTCTATTTGAAAAAGGTTGGAAATTTTTCGACTTTTTTTAATAATTTAGTGAGACTAATTTAAGGGTTTACTGAAAACATTGAAAGGAAAAACGGGAAAAGTAAACATTTTTGTACATATTGCTCCCCCGGACCCGTTTAAATTACAAATACTTAAATTTGCTTGGGGTAACACTAACTTAACTTGGAGAACCACAACATGCACCAACTATAAACTCTTAAAACGATTAGTAGAAGCAAACGACCTGAAGTCTGAAGTAGTTTTTAAGCGAACCAATGCATGTGCTACCTTCGATATTGGCGTTTGACGTCTTTTCGAATTAACCTTTATCTAGGGCATATAGACCACATAACATATGATCTAGTTAACAACATGTATCAAACACAGTATTGTTTTAAATTTCGAAAAAAAGCAGACGACAATCATTACACGTAAAGAAATACTTTTTTATTAAGACTTTTTAATTTATCCAAGAATAACTGAAAAACCCATTCTGAAGCCAAAATGCGCATTGTACGGGGTTGTAAGCTGATATGGCTTCTGTGACCTCAGATAAATTTGCTGTAGTTGCTGGATACGGCTTCCATGATGACGTAAACGGTTTTCCAGTGCGTACAAATTCTAGAACCTCGTTTTAAACATTAGGGTTCCCATTGAATTTTACTATCTTTTTGGGAAAATTTTAAATTTGTATTTTAGGTTTTAAACCCAAAAAAAGCAAAAACACCCCACATATCAGGGGTAACGTGCGGGGAAAGGGTTTTCCCAACGGGTAAATTTGGGAAAAAGGGGAGGGTTTTTGATGTAACTACGTAACGAAAAAACCGGGAGAACAAAAAAGGGGAAACGCTGCTTTTACAGCTCATGACGTTTTTTTGGGAAAGTTAGTGGGGATACCCCTTCCCCATATTTCTTTAAAGTTGGTATTCGGGTTTGAGGGGTAGTGACTAGGGTACAGTTTAAGGGCTGTTTGTAGAACCAGGCGACCAAATGTTCCTATCGTTTCATTGACATGATTTTCATATTGAGTCCATGTCCAGTTGTTAATAGTCATGTCGCTTGGGTTGTAGTCTATTTCATTTGCACAAGACCCTAAAATATACATACATTTGTATTTTCATTTTTTATCAAATTGCAACTTCCAAATACTTAAAAAATTTATCTGACAGAAATATATATTAATAAGATTTAACACTTTTCAAGTTTTTTTAATTTTATATATACATATATAAGGAACTGGACAATGTGCATTTATGTTGAGCCAACTTATGCATTTACAATATAGATTTATAAGCATAATATTGATAATGACTAGTGAGTAAAGGTAGATTTATTTGCATAGTTTAAATACTGACCAATGAGTAAAGGTACATCAATAATGTTTCCCGTTCGCCCAGGCATCAAATGGTGCTTCAACGATCACGTTACCTACAAAGAACAAAAAGAAACAACAATATAATGCTTTCTAGGAATTGGCTTCAATGTGTAAAACGTTGCTCTGCTATTTCGACCCCTAAAACAATAATAAGAAGTCTCCGCCAAGGCTAGAGACGAGGTCCTTTGTTCGTTTTCCTTGAAATAAATGACATCGACTTGCAATTTGATAATTCAACAACTGATTGATATGCAGATGATTCTATTATAACAGAACTCAAAACTAGTACTTTCGAAATAGGACCTGAACTACAAAAAGACTTACGAGAAAGTGTATCATGGTGTATACTTTACTCTAATAAATCCAAATGCATGCTTACTGCCCTTAGATGTAAAAATAACAGCGATGACCTTATTAGTATTAAACTATTAGTTAATTAAATTTACTAGTCACTGCATTCAAATACAAATAATTTCGCATATTATAAATGATAAATTTCATTATTTACCATCAACAACTGCGATCGCTCCATCAAAATGATATTTAGTAGGCAAGTCCCCCTGGTCCAGCATTGCCCAATATGGATATTTCATCCACGGAACCGCAAACGTCACTTCCGCAGACGACATTGCGTATATACAGTCAATGTCAGAACAATTTGCGTTTGCAAGAAAAGCTTCGTTGTCAACATAGGCTTCTGATGCAGTTTTGTTTAACACAGGTGAAGCTGATAAAAGCCATGCTTTATGGAAAAGACCTTTACACTGAGGTGACGCAAGCAAGGCAAATATTGCTGTTCCTCCTGAACTTTGTCCAAAAACTGTTACCTTGGACAGAAAAAAAACAAACAGAAGAAAATGAATGCGATTGTAACACAGTAAACGTAAAAACACGTGAAGATGTTACACCTGCACAAATTAAAGCACGTGTACATAAAATATTTCCGATGTCTCTTCTGTGCCACCGTAGTGACACTGTTAGAGTATATTAAGTTGAGTAGATCGTTCCTAATTCAATTAATTAATATTTTCTGAATCATGATATGACATACATTGTTTTGTGTTATCTCAAAACGCTGAAGGAAAAGTGTGGGGTATTACGTTGATGATTCACACAAAGGTATAATTTCGTTCATATATTTTGATGACAAGTTCCATGTGAAAATACATGTCCTAAAATTAGTCAAGTAATAGCCTTGTCTAAGAATATTCTAACTTTTATAATTGCCTGAGGAAAGTGTTGATTGAAGTATTGGATATTGGTTAATGAAAAAATTGACAATTGGTTGATTAAAGTATGATTAAAGTATTAGCTCTTTAATTGGCTTACATGTATGTAACAATTGACAATTGGTTGATGAAAGTATAAGCTATTTATTGATGAAAGTATTAGCTTTTTATTGATGAAAGTATTAGCTATTGGTGGATGTAAGTATTGATTATTGGTTGATGAAAGTTTTAGCTATTTATTGGTGAAAGTATTGGCTATTTATTGATGAACGCATTGGCTATTGGTTGATGGACGTATTGAATATTGGTCGGTGAAAGTATTGATTATTGGTTGATGTAAGTATTAGATATTAAATAACATTAACCTATAGCTCTTCAGCGCTTCTTATGTAAAATTCTTCCAAGTATAATTTCCAATAACCGTAAATTATTACCATACCCAGACTATGGTATAATTTTCATCGAAGGAGTAAGTGTTTCTGGGCGGAGCTATAGGTTAAACAGATTACACCATTGGTGCGTTGACGATTTCTGGGTTTGCGTAAATTATACCATAATCACGTGACCTTTCCTTATGCAACCTCACTCGACTTCGTCTCGTGAGGTCAAGGCATAAGAAAAGGTCACGTGATTATGGTATAATTTACGCAAACCAGAAAATCGTCAACGCACCAATGGTATAATCTATTACATATTAATAACAATTTTCAAACAAGTAACATTTTGCATGATGAGTCAATTCTATATTACAAATTAATATACATGTATGTACTATTTGTAAAATATGCGCAAACGATAAAAATAAACCTTTGATTCAATAGCTCACCTGATTCGAATCTCCGCCGAAATTTCGTATATTTTGCTGAAAACCCCACTTTGTAAAACAATTTTCATGTTTCCATAAAACCATAGTTTACCAGATTTAAACCTGAGCTCCAGTTTCTGCAACATCTGGTAGAGCCAATGAAACAAAGGCTTGCAAAGGTAATTAAATTCCTCATACAGATGTTCAGTTTCGGCGGGCGAGTTTTTTTCCGTCGGATATATAAATGGCCAGTTTTTCCATTTCGAAAACTTGTAAGCTGCCTCCATGAATCCAAAATTACCGGCCCTTTAAACTTTCTTGGGGTTTTAAGGTTTTTTTCCCAAGGGGGGGGAGTATTACATTGAGGTTAAAACCAGCTTCGCTTCCGATTAGTGTTTTTTTCGGTTCAGGAATTTTCCGGGCTTAATCTGGAAGCACGTGTTCCCATATGCCTGTGCATTGAAAGTTCCATTCCAACAATTTCCCGCCTCCGGACTTAAAGCGGCGGGTGGCTTCCATCTTAGTTTGCCGACAGGTGGCGTCGCATAAGGAATACCTCGGAAACTATAAGCACCATCCTTTATAGCGCCATTTACTGTTCCACAATTTGTTTTAACACTTACATCGCCGTTTATGTGTACCAAAATACTTAAACACAGAACATTCAATTTAATAAGAATAATAACGGTGGCGTTCGGCATTGTAAACCGCAAATCTTCAAACTTAAACAGAAATATTCAAACTATCATGACCTTATTTGCTTCATAAATTTTAACGTGTTTCAAGAGGTCAATAAATTTCATTAAAGTTTTAAAGATGTATATACTATGGCGTCCATTGTTATCCATCTCACGTCTTGTTGAAATATAAGGAAGACAGTTAAACAATACGGCGCTATTTCATTTACAGACGGCAAAAATGACGACTTGCCGAGCGCTGTGCATCAATTCCAAATGATCACATTGCCTCGCATAGATATAAACAACACGTTTCGTGTGCGTGCGTGTGTGTGCGTGCATGCGCGCGTGTGTGTGATTTTGTTGTTGTTGTTGTTTGTTGTTGTTGTTGTTTTTTGTTGTTCTTGTTGTTTTCCTAGCTTACTAGTTAACGTAGAAAAACTTACTTTTTTTACCTGAGAACTGTTATATTTCTTAGCTTCAGTTAAAACTAACAGTTTAAATTTGTAATCTCGCAAGCGACCGATTTTTAGTTTGTTAGGGTTTCGAGACCCCTGGTCCAAAAAAGGTCCCCCATAGAAAAACTTTAAAGTAAAAGGGTTTAAAAATCGTTTTTTTTAAAAGAACATGTTTTTTCCCTTCAGATAAGTTATTTTAAAAAATGTTTTTAAACAAAACATATTAAAATTGATTTTTTTAGTAAAACAAATTTTTAAATGTTTTTATAGGCCTTTTTTGCGATTATAAAATTTCTTTGAGGTTTGGGAGGTGCCCCTTCCCCCCCGTCCTTTCCAAAAAGTTTTTGGCTTTAACAGGAATTTTTAAATTAAAAATATTTTTTCCCAAACCGTGTAGAATTTATAAAAAATCTCAGACCCCATGGCCCGGAATATTTTGAAAAATCTAATGTTTTAAAAATTAAACCCCCATATTACGCGTATTTTATGGATTGGTACATGATTCGTATAATTTTACTTTAAGATTTCTGAATTTGCTGACCCTAAGGTTAAGTTCACGGTTTCGAACGTTTCACTATTTTCGGGGAGAAGATTGTGTAAGCGGCCGGATAGCTCATGGTAAAAGGCCGCGGGAACGGTTAAATTCCAGAAGGCCCCGGGTTCGAGGTTCCCCGGTCAAGGCTGCACATTTTTTTTCCACCCTGTGACATTTGGCGCACAAGGTGGATAAGTACTGGATATAAGCTCAGAGTTTTAATTTACATTTGCTCTGTAATCTGTGGAAAAATTAGGGACGAATTTCCCAATATAGAGGGGTTAACTGGGTTTCACTATTTAGGGAGAAGATGTGGTAAGCGGCCCGGATAGCTCAGGTCGGTAAGACCGGGCGCGGAAGGTAAAATCCGAGGGTCAGGGTTCGGAGTCCCGGTCAGGCTGCACATTTTTCTCAACCCTGTTGACATTTTGGGCTCCCCAACCCGGGGACCGTGACTGCTTATAGCTCAGATTTCAATTAGCATTGGCTCTGTAGCTTTGTGAAAATTCGAGGACGAATTTTCAATATTGTGGTGAAAGTATGTCACGGTTCAGAAACTGTTCACTATTTCGGGGAGAAGATGTGTAAGCGGCCGGAAGCTCAGTCGGTAGAGCCGCGGAACGCGTATTCCTAAGGTCCCGGGTTCGAGTCCGGTCTAGGCTGCACATTTTTCTCACCCTGTGACACATGTAATGTGTATGTTAGGTATATAGCAACAGCATCACTCAGTTTAAATGTATGTACACTGAGGAACTCGAATAGCAACCGTAATGATTCAATAGAAGTTTTCACACAGACACTTGAAAAAAAATCATATTTCAACATCTATAATAACTAGTATTATTATAGATGTTGAAATATGATTTTTTTTCAAAACGGCTTATATTAAGTTTTTTTGATATATATGATCAGTACATGTGCTGGGATTGACAAATATGCATTTTATTTGGATTTTAAAGGCGTTTTGGGCTCCAAACCCCAAGTGTCTGTGAGTTTTCATGGCTCATCTCCACATCTACTCATCCTATTAAAAGCCTAATAGTCCAAGAGCCTGATGAGAGTTAGGTCCACTTGGTTGTTTTTTCTTTTTTTTTTTTTTTATTTATTTATTTATTTATTTTATTTTATTTTTTGCTAATAGATTGATGTAAGAAGGTCAATTATTTCCATTATAAGGTTTGCCACCGCTTCAGTCTCGGAGATTGAGTCTTACCATGATAATTCTACAATTCGTTAGTGTTTTAGTAGTATTCCAAAATGGCGATCATTGGATGAAGACGATCAGTCTCTGTCAATCAATTAGTAAATGTGAGAATAAATGCTAATTTTTAAGAGTGACAGTTCATTCATTTATTACAAATTGCATATCTTAACAAGAAAGTTCCAGGAAATGGTCTCGATAGTGATTAAGTTGCAAGAACTGAGCCTTAATACATAAGTTCCAGCTGTCAAAATAATTTTTCATAAAATCAAATTTCGAGGGGTATAAGCAAAAACCACGTAAATGAAGAATTTGCTGAAATTGACTTTTTCCTATAATTTGGTGAATTTGAGAAAGATGCGTCATGTGTCAAATTTTCATTGAAATATATTGAATAGTTATTGAGATATTGATTTGTGATCAATCCACGTAAAAAATTTTACCCCTACATTTTATTGTAAAAACCAAGTAAAATGATATAAGTGATAATGTTCTATTCCATATAAATGATATCTCGGTGCTAAAACCACTCCTTTAAAGTTACAGTCTTCTTGCAGATCCATTTTTTCAAAGTATACTGTTAACAATTATAGGCTAGAACATCTTAAATACAGACAAGCTTTTTTTGCAGATACAGTATTCTGAAAATCAGTTTATTTTATATCTGCAAAAACCGCGCATATAGAGATACGTCAGTCTTACAGACAAAACTTTAACCTCATGATTATTATTATTTTTATGCAAAAACAGCGTAAATGAAAATAAATGGTTTTTCCTGACAAATGAAACCTTTATTGTTCTTACATTTTAGAACATTATTGAATTCAAAGGTGTTTAATTGGTTTTATCAGGGAATGTGATGATACAAAGGACTCATGTTCAGAGATAAAACAATGTATCTGGTATATTTCTCACATTATTTTGGGGGTAATTATAAACCGAGAGAGATCACAAGAGTTTCAAAATTTGCTTTTGGGAAAATATTTGTTTGTGAAGGTATGTTTATTTATTATTATCATAATTATTATTATCATTCTTGTTCTTTTTGCAATTAATGAAATTTTAAGCAAATAATTATAATTGTAAGAAGAAAAAACATATTTAATAGTTATAAAGGATAATTCCGGTTTCATAAGGCCATCCTTAAAAAAATGTTTGTTTGCAGTAACGCGACCGACTCACAAAATTTGCCCCTACTCAAAAGTTTTTTTTCATGGTCTGGAAGAAAATTTTTTTTTTTGAATCAGAAAATTATTCGTTCTTTTAAAGGTTAATAGAAGAAATAAATTGCTGGTCTTATTAAATTAGAATTCAGTTATCAAATTCAATTTATTAATTTATACCAGATTATCAAAGCATATATTGTCCAGCATTTTGAAAGTCCATGTTTATTTGGGAGTACAGTTCAATAAAAAAAAAAAAAATCGACCTACCTACCCACCTTGAAAATTCTGGGTCGGGTTACTGCAAACAAACATTTTTTTAAGGATGGCCTAAATATTATAAATATATCCTGCAATGTCACTGCAAAATATCGAATCGAAAAATCTTTAATTTGTAAGTTTATTTCAATGATATAGCATGTTTTGAAATAAACAGAACATTCTTTCATAATACTTTATTCATAATAGTTATATTCTACTTAAAAGTCAATACTCATTAAGATAGAATAAAACAACAAGGCTAATATGTCATAATAATAAGTATACATCCGTATTTTTATTTCAACTAAATTATGACAAACTGACTAAAGAACATAATAAGACTATCAAAAGATATTTATTGATTATTGAATTTTTTTTATTCAATTTTAATTGCAGATGCTGTCAGACAGCGAAGATGAGTTTTTCAAATCTTTGGATATTGAAACTATGTTAAATGCACATGGAATTCAGGAAAATATAATCTTGTCTGAATCTGAAAATAAATCAAAGAAAAATGTGGACAGTGAAATAGTTCATGGACAGTCCACAGTTGTCAGTGATAAAAATTCGCCTGTACATGAATCACTTAATCCTGTGGACAATAACAATATCAATGATGAATCAGAAAATGTTTCGCTTAAAACTACAGCCAATGAAATTGAAAAAGAACAAATAAAACCAAACGACAAAAGCCTGCACAAAAAAACGACACGCAAAAATATATATAGTGGCAATAAAAGCGACAAAAATGATAGTGAAAGTGACAGTGACAATATTCCTCTTAGCCACTTAATTGAAAAGAGAAAATTGTTTGACATGGATGCTTCTGATAGTGATAGTGGTTTAGATAAAACATACAGACCTTCCTCAAAAGATCTAAATTCCACTGATTCCGAATATTCGTCCGATGTATCAGAAACCACAAAAAAGACCGGAAACGGAAGGAGAAAACTAAACGTCTGGTGGGAAAAGCACTAAAAAGAAAACAAACAGCGTACTAAATTTCCAAAGCAACGAGAAAAGATGGTTAATAAAAAGAATTCATCAACATCTGTTGACTCTGAAATGGACAAAGCAAATAGTTCAGCAACAATTTCAGCAATAAATGAAAGTATTAAAGAAAACCTTATAAGGAGTGCTAGGGTAAGAACAGCGGAAACTATAATAGATGCGCTACTCACAAAGAACGCTCTTACGAGAGTCAAAGTACCAGGACATGGTAACTGCTTCTTTGAAGCCTCGATTAAATCATCTGGGTCAAGTAACTCTGCCGAGGAACTTAGGAAGTTATTATGCTTACATCTGGAGCAAAACTCTGAAGAGTATGCTTGCTTTTTATTAAACAAACACAGACCTGATGATGATGAAGCCTTTTTGAGTGAGTATCTAAATGAGGTCGAAAATTTAAAACGTGATGGATACTGGTCAAGTAGAGTTGCTGATTTTCTACCGCTTGCGTTGGCCAATCTTGAAAGGAAGTGTGTGATGATATATACAAACAAAGAGGACCAACCTATCATAAAAGTACAACCAACTCTTCTAGCAAGTGAAACAAATGAAAACATAAACCTGGCATATACATCTATTCCAACAATTTTTTAACATTATGATGCATGTATCATCAAGGACATTGCTGACACGCAGAGAACAGGGGACACTACTGAGAAGTCAGGGGAATGGCAGAATGATGATACACTGTATGCAACACCTGTACAACTTACGTATATCAATACCACGCCGCGAAAATCTGCAACTTATAATACTCCGGTAAAGAAGCGTTTAGTAAGGAAACGAAAAGCTACCCCAGAAAACTGGAAGCGAAATATAAGGAAACGCCTAAGATTAAGTGGAAACCAATATATTGCAAAGTCAGGAAAAATTGTACCAGACAAAAAAATAAAAGACTGTGATTGCACAAAGTGTAAATATAAGTGTAATTCAAAGTTTACACAGGAACATAGAGAACAATTATTCCAGTTTTATTGGTCCATGGGGAGCTATGAAAGACAAAAAGACTTTGTTTGTAAAAACATTTCAACCAAAAAAGACAAAAAACATTGCTAAGTGAAAATGGAGAAGTGAAGCAAAAGAAACAGACAGTTAGAAACAATTTTTTCTTTGAACTTAATGGTGTCAACGAACAAGTATGTAAACGTTTCAGTGCAGATAAACTACCGGAGCCTGACGCACAAGAATCAGATGGAGATGACTCAGACTAGCAACAGTGATTGCTTTGAAAAACTATCCTATAAGAATATATATTTTTATCTAACAGAATAAATATATTCCAAATACTTTTGAAAATTCTATGTAAAGTGATGAATGTATAAGTCATTCAAATACTTGAAATTAGGTCATAGTCCTAGTAGTGTGAAAGTCAAACAGTAATCTTTCGAGCGTGGAGTATTTTTTTTTGTTTAAATTGATCAATGGCACAAACATTTTTTCCTATCAAATTCAAATCTTAAATTGTTTAAATTGATAGCTCGTAGAACAAAGAACAGTTACTGTGTTGTCGTTGTCGAGTTTGATGGTATATGAAAACCTGTATAAAAATACGGAATCTAGATTTTCCGACTTCTTTTAAGAAAGGTTTGATGCCAAATGAAGACTAGAAAACAAAGCCTCATGCACTTTGTTAAGGAGGAGCAAAATTATATAATTATAGAAATGTATAACATTTTATAACAAGACATAGGTGTTAGTACAACATAAAACTATGTATAACAACCACTTTATTGTATTAAAAGTATTATCAAATGAACAAAAAGATGGTTTATTATGTTTGCAAATTCATTGCAGATCAATACAACTCTCTTTCTTTCAATTTATGTAAAAAATATAAGCTTACATGAACAGAGTTTCTCAAACGACTTGCTCTTTGCACGTTTAAGTTATGTCTGTTATTCAAAATGTTTCGTGGAAAGACCTTGTAAAATGCAATTACTGTGATTTTGCAGACGATTTGTGTAAATCAATTAAATATTTTGTTTATGCTAAAATGTTGCACATCTACACACGAGTTTTTTGCAGGAATTAATAATGTGTTTTTTCAAAACATGATCGTGGAAGAAAATCGTATATGTTTTTGAAAGGTTTTTTGCAGGCAAAAACAGTTTTTACCCTTTTGAATATGCTTCAAGCACAAATAATGTAGATTTCATATGCTATGTTTGTGCATAGAATTTTTTCTTAAGAAGTAACAATTGTCAAATGTGGTAAAATCAAGTATATACAGAAACATGGTTTTTGCTCTACAGATTTTTTAAAAAATGTATAAAACTAACATGCAAAAAAGAAGTTTGGTATATATTGTCAATTAGGATAAAGATAAGAACTGGAGACTTTTACACCATTTACCAGAAACATTAAGCAGTATTTCAATTAAGTAGTAACATATAATTCTAAGGCAATGACAAATAAAAAGATTTTTTCATCATACTGAAATATTTCGAATATTACATCTACGTGGTTTTTGCTTATACCCCTCGATTTGTAAACAAACTCAACATGTATGTTACATCTAGAGTACATTAATTTGTCACTCTCTCAAATGATCCATCTGCAAATCATAGACGAAGGAGGTAGGATTATAGACTGGTTAAAATGTTTGATCGGACTTGTGACATTAAAAAATATTAGAAAAATAATAAAGATATTTCTTTTAAACTTTGTTTATTTATTAAGCATAATATATGTCATAAACAGAAAGAAAAATATTTGGTTATTGTCACTTTTGTTAGAATTATTTTCACTTTTTCATGTTTAATAACTTATAATTGAAGTCTTTAAAATAAAAGATGTGTTACATACATGTATGCAAAGTAAAACAAAATAATAGGTTAATTAAATAACTTCTTTACAATACATGCTCTACTGTAAGTGTAATTAATTGCGCCAACATCTCCAAGCATACATTTCATTAAATTTCAGAGGAAACTTCAATGTATAATGTTCAGTATCAAAGAATTGTCAAAATATACTGGCATGCGAGAAGTTCCCGTACAGAAGCAGTACCCGTATTTTTCATTTAAACGCTTGATTTTTACTTGCATTCTTCAAAAATTCATTTCAAATCAAGCAGATACATAAACGAGACAAAATCTAAGTGTCAGTTCGGCAGTACGTATATAAAGTCTCATTTTAAATCACTTTCACCTGTGCGTCGTCAAAACGTGACCTTGTTTTCTCTGGGGGATTCCGTCCTTGTGCGCATGCGCAAAAATACTTACACGTGAGGCTTGTTAAAGGGTTTTCCACTAATACCACCTGTTTACAAATAAGTAAATGTGATGTAAACTTGTTTAATTATCAGAATGTTGACCAATATTACTATATATAATAATTTTATGGCTTTGATGCGTAAAATATCATGCATACAAGCATGCTATTGCATGTGAATGCGTTGGGGTAACGGTACCGGGTAACGGATACCCGCGTTTAGTCTACGCTCTATTTCCTGAATTACATCTATTCATCTCTTAGATAATGGTCTGTTCAACAATTGTAAATGAAAAATAGGTCCGATATAATAAAATTGTATAATTATAATGGGTAAGATTTTATGTACGGGAACTACTTCTCTTCATACAAAATAATGGATAATTTCGGTACCCCATATGAGGCCTCATAACTAAGGGTTATAGTATGTTTAGAACATGATGGAATTTTCATGATTTGTGTGACGAGCTGAATATTGATTTAATGATCAACATTATTTTTTGTCCAATCACATTGTAGTATTTTTCAAATTTCTGCTAAGTCTAACTTTGGTTAATGTGTACTAACTAAATAAAATTCACTTAATCTGTTGTCTAACCGCAGTCTAACAAATTTTAATAATGCATTATATTAGGGAGGAGTTAGAGGTATGGTTTACACTCTGATTTGTAAAATGTCAACGTTAGCAAAACAACGCCAACATAAAAAAATTAGTCGAGGTCAGGTGGATACAATCAACTGATTTATTACATAGATAATACATGTTGGGTACGCAGAGACAAATGATTGCATATTGACTTTTTTATATCATTTGAACTCTAAGAAAAATGACTGTTATAAATTGCTGACTGTTTTAAACTTTATATTTTATAGAAAAAGTAACCAAAACATTATTTTCTTTCACTTGATAGGAATAAACTGCATTAACAATCATTGATATCAAGAATACAATGATTACAATTTTTGGCTGGAAAACTTATTGAAAATGGACTCCCTTCACACAGAAAAAATGAACTGTTTTTAAAATGAGCAAATCAATAGGGATTTTAAATGTTAGTGAATAACTTGAAGCTAATAAGGAATTTGTATCAATGAATAATATCTAATGTATTTTTTTCTCACATTTTCCATTTAGTTTAAAAGGATGTACACATTTCATTAACTCCATAGTTTTTACCTAATTGCATCGTTTCCCTCGACATATTATAAACAAGATAGACATTGTAGTAGAAAATGTGCCTGGGCCATTTATTTAGCTTATCTAAATGTGACATGTTAGCAACTTGACAAGGTGTAGACATGTTGTAGAGCGAAAGGGTGGAGCTATCGGTGATTTAGAGAAATGCCTTGTTGTTAGTTGGAAAAAATAATGTTGATCATTAAATAGGTTAATGTTTAATAATATGCATTAACAAAAATAATTGGTCGCCTGCCTGCGGCAGGCTTGACCAATTATTTTTGTTAATGCATATTATTAAACACTAACCTATACGTGTAACATTCAAATTTTGGTGAGTGAGCGTAATAAAAAATAATGTTTAAGTAACTGTGATTTTTATACGGGAACTGCTCGCATGCCAGTATATATGACAGAAACAGAATATTAAATTAAAATATATACATCATGTAGAATAAAGTTACTGGCGCAATAATCCTGAGCAAAATGAAGAATTGAATTCTTATTAGATAGATTGATACTTCTTAATGATTAATGTGTATGTTAGTTATTAATTTACATAAAATTAGGGGACTGGTAAAGGGGAGAATACTCTGTCATTCTTCTCATTCATAATATATGTAATATGAATAAATATTTTTACTAATTAAAGTACTTTTTTTAAACTTCTCATGTTACAGATGAACATCCTTTAGACAAGTGGTATAAAAACTGATAAATTTATGATGAATTTGTCAGTAATTGTGTCTGGATTGGTAGAGAATGTCACTGGAGGGGCAATGATGATGAACAATAGTTCTACAACATCTAATGTAGTGAATACTCACACAACCCAGAGGATAATTGAAGATGCTGTATTTGGTAATGATTCACTTATATCAACAAACTGGACCCAGATGGCGCTTGGTTGCCTGAAGTGGAAACCACCAAATCACACTCTATTCCAGGTGCATACACTTAATACCTGAAAGGTTTTTTTTTTAAATACAATGTATAAGTAAAATTTTCTTTTTGTTGTTACACTTGTTATTTGCTTTCTCTGAATTGACACTGAATAATGTGATTACAATTACCAAGAAAAACATTCTCAAATTTAATGATATAGTAACAATGTGGCTGGCCATGGCACAATAGCAAGCAAAGTTCACCAACACTGACAGTTTTACCAATTGTTAGTAAATATTGAGTATCTGACCAAAGAGATTGCAGGGCAAAATCCCACCAGAAAAAAACCCACCCAGTTAAATTTTCCAGATTAAACCCCATCTTGATCTTGTCATATATAATCATGTTGACATTGAGAAATTCCTAGGCTTTTGTCTCTGTGTAAGTAGAAAACAAAATTCCACTGAGCATTTGCTAATTTCTGTTACCATTACTGATGAAAGGAATATTTAAAGCAATTTTCACCATTAAATTGAGGCAATATACAACGTACATGTATGCAGCTCCAAATGCCATCACATATGTTACATGTACCAGGGTTGTGGCCACACTTACTATTGTGTTTAGTTTGATAAGAAACATTTTTTTCTGTGCATAATGAAACACTATTTGTATTTTGCAGGTTGCAAATTCACTGCTTTTCCTTGGCCTGCTATCCCCACATATAAAACATGGTGTCCTCTGCTTACATACAGCGTTTACATTTAGTAAGTACTTGTAATTAATTTTATTAACTGAGCTATTTTGTTTGGGAGAACTTTACAAGCTTTTTATCCCCCCACCATTTGTCTATTTGTCATATTTTAAGTTTAACCTTAAAGGAATAGAAATGGATGGATTGATGTCTGTCTAATATAAATATTCATCATTTAAAAAGAGGTACCATGACAGTTTTTCTGTTGACATCAACCCTATAAGTGAGAAATTCGTGTTTTAAGACATTATTTTTTACTTGAGAAATAAGTTCATGGGCGCTGCCATTTTGGCGTTCTATCATTCTCGCGAGACAGACGAGACCGAGATTGTGACGTGTTACACCCACTTCCGGTTAGTTGTACACGCTGGTACAACTGAAATATATCTTGGTGAAGAACTTATCAATCTTATTGCGTACATTATATATTATTTATGAAAACATCATATGGAACTGAATTGCTTTAATTAATTAATTGAAGACGCCGCGACAATAATTATCATTTGTCCGATTTTCAAGCTTGATGATGATCCCACCACATGATTTAAGCAATGACTGCTTAATTTTCAAAGATAAACCATTAATTTAATTTGGGTACAGGAGAAACTTCTTCAAATTGACGATATATCCTTTTATTTTGTACTTAATTTTCGCTAGACAAGCTGTCCGAATAGGGTACATCGCCGGTCATGTATCTTTTTTTTCAGCGTAAAATATCAACTAAATCCAATATGCAGAGATCTACTGAGGACGCGATTTTCCGCCATTGACGCTAAAAATGAGAATGGTGAGAATGGCGCAGGAAAATCGGCAGCCAGACTAACATCGTATGAAAACAAAAATGCCCGTTAGGTTATTTAGGCACCCAATCAAAACTGGTACCAACAGCAAAAGATTGCCCATTCCCCTGTAATTACGCATATTTTCGGGTTTATCCAGTTCCCTATAGCATTTTTCCACGTTATCTACTTACGCAATTCCTTTCCCACACAGATACGCATTTCTACTACCGTAAATTTAATCCAATAAAATAAAAAATCATAAATCTACTTAATAATTAAAATAATTATTGGTAACTGAAAAAAAATGTGTTGCTATTTTATGACATGCTGTCATTTACCGCATAATTCGACAGTGTGGAACTTAATTTCCCCTAAGGTCATTCAGTTCACCGATGAAGCGTAAAAAAATGGTGTCTATTTCGTCATTAGAATATTTGACAAGGGTGATTAACCAATCAGGGCAACATTGTGCATGATCAAAAGGTCTTTTCGGCACAGAGGCATACAAAGAGCAATAAAAATCGTCAGTACACAGTGTGACAGGAACATTTGGTGCAAATAAGGATCAATTAAAATGGACAATGCACAGTATTAGACATAAGTAGTAAGAACCAGCAATTGTGTGAATAAATTATGCAAATTAGATTTTTGAGCAGCCAATAAAAATGTTTTGCCTGCAATTCATATTACGCTACGATTACGCCAGCAGCATCATACGTTGACAGACATATGTTAACAATTTACTTTTCAAAAGAGTTGCTTATATTTTTGAAATGTGTACATCAATTATAACATATTTTCACACCTTTAAATTTGAAAGTCAGAATCAAACTGCAAAAATTAAATTACATGTACTATTAAGAACATGTTTTAGTAGGATTTTTATAATAATGATAATTATCGCCGTTCAATAATTAACAGCCAATTATTCGTTGGTGCGTTTGTTTATTTAATTGCATTATTTGATTGTGAAACTTTGTTAAATAATAACATGTGTATTTATTAAATCTGTGAAATATTGTTTAATTACATTAAGATGAGACTTTAATGAACATAGCATTGTTTGGTTTGGAGTAACGGGCATCACTGGCCTGAAGTGGTGCGACCAGTAGACGTTGATTTTTTTTGTTTCTTTATTTATAATTTTTTTTTTTGGATATTGTTACGTATTTTGAACCATAAAAAATCTCCTCTCTACCTCCTGTGAAAATTAAATTGTCTGGTCAATACTTAATTATTTTAATATTTCCCTACGATTCAACTAGATTTATCATGAATCTAAAGATGTGGGGAAATGACATCACGCGCACCTGTTTTTATACGGCCAATATACAAACATGGCCTCGCTTACCGATTTGTAGAAATCGGTAATTTAGCGATTTAAATTTTGTTATCATTCGTTTAATATTATTATTTGGCGGCAGAAAATTTGCAGATTTATTATTTATAGTATTCTTTTTCTGAAATCAAGTTTTTATTCTAACCTTGTCTTTCCCTTTAAACTATAAGTTTATAACAAAGATGTCCTTCCGTCTACGGCCTTCCAACTTCTTGGTGTATGCACTTTGATGAGCTCTTCTGGCCAGACTCACTTAGAGGTCACAGGGTCATCTAAACATGTTTGTTAAAGAAAGGTTCAGGCACAACCCTTTCATATTGTTATATTACTACATACAGGATACAAAAAATGTATGTTTGTTTTGTCACCATTTCTTTGTCATTACATGAACTGATATGTTATTTATGTTTTAATATTAGTTTTCGTTGACTTTCAGTGTAAAGCTTGGACCTTTTATGATTTATATTGCTGGTTTTGTATAACTAAAAAATAATAATAACTTTTCTGTTCTGTTCTGTATAACTGTCAGTATGGCCTGGAACATTATTTATATTACAGGTTTTCTGTTACTATCAGTGTGGGCATGGATTGTGCTGTGTGCACCAGACTATTTCTCATGGAACTTTGCTTTCATGATTATAAACATCATTCAGACGTTGATGATACTTTATAATATCAAACCAATCAAGTTTGAGGAGGGCATTGAAAGGCTGTACCAGACTGTGTTTCAACCAATGAATGTCTCCAGGTACATGTCCATCTTATTAATATAGTCATACTTCTGTTTGATTGTAGAGAAAGCTTGTGGATTATTTGAACCACAGATAAGTCCACTTAAAGGAACTACATGTAAGCAATACTGCTGTAATATAAGGAAACTTCTCATATCTAATACACAGTAGTAAAGAGTCATGTCATAATAAATACTTCTGAGTGCATATCATTCCCTGAGAAATTGATATAATGACTATTCTTACAAAATAATTCAAGGAGCACTTTCCTCAACCAGTAAAACTGGAAAGTGGCTTTATGACCTTTATAGTGTTGGTGCGACATAAAAACCAACTATAAAAGCAGGAGTATCAAACATTCTAGACCACTGAGTCTAAGAATAGATTCTCTGACCTATTGTCATACTTATAGTTATAAAAAAGGTGTTCACCCCAATAGAAGGTGTTAGTAGTAATACTATCAAATCAAAAACATTTAAAACTTTTTTTAAAAAATATGTCTGGTTTGGTACTATTTATAATGCCATATTAATACTTTACTCTTTTGGCCAAATCATTCAGTGATATCAAAATACATTGTACTTATAAAAAGTGATTTTCATTTGCCTTTTTTCATTTTATTCAAATTACAAACATTTGTTTACTAAATTTTGTAAATTCCAATAACAATCTTGTATTATGTTTTTCCATATTAGGAGATTATTCAAGAAGTTGATAGATAAGAATTTTTGTTTGGAGTCGACACTGTATGAAGGGGATGCATACGCTGCCCAGGGTATCACGAAAACAGACAGGCTTGGTCTTCTTGTATCTGGCACGTATGTACAAAAAATAGATATTTTATATTGCACCGCAAATATATATCTATGATATATATCTATGAGACTTTTTAGTTTCTTGGGAGTTTCTTGTATCTTAAATTAGTAATGGGGGCCTATCAGGCATAATATATTTTTTTAACACAAGAGGTACCAAAACTATTTTGCATGGTCTTGGTCAGTTCTGGTAAGGGTTTCTGTGGATGCATTGTTAAAATATAGAATAAGAACTTTGGATTCTTTAATGTGTAGGAGCTATCCAGTTACCTTACAGAAGGTTGGTGGTTTTTCTCAGGTGCCTGATAATGCCACAAAGCTGTTACCTGCACATTGTCTATGTGACGAAGAAACCAATATAAGTTATTTCTGTAAAGTAACAACTTTTTTAGTAATAACAATAAAACAAAAATATTTGTTTTTCTAAATCTTCCTAAAGAAATGCTTTTTTCTGAGTAAGACACATTAGACTTGGTTTAAATTTGATATGTGATCATTTGACAATATTGGAATGTATTTCTCCATTTCTGGCTACAGAACTTTGTTCTAGTAAGGTTTGTACATATGCTAACACTGTCTAGTGATTTATACTTGTTAAAATTGAAACATAACTATATTTACAGTATGAAGGTGTTCAGTCATCGTAATTTATTACATCTCGTACAGGAGATGGAGTTTATTGATTCACCAGAATTTGAGAGTAGCGTCACTGGAGATGAGAAATTTCAGGTAATTAAAATTGTCTTTTATGGTATATGCTGAATTTGTGTACCAGTATTTTCCCTGTTTTAAATTTGAAATTCAAAATTTATGGAATTTCAATTTGTAAATTTAAAAATTGAGCTACCGGCAGTATAGAGTCTGGCCAGACTGCAAAAATGAGCATGATGGTCAGACTTTATCATGAAATGTGACCTTGACATGCAAGTGACCTTAGCTTTTAAAGTCTTTTATTCAAAATATAAGTGTGATTTATTTACTAATTTTAGACCAAGCCTCATTTTTTAGCTCGACTATTCGAAGAATATGAGAGCTATTGTAGTCGCGTCGGCGTCTGCATTGGTTAAAGTTTTTTGTAAAGTCAAATATCTCAATTATTGCTTGAGATATTCAATTGAAACTTACATTTATTTATAGTAACAATGTACATCAGATTGACAAGTTAAATAACTCTGCCTACAATATTTACAGAATTATGCCCCTTTTTAACTTTGAAATTTTGGTTAAAGTTTTTTGTAAAGTCAAATATCTCAATTATTACTTGAGATATTCAATTGAAACTTACAATACTTATTTATAGTAACAATGTACATCAGATTGACAAGTTGGATAACTCTGCCTACAATATTTTCAGAATTATGCCCCTTTTTAACTTAGAAATTTTGGTTAAAGTTTTTTGTAAAGTCAAATATCTCAATAACTATCAGAGATTTTGATTTGAAACTTAATTGTATGTCACTGACCAAGTACTATAACTCTATCTTGCATTTAGGCTGATTTATCTCCCCTTTTCTACTTAGTCTCTTGGTTAATGTTTGCATGCAAGTTTTACATATCTCAATAACTATTAAAAATATTTATTTAAAACTTCACATATGCATTTAGGGTCATAATTGTAGGTCACTGACCAAGATCCATAATTCTATCTTGCATTTAGGCTGATTTTTCTCCCCTTTTTCAACTAAGAAATTAAAAATGGTAAAGTTTTGCTTGTAAGCTGTTATCTCCATAACTACTGAAGGGTTTGTGCCTTTTTTTGGGACAATTTTATGCATTCATAATAATAAAGCAGTGATTTACTTGATAAAACATCTTAATAACAAGCCTTTGTACCTTTTCGGTCAATTTTATTTATTCATAGGTTAAAGCATTATTGTACTCAATGAAACACCCTTGTGACAATTTTTTCGAATAGTCGAAGCCTTACTGTCCTCAGACAGTTCTTGTTTTATTTGTTAACAGATTTTGTTTTGTGTAAATATCTAAAAATTATTACTATAGAAAAAATTAAAATTAAAAGCATGATTTGTAATGAATATTTCAGTGTTTTATCATTGTATCTTTTGTTTCAGGTGTCTGTATATGCTGCCACTACATGTCGCTACATTTATTGGCCTCGACAGTCACTCGAGTACCTCCTCATGAAGGAACCTTTCCTAGCTACTGTACTCAATACAATCATGGGAAGAGACATCACAAACAAACTGTATGCTCTCAATAGTAGGGTCAAGGTAATGGTAGTAGGGAAATATATGATACCTTAGAAATAATACATGTTTTTATAAAGGATTGGCAGTTATATCACACAAGCAAACAATAAATTGTTTTCATGAACATTTGTCAAACTAATAGAAATGATCAAGAACAAAATTTAAAATTAAAATTATATCTGTCAAATTGTGATGGATGAATTGATGACTTTTTTAGGGGCGTCCATGACCAAGTGGATATGGTCGCTGACTTCAAACCACTTGTCTCTCAATGCTGTAGGTGCTTGACTCGCAGGCGTAGTTGGATTCTACATGTGCGAAAGCTATCAAGGTTGGTGGTCCTACTCCGGTGCCTCTTTGTGCCTGAAGTTATGTACCTGAGGGGCACCTACAGTCTTCCTCCACCAGTAAAGCTGGAAAGTTGCCATATGACCAATACTGTGTTGGTTGGACGTAAAAATGGAACCAAATAAAAAAAGATGATTTCTATGGCCTAATGGCAATTAAAGCCAATTAATACATTCTTTCTGAATGTCTTTCAATATCTACTTTTATTTACTGAATTTATTCACACACACTTATTGGGCTCTTGAAAGAATTCAAAATTCCAATTTGTTACATTTGAGACAAACAAATATCCACTATTTCTTTGTATGTTTAAGTTCAGCTTCTTTGCATTTGAATGTTTTACGAGGGTTGTTCAAAAAGTAATAGGACTAAGAGTCTTGCATCTTCATATTCAATTCAATTTAGAATATTTTTATATGTACAGCGATCGAAAAATGTTTTCTTTAATTTAAACATAAAAATATTGAATTCTTATGCTTAACGTGTGTTCCCTGTGTTATTGAATAACCATGGTAACACGCACCCGGCGCAGCACATAAAAAGGTTATTGAAGCTTAGTTGAACTTCTATTTTATTATAATTTATTTTCTTTTTTCCCCCATTTATTCTACCAACACAATTTATTATATATAAGTAACATTATGCCCAAAGTTGACGTCATTCAGACATGAAAAGGCTAAATCATCAAGTTTTGAACAGCAGTGGTTATAACGTTAACTGTAGAAATTTGACGTTCGTTAAAAAACTGAAAATGTGTGCGATCGTTAAACTTTGCAAACAAATTGGCGATACTCCTTCAGATACATATGAAAACAAAAAATTAACACAGTACAATTAATCGGCTATCAGGATACTTGTTCTCAGCTTGCGCAAACAACTCAAAAACTGCACATACGAAATCTCAAACAGGAAAGAATGAGAATGATAGCGGGAAATTGACGGGACGTTAGTGACGTCAAATGAAAAAGCGCTACAAAATGATCGACGGTAAACAGCCCACAAACTGTCTGGCATGTTTTATTTCTGCATTGGGTCTATTGATTCAGTTCTGCCTAAATGATTTGTTTCAAACAAAATTCTATTTCATTTAACTAGATATATGTGTTATCAATATATTAATGTTATAATGATTAACTGTAATTATTGATATTTTCCCCGATTTTCTTTTAAAAATGATACGCTGTTCCTGGTAGAAAAATATACTTTTCAGTTGAAAACTATTGCTATTTTACTTACATAATTATATTGTTTTAAGAATATACGATGATATACCTAAAATAATTCTATTAATCGCTTTTTCATAACATCATAAGTTCATTCCTGTTTAATCTATATTGATTAATATAAGATACAAGAATACGAGAAAAAGCGGAGAGTGGACGGCTATCGGGCTTTTTTTCTCTCGGAGAGTGGAACAAGAATGTGATCGTTTTCTTTCTCGCTTCATCTCTACATATGAGGTCTGGTCAAAGTTTCATGATTTAGACACCTAGAACACTAAGGAGAATTCTTTCAGAAGGGATGACGCTTGATACATTTTGTTTTTATTTTACGACGTCATAAACGTCATCTATTGTACTGTTAGCGTGCGCCGGGTCGCGTACCCCTTGTCATTTGAAATTTTCACAGACTCGCTATTTTTAAACATATTTTATTGATTTTTTCACTGTATATAGAGGATATGTTCCGATATTATTATCTTGTAAAATTGTGCACATAAATTAAAAAATGTGAATAGTAGAACTGTAGTCCTATTACTTTTTGAACAACCCTCGTATATGATTGTATTTTAAGGACCCAAACCAAGATAAGTGTAAGGATAGTGGTATACCTTTGATGTTAGACCCGTGTGGTAAAGTTGGTGATTTAAGATGTACTCTGGCTCAGCTGTCTGGAGCTATGAATGGACGACCTGGTATGAGAGGTGATTTCCACAACCTTGTTGAAGAACAAGAAGAAAGTGATGGTAGGTATATAATATTTGTGTAGATATAGGCATTTTCCTTGCAAGTGACTTGCTTAAGATTCGCCTGAAACTTCATAAAAAAGCTTATTAATTATTAAGGGTTTTATTCTGAAAATATAAACACGTTTTAAGGGTCATAATAATAATTGTTTGTCAGTGACCAAAGCGTAAGGTTACAATTTAAATATGAAAAGAAAACTCTTACTTAAATTAACAAGTACAGTTGTCATAGGGTAGGCAAGAAAATATTGCTTTTGGTTTTTATCAAATTAAATATGACCATTACATGTTTTAATAAAGTTGTAAATAAAATTAGTTTTACAAAGAGCATTTTTGTAATTGTTCATTGTTTTCAGGCCATATAATTTCATTTACAACAAAAAGTTTCATTCATTGTCATTTCATATAGACTTCACTTGCATTTAACCTGCATCATAGATGTTATAAGGTTTGCAATAGGCTTGTCCTATGTAATGGAAACTCAATTAAGATTATATGTATATTGTCACCTTAGTACAATAACTGGTTAACTTCTATTAAATTTAGAAGGAGTTAACTTATTACTGCACTAAGGTGACAATATAATGAATATTTCATTTCAGGTCCATATTCTGCTACTGAGGAAGAAGTAGATTTACTGAATGCCGAGTCAAGATTAACATATGATAACCACCTTGCTAGATCTAACAACTCACTACATTCTGACCATGGTATACACTTTACAGTGAAGGAACAGTCTAGGATACATTTCAATATACCACCTAAATAACAGACTATGGACTATGAAAGGGCTTTTGTGTCTGAAGTGTTAAACTAATGTGAAGACTGTTGTGGTGTTTTGTAATTTAATGGGAGAGTTTTTATCTACATTGTCATTTTTGGTGGGGAAAGCTTTTGACTATCTCCCACTAAATAATGTTGTTTTGAAAAATCACTGTCACTGTTGTTCCGTATAATTGTTGTTTTCTGAATTCTGAGAAAAAACTGGTTCATGTTGTATACTATTTTTTTAAGTATTTGCATGCTTCTTTGTTGTTAATTCAGTGCACATATTATAGTCAGATCTTTATCTCTCACAAATTTATCTTGTCCATGACAGAGTATGCCTCTAAATAGAGCAGTGTTTGTCACCTGTTTGCAAACATATCAGAGCCTACTGTATTTGAATAACTTTAAGTCTTTTTAAGCTTTTAAAATTGAAGTAGCAACAGCAGTTAAAATATGATTTGTTTATAATCATTGAGAATTTCTTGCAAACAATTTTTTGAAAAATCCAATTAGAAATGTGTCTGTAAACTGTTTCTGTCAAAATTGTCAAAAGAAGGAAAGAAAAAGAGTAAATGAATACACCAAATCTTGTCAGCTGAAAGTTTATTTTGGAACTTTTGTTCCTAGGTTCTCTTTTTGTGTGTAGATGGATGTACTGTCTTTCTCTGATGAATTTTCTGTATTTGTTGAACTTTAATAAGTAGCATGATACATTGCTGTTGTAGTGGTTTGTTTCAGCATTGTCTAAGTTATATAAGAAACAATTATTATGCCCCCATTTCGAAGAAAAGGGGGTATATTGCTTTGCACTTGTCGGTCCGTCGGTCCGTCGGTCTGTCGGTCCGTCGGTCCGTCGGTCCGTAGACCAAATGGTTTCCGAGTGATAACTAAAGAACCCTTAGGCCTAGGAACTTCAAACTTGGTATGGTGATTGGTCATGACCAGTAGATGACCCCTATTGATTTTGGGGTCAAGGGGTCAAAGGTCAAGGTCACATTGACCTTGTAAGCAAAAACGGTTTCCGATCAATAACTAAAGAACTTTAAGGCCTAGGAACTTCAAACTTGGTATGGTGATTGGTCATGATCAGTAGATGACCCCTATTGATTTTGGGGTCAAGGGGTCAAAGGTCAATGTCACATTGACCTTGTAAGCAAAAACGGTTTCCGATCAATAACTAAAAACTTTAAGGCCTAGGAACTTCAAACTTGGTATGGTGATTGGTCATGATCAGTAGATGACCCCTATTAATTTTAGGGTCAAGGGGTCAAAGGTCAAGGTCACATTGACCTCTTGGGTAAAAACGGTTTCTGATCAATAACAAAAGAACCCTTAGGCCTAGGAACTTCAAACTTGGTATGGTGATTGGTCATGATCAGTAGATGACCCCTATTGATTTTGGGGTCAAGGGGTCAAAGGTCAAGGTCACATTGACCTCTTAGGTAAAAACGGTTTCCGATCAATAACTAAAGAACCCTTAGGCCTAGGAACTTCAAACTTGGTATGGTGATTGGTCATGACCAGCAGATGACCCCTATTGATATTGGGGTTAAGGGGTCAAAGGGCAAGGTCACATTGACCTTGTAGGTAAAAATGCTTTCCAATCAATAACTTAAGAACCCTTAGGCCTAGGAACTTCAAACTTGGTATGGTGATTGGTCATGACCAGCAGATGACCTATTGATTTTTGGGTCAAGGGGTCAAAGGTCAAGGTCACATTGACCTTGTAGGTAAAAACATTTTCCGATCAATTTACTAAAAACGCTTAGGCCTAGGAACTTCAAACTTTGTATGATGATTGGTCGTGACCAGCAGATGACCCCTATTGAGTTTTGGGTCAAGGGGTCAAAGGTCAAGGTCACATTGACCTTGTAAGTAAAAAGGTTTCTATCAATAACTTAAGAACGCTTAGGCCTAGGAACTTTAAACTTGGTATGGTGATTTGTCATGACCAGCAGATTACCCCTATTGATTTTGGGATCAAGGGGTCAAAGGTCAAGGTCACATTGACATTGTAAGTAAAAACGGTTTCTGATCAATAACTAAAGAACCCTTCGGCCTAGGAACTTCAAACTTGGCATGGTGATTGGTCATGAGCAGCAGATGACCCCTATTGATTTTGGGGTCAAAGGTCAAGGTCACATTGACCTTGTATGTTAAAAACGGTTTCTGATCAATAAACTAAAAACGCTTAGGCCTAGGAACTTCAAACTTTGTATGATGATTGGTCGTGACCAGCAGATGACCCCTATTGAGTTTTGGGTCAAGGGGTTAAAGGTAAAGGTCATGACCAGTAGATACTTGATAAACCTTATTAATTGTTTGATCACTGGGTCAGAAGTCATGCATAATAACCTTATCACATGACTAATTGGCTGCTGATAGGGGGCATACATGTTTTACAAACATATCTTGTTTACTATTGTATCAAGACAGTAACAAGGCTTTTACGAGTGTATACAATATATGACTATATGTATACCATTATTAGTCCCCTACCGGTTTACCGGAGGGGACTTTAGGTTTACCCTCCGTCCGTCTGTCCGTCCGTCTGTCCGTCCGTCCGTCAGTCCGTCCGTCCACAAAACTGGATCCAACGATAACTTGAAAAGTGCTGAAAATATTTTTATGAAACTTGGTATATGGATAGATGGCAGTATGGAGATTATGCACGTCTTTTTCTTTTCTTCCTATGTTGAAAATTCTGGTTGCTATGGCAACAAATAGGCTGAAAATGTGGCAAATTTTACACATAAACTGGATCCAGTGATAACGCAAAAAGTACTGGAAATATTTTTATGAAACTTGACATATGGGTAGATGGCAGTCTTGGGATTATGCACGTCTTTTTCTTTTCTTCCTATGTTGAAAATTCTGGTTGCTATGGCAACAAATAGGCTGAAAATATGGCAAATTTTACACATAAACTGGATCCAGTGATAAAGCAAAAAAAACTGGAAATATTTTTATGAAACTTGACATATGGGTAGATGGCAGTCTTGAGATTATGCATGTCTTTTTCTTTTCTTCCTATGTTGAGAATTCTGGTTGCTATGGCAACACATAGACTGAAAATATGGCAAATTTTACACATAAACTGAATCCAGTGATAACTCAACTTTTCCAACAAGTTTACTTAAAATAGAGAAAATTGAAACATTAGTGAATGGCCAATGGCCCTTCAGAATGTTGATGGGGTTCAAACCGGTAGGGGACTTATGGATTGCTTGCAATACTATGATAATTGCTTGTATTATTTACTCATGTGCATACAGCCATTCAAAAATTATGTGCAATACAGAATATATCTGGGTATGGACACTGGGAAATCCTAAATGTTTAATAGGGTTGTACTTTTTTTGTGTAACTGTAGTTTAAGTAGATGGAGTTTTATTGAATTTTACATTTGAAAAGGCTATCATACATGTAGGTGATGACACCTACATTACATAATACATGTTAATAATTATGGAAAAATTGATTCAAAATGGAACATGTTCATGCCTAGAAACTAAACTTGTAACAGAACAATTCATGCCAGTCAATACACCATATCAGTATATTAACGAAACTTTACTTGTCTTTCACTATCAAGTATTATATGAATTATACACTCTTTACTCTAGTCACAAAAAGGTTTATATCTGTTGTTATTTTATTCTTATTGTGCCATATTGAACATATTGTTGTAATATTTTATTACTTTAAAATCTATATACATGTTGATGTTTTGAGCTATATTTGTTATATTATTTATTGTTTCATTTTTGTATTATACTTAAATTTACATTATACAGCTTTGTGCAATATCGTCACGAGATTTTTCTTGTATAAGATGTATTTGAGCCGCATCACGACAAAACCAACATAGTAGGTATGCAACCAGCATGGAACCAGACCAGTCTGAGCATTCGCACAGTCTGATCAGGATCCATGCTGTTCGCTATCAGATTCTCGACTTGTAAAAGGGTTGGCAAGCGAACAGCATGGATCCTGATCAGACTGCGCGGATGCGCAGGCTGGTCTGGATCCATGCTGGTCACAAACCCATTATGTTGGTTTTGTCATGACACGGCTCATTTATGTTGTAGCATTTTTTTTATCATTCTGCATACATGTCTTGTGATCAGAAATAAAGTAAACTTGTTAAGCTTATTATATTACATATCGATCTATTTGTCACACTTCCCTACATACCTACTAAGTAACACTCAACCCTTTTACAAGTCGAGAAACTGATAGCGAACAGCATGGATCCTGATCAGACTGCATGGATGCACAGGCTGGTCTGGTTCCATGCTGGTCGCAAACCCACGCGCTTAGGGATCGAGAGGTCCCGGGTTCGAACCCCACCAGGGACCACTGCTAATTTCCTTGAGCAAGAAATTTACCTGCGATTGCTTCACTTCACCAAGGTGTAAATGGGTACCTGCGAGGGTGGTATAATTCCGTTGTGCCAAAGTGTCGGCTGCACTAAGCGTTGTTAAAAGACTCCCCAGGGAGATTGATAGATAGATACCAGTAGCCCGATGACCAGGGGTAATAGCTGTAAAGTCGGTGAACGTGCGTAAGCATGAAACTTAGACTATAAAATGCAATTACTTACTTTACTCAACAAAAAATCAAAATAAATATAATAATAATAATGTAAAATTATAATAGTGTGATATTTAGCCCTTTCTCAGTTTGAAACTGAAAGTGATATGCCTTTGCCACCAGTATAGAACCAGGCCAGCCTGTACATCAGCACAGTTTGACCTGAGGTATTATCTTGAGTATTATATAATATTACAATTCTAGCCAAAAGCTGTCTGGTATGTGAAAATGAATTTGTAAATTTCACAGCGATAGTGAATAAAGTGGTAAGAAATTTAGAGGGTATGGGGGTGTTTCAATTTTGTTTGATATCAAAAGTTCATTTATGGATCTGACTTTGTTTTGGCATGAAAATATAAATGGTAATTCATGAATGAACATACAGACCTATATTATTTTTTATCACATACCATGCCAATTTTGCCATTCGTTAAAACAGAATTGCACGGCCGTGCATACATGTATATTTTGATGTGACATCATTTGCGTTATACAAATATAGCTAAATGACAGCGTTACACTATAGGCGTGTCAATGAAAAATGATTCTTTTTCACTTAAATAACGGTCTTTATTTTGGGTATGTGATAAATAGAATATTATATTTGTGTAGGTTCATTACTGAATTTATTGAACTCGTTGAATAAAATTATATTTTGTTCGCCAGAGGCTCGCATTATTCAACTTGTTCAATAAATTCACTATTGAACCTACACTCATTCAATATCCTCTATATTTATTCAATATTTATAGCCAATGTTGGCTAATATTTTTATACCCATACTGTCATGATGAATATCTGATCCAATTGCATGTACTGAAAATATTTGTCTTTCAAATTAAACATTTTATCTTGTCTGTTTTAGATATTGTCCATTAATTATTGTTATTATTATACAAGAATTCCATAGACTGTTGTTTAGTTTTCCATTTATTTATCATTAGTGTGTGTGTGTGTGTGTGTGTGAGTGTGCGTGCGTGTGTGTGAATTAATCTTTATCCCACTAAATTTGTACTATACACTTTGCTGGCTCTGTATGGATTTTAAATGGAATGGACTGTTCCAAATTTAAAAACTATGGAAGTCATTTCACAAATGCAGATTTATATTAGGGCTAAAAAAAATTGAACTAATTGCCCCAATTTATTGAATATATTTAATCCTTGCGTTAATTAAGTTTTAGCAATAGTGCAGCTATTACATGCTGAAATATAAGTGTTACCAAATATATTCAAAAGTAATTATTTTAGTAGAGATAGTACTCTTTTAAATACAAAATAAGATCTTTCTAGAATATTGAATAAAATTCTTACAAGAAACAACTATTATGTTATACTTTTTCTAAGAACAACTAAATAAAACGAAAATAACTATAAAAAAGATAGTCAAACTAAACAAGTAAATACAAACTAAATTATGCATGTATGTAATGATGCAATATATATACACCTGGAAATAAGTCAAGTACACCCGGCATTTCGCCTCAGTTTTGACAAGACCACAACTAGAATAGAAAATTTTATTTTGGCAATGGTACGAATCACATGTAGTCAACCTGCAACAACTGGAACAAGCTCTGCCCCAAGAATGACAAAATTTACCTCAAAATCGCATTAGACGACTGACTGGTAGTATGAGGAGAAGGGTTGAGGCTATTATCCGGGCACATGGCGGTTACACTTGTTATTAAACATTTGGCTACATAATGTCATTTTAGGTTACGTGATCGTCAACATTTACCAAAAATATCCAACAGTAAATGCTGATTTCAACCACAACCAATTTTGAATTTCCGGGTGTACACAAAAAAACTTACATTTACAAACTGATGCAATTTCTTATGACAAAAAAAGACACTTTTTAACAATAGGAGGGTGTTTCTCTTTATATAGATCTATATAAAGACAGAGGTCATTTGTCGACTCTTATTCCAGTGTTACGGGTGGAAGAAGACATCGGGTGCCAAATTGGCACATATGCAAGGCATCTAAATAGAGGAAACTGACTTCCTAGGATGCAATACTGAAACTATAGGTGTGAGGGCCAAGCGGTTTGCAATCACGTATGCTCTTATAAATGTGCGTTTAAGCATGTACCATCTAAGATTTCAAAATCACCTTCATGTAAAATAATGCAGTGAGAGGCACCTGTAAGAAGCTGTATGTTTTACATAATATGTAATGTCATTAAGGAGCTGGCTCTAATTTGATGGAATCCCTAGGTGAATTTGAACCTACAATATTAATGGTCAGTGGCAAGTTATAAGTTTAGGAAATAGGGATACCCTTGATAAAGATTAAAATGCACATGTGTCATTGTTTTGATTATAAAATATCCCAAAAGATATTAGAGAAAACATTCAGCAAGTTCAAACTGTCTGTTTTAGCTCACCTGTCACAAGGTGACATGGTGTGCTTTGTGATCGCTTTTTCCATCGGTTAACTTCTACTTTAATCGATATCTCCTCATAAACCGCTAAGCTAATTTCACCCAACTCCACGGGAATACTCCTTTGGTGGTCACCTTTAAAAATTGTTCGAGGAATTTAATTCCATGCAGAACTCTGGTTGCTATGGCAACCGACAGAAAAAACTTAGAATATCTTCTTTTAAAAAATCCATAGAGCAAGAGCTTACATATTTTGCCTGTGAGTATCTACCATGTTTGTTCAAATAAAAGCCCTGGGATCAAAATTGGCCCGTCTCAGACGAGGGGGGGGGGGGGTCATTGACTTTCCTGATATGTATATAGTAAAAACAAAAAAAGGCTTCTTTTAAATGGCTCAAATGGCTAGAGCTTGGATATTAAGCATGAAACATCTTCTAGTGAGTGTCTACCAAGCTTGTTTAAATAAAAACCCTAAGGTCAAAATTAACCTCGCCCCAGGGGGTTATTGATTTCCCTTTTATGTATATAGTTATTCTGTCTGGTCACGGTTGTGTGCACATTTCAATGTTTGGTTGACAACAAAATTTGTCTCAGATTTTAGGTAAATATTTTCCAAAGTTACACGAATTTCATCATTCGAGATGATACACTTTTATGTAGTTACAGTCAATAGATCCTTTATTTTCACAGATACACATGTAGTTATGTCCTTCGCTGATTATTATTGATACTGGGTTTTGTACACATTTTGTATTAAGACATCGTACAACTTTTTCTCTAAAATTGATCAAACTAAGGCGCTCACTATCGCCTGTGCAGCAGACAATCACTCTGTTGCACTTGGCCAGTATTAGTCCACATGGTCGGTTCAGATTTTTAAATTCCGAATGAACAGTGAGGTCATCATTTATTTCCAGCTTATAGACTGTATTCTGTACAAAATCTGAGACTAACAAACAAGTGTTATCATTTGTGAAGACAACACTACTAGGGAGTTGAAATATTGTTGTATCTTGAATTTGGTGCAAAATTTTACCATCCAAATTGAGTACTTGAACTGTTGGTGGTGAGCTGAAGGCCACTGCCAGTAAACCATTGTTGTGATCAATTCCTCGGCAGTTCTTTTGCACTTTTAAAGTACTGTCTAGCGTAAGGCCATTTTTGGTATTCAGAAACAATATTTCACCTTTATCGGGTGAAGTCGCAGCAGCAGTTTCGGACCTGATAGTGGTGACGTCAAACGGTTTTGAGAATAATCTACACATGGTGGTTACCATATTTTTATTGATGTCTAAGATTTTAAGAGAACTGTTTGCATTATCAGCAAGCAGAATTTCATCTCCTGAAAGCATGACCATCCCTGTTATGCAGCAATCATGTTCTACTTCCATTTTCACGTTTATTTTACCAACAAGTTCTGACTTACTGAAATCACGTTCTTCACTTTCTTTGTTATCAATATCCAAAGTTCCTATAGGTCCTAGTTTCTCTTTTATTGTTGGTAAATCAGAGGTGGGTACAAACTTGTAAGTGTTTATCTTTGTCTTTGAGACCACATCTTTAATGGAATCCCTAATGGAGCACAATTTTTTATATGCAAGCTTAGCTGTAGCAAATAAATTGTGAACTTCAACTGAACTTTGATCAAATTGTTCTTGATAATTGTTTATTTCAGTTGCCATGGTTTCACATTGGTCATATAGTTTGGTTTGAAATTTGACATCATTGTCATGTATTTGTTCCACTTTTTGGAGGATACCTTCTTCTGAAGCATTGATGTACTGTTTTAACTCGGCGTGAATTGTTTTAACATTATCAACCATCGTCTCCTTCATGTTCTCGGCATCGTTCAAAGATGAGAATACTTCATGTTTGGTAGAAATAATTTCAGACATTAAATCATTCAACTCCTCTTTGATCTTGGCAAGTTCTCTGCTATTGTCATAGTCTCCGGACACGTCTTCAATGGGCTGCACCAAACACTCTTTATGAGAGAGATTCATACACTGCTCACATCCTACATAATCGTGTCTTTTACAATAAAGCTTCACGACTTCTGTTTCATGTATATCGCAAATCTCTGAGCTTCCTTCATTATGAACTTTGTTGTTAATTTGGTTTACTTTGTATTTAATGACATGTGTATTATTCCTTTGAAGACTCTGATGGCACTGTAAACAGGAGGTACATAAATGTTTATGACATGTTTCGCAGTAACAATGAGCGTAAATTTCCGTGCCGTCACATTCACATAGCTGACATAGGGAAATATCCATATATCTTTTAACACTGCTTGTTTGAGATCCACCCATAGCCATTTCCAGGTCACATAGCGAAATATCTGTATCACTGTTAACACAACTTTTTAGTGATCGGCGCCCACTTACCTCCATTCTGTAGCTTAAAAAATTACAATAATTGTTTGTAGCTTAAAATTACAATAAATGTACTGTTAGTTATATAGTACATGTAGTTTCATGTTAATGCCTGATTTTGAATTGTTCATCATGCATTGAACGAGATAATTAGTTCATCATTACACAGACCACAAGTCATGACTAAGTATATGACATAAGGAAAGTATTTGAAAACATTCAACATTTTCAAGATCTTGTAAACAGTTCTCTTAGCAGTTTGAAAGTGAAGTGTCTTTATTTTCCTGAATTAACAAAATTGGGTAATTAACTAATATCAGTTTGCAGTAACTTGAAATGTAAAGAACGGAAGGAAAATAATAATGTGACAAGTTTTATAAGTACATGTACTGTTAAAGTACTCTTAGTTTTCACACTCATTTTTAACAATTAGATTTAGTGTCGAGGGGATCATTTCATTTTGTCCCTTTCTATGTTACCATGCACCTTGAAATTAAATTGGAAATATAATTAAATGTATGGCTATTGGCTCAAATCGGCTCCGCCCCGAGTGCCATTGGTTTTCCTTAAATGTATGTAGCAAAAACTATATAAAAAATCTTCTTTTAAAAAACCAAAAGAGCTAGAGCTTAGATATTATGTAAGAAACATCTTCTAATAGGTGTTTACCAAGTTTGTTGAAATAAAAGCCCTTGGGTCAAAACTGGTCTCGCCCAAGGGGTCATTTATTTTCCTTATATGCTAGTAAAAAAAAAATTCTTTAAAAAATATTAACAAATATTCTGACTCAGGTGAGCGATTAAGGGCCACCATGACCCTCTTATAATTAGCTCACCTAAGCATTACCTGATTAACTGGGCAGAGTGCTGAAAAGTGAGCTTTAGCGTTAGTAAGATTTAAATTTTTTAAAGAATTGAGCGATAAAGGACCATAATTGCTCTCTTGTTATGAATTAAGTTGAAAATAACCTGTCAATAAATATCTTTGATAATCATGAATATTGTGTATCAAACATATATATGTATGTGTGTAAATAGTTACATTGGATCACTGTTATATACATGTTTTTGAAATTAAGATGAACTTGAAACGTATTCAATATATTGTAATGATAACTGTGTTCTAAATTTAACTAAACGTCTTATGAGAATCTATATTGTCAATCTTTGTTTATCATATCAGTCAGGTGATACTGAAGTAAAGTATGACATGTACTTATGTCCTAGAAAATGATAAACAATGAAATGCTTACAAACCATATTTTGCGATTATTTGATGTAAAGTTGTATTAGAACTAGCACTAGCATTATAATTCTATAAAGGAGATTATGAAGACTTTACAGTCAGTTATATTGGTGTTATGTGTGGGTATATCCTACAGTCACATCTGCCTGATTTCTCCAAGACAAAGGGGAACAATGGATATATCAATGGTAAGATGATAGTTTTTAAGGGGCCAGCGGTGAGGAAGGGTTAAGTTTATTGTCACCAAAAGCTTTGGTCAGGGATGTTTTTTTCTTTGATGTAAACTAGCTTACACTGTATCACAGATCGGTGCATGAGTGAATGCACAGGTTGATATTTTTGGTATCTTTTTTGAATTTGATCATTATATTTCACTGCAGGTTTCTATTGTTTGTTGTTCTTGTTTTTTGTTGTTGTTGTTTTGTTTTTTTTGTGAAAATATGATATTTGTTATATTTTATTTTTGGAAAAGAGTTTGCCAGTTAAAGAAAAAGATACATAAAACGGCATAGTGGTCTACAGATCTCTGGTTTGCCAATTCCTTGGAAAGACATTTGTTGAATCCTGTTGATTATGTCTTTATTTCTGTTTATCTGAAGACATCCATACTTCACCGATTTAAAATGAATTCTGTAACAGATTGTGAAATTATTTGCGAAAGTGTCAGTACTGGAAAAGGCATACCGGTAAGACAAAGTAACACAAAAACACAAAAAAGGCAAACATGTACTGAAAACAGTTCACCATTGTGTTATTCAATATACATGTATTGTTTACAGCCAGGAAGTCCAACATGTACCAGGCACGCTGAGCCATGTGGTGGTCAGGCCATTGAGACGCCAAAGGTAGCATATCTGGCAGGAGAAACCGCGTTCTTCAAATGGCAACAAAACCTCAACCATTACGAGTCGGGATATCCAGGTAAACAATTGATGTTTATAAGTGCGGTATCAAGGTAAGTAAAACATGTATATAGGTAAATAACTGTTGTTTATAAGTGCTTTATCCAGATAAATAATTGGCGTTTATAAGTGTGGTATCAAGGTACACCGTTGATGTTTATAAGTTCGATATCCAGGTAAATTATTGCTGTTTACAAGTTTGATATCTGGGTAAATCATTGGTTTTAAAAAATAAATAATTGACTTATAAGTACGACATCTTGATTAATATAATAATATGAGGACATGGTCGTAACCCGAGTTGGGTTCGAACCCACGTTACCTTTGTTGAGAGCCAGTAAGGCCAACACTCTGATGGGCTAAAGAAGAGATGCTTTGATGTATTTATTATATGTTTACAGGTTACATGGACATAGGTGTAGCGACCACAGAGAACAGTACTGAATTTACCACATTAGCAGTGGTTACAGACAAATATGTTCACAGGCAAGATTACCAGCAAAACTTTACCGCAATAATTGTGAGTAAAAACTTGTGTTTCCAAACTCAAATGTTAAGAAGATGATAAAAATGGCGCCATTAAGCGTTCCTTAATTTGCATTTAAGTTTGCTTTATTAGAATAAAGCAAAACAGCAAATGAGCACGTTTTATTAGGCTTTGAATGAGACATTTAAGAATATATTGAGCAACACATGTCAAAAGAAGCAACACGTGTGCACAATGCTAGAATATCAAAAGTACATGTATTTGTAAATGGCAGTGTACGCACACGTATAACGCATACTACGTGTGAATTAAAGAACAAAAGTGTTCTTAGCACTATCAGCCAAAATGGCTCATCATTGATTAACTTGTGTATTTGTAGTGGAATACAGTAAATGATCTATTGAATTTGTATGGCCATGTTTGGGCGATATAAGAATGTCATTTTAGACAATGACAGGTTCGAAGACCAGGTGGTCATGCGTTCTTCTTTTTCTATCTGTCGATTAAAGTTCTTCTTTTTGTATCTCCTAGATAGATTTAATAGTATATATTTTACTGGAGATAGAACATCTCTATTCAACATCACATTTTCAGAAACTCAAATGTATGTTCCATTACAGAAAATACCGAGCATCATGTGCGAGCACTGTGTAATACGCATGCGTTATAATGCCCACAAGCCTGGTGAAACAACTTTCCTGCAATGTGCAGACGTGAAGATTTCACTAGGTTCCAAGTCAGATAATGATCTCATATTTTCACCTGTCCATGAAGAAAGCAGTTCTGACAGGCAAAAGCTTTTGCCATTGAAACGTGCATTGCGCCTGCGCAAATATCACCATAACTTGAAGAGCGGTGAGTCAGTGGCTGACGGGGCTATGAAATTGTACGGTATAGCGTACAATCCCTTCGAGCCGGGAAGAAGTCACTATATTTCAATTGATACAATGACTGGACAAACTGAAATGGTGAACGCGTTTAAGTTCGGTATAGACTCCCCTGTCTCAGGCAGCAGTCAAAGTGAAATGTTCTTACTGGATGAGGTCTTATCCATAGACTATGGAAGGAACACAACAAACTTTTTGGTGCACGAGTCCGGCAGCAGAGATGATGTTGCTAAGCAACTGTATGTTGTGGGTACATATAACGGAAGTCTTGTAGAGTATTCGGATCTTTTCCAATTTTCCGGTGGTGCCATAAACGCTTTATCTTGGTATACATATGGGACGTCTGCAGCGTTTAGAATTCAGCCGGCAGAAAAAGCCAGTAAGATTTTATTTCATACTTTTTTCAATTTACAACTGTATTTAAATTAATGTTTTGTAGATATATACAAAAGCTATATATCTAAAAATATACATAAAGTCATTTAGTTTGCCTTTAGTAATGATTTCAAAAACGTTAGCAACCTTTGTTAATTTTTAGGCGTTTGGTTAACTTATATCAAAACATGTTTTAAATTTGATTAAAAACTTAATACCGGTAGGTACCAGTAAATTTGTCGAGACCATGATTATGTTCTTTCTCTTCAGATAGTTGGTACTTTGAGGTAGGCATGATTGTAGATGGGGCATATAAAATGGGGGCTCGCATCCCTGATCCTGAGGGTTTGTATGTGAATTTTCAGTGGTTTGAGACAGATGTGAACAACTATCATAGAACCTATGCTCTAATGGGAAACGAGAATGCACCAGACGAACTAAACTCAAGAATTTATATATTTGATCTATATGACAGGTGTGTTTATTTTGTGAATTCACTAGAATCTTCCGACCGTCGGATAATATCAAGAATATGAGCTTTATTGCCCGAGGTAAAGTCACACTGTAGAATTAGTGAAACGTTGACGTTTGCTTTACAACACAAAGATCGGGGGGCTTGAGCCCTACTGGTGCCACGGTCATGTAACCTCATTTGAGATAAGGGTCTGTGGTTATAAAGAAATTCTCAAAGCACAAACACAGATCTCAGGCATTTGATTGGTCAGAACTTGCCACAGAATGTTCACTAACCAATGAAAATCATGAGATTTGAGACATACATTATAACTTTGAGTCCAGAACTAGTTAGTTCCAGGAAATAAACTAAAAAAGATGTCAAGAAAATTTGTAGTATTCAATTGTCACTATGTTTTGAACATTTCTGTCATATGTACAAACATTATTCTGTATTAATTGTTTTATAGTGATTTCAGTAAGTTTATCAAGTACACGGAACTAGATGTCTCCAAATATACATTTATGTCCATACATTCCTATCCAGGAAGTGGTACGTATTTTTGTACTATAATTTTTCTCCGTTATGGATTAGTTACCTCATTTTCTGCAAGTTTTATATCTTGTAAAATAATGACGCTGTGCATAAATGTTCTTCTTTCCATTCATTTTTCTAGTTCTAAATAAGTACACGTGTAATAAAAATCTGGAAACAAAAGTGATCCCTCGGAAGCATTAATCACAACAAAATAACAAGAAAATTGCAGACTCGGTTTTATTGAGTCTGTACATGAGGGAAAATGAATAAGTGCAACATCCCTCACGCCCCCTAACACCGGCTTGAGCGGTACTCAATTCTCAACACTTAATAGTGCTGGCATCAATGATCCCGGAGGACCAGAAAAATATAACAACACTGAAGTGAAGTACGGGGCAACTTTTTACAGCTGCCACACGGCACTTGACACCTGCTGTTGTGAAGTATAAAGTGATCCCTCGGAAGCATTAATCACAACAAATTACATGAAAAGTTTCATGTAACTGTCGTTTTAATTTTGTAACGTTACCTTTATTTTTGTTACTCATAAAAACAATGTAAAAGACATATGTCTAAGGGATCCCATTTGCCCAAGTTCTCATATTTGTAAATGGGATAGGTGTCGCATAAATGTTGATGCTATTTGCCAAAGTTCTTTCACTGCAAAATAAGACTGTTTTGAATTAATGTTCTTCTTTATGGGACAAAGATCCCATTTCTTATGTTGTTTTATATTGAAAAGAAAACATCGAAATTGATTTATTTTCCTAAACATGCAAACAGCATTATGGAACAAAGAATAATTTGAAAATGTTAGATACTTTTTAACTTACCAACGTGTCTATATTCTCGTACCCTCGTTGTTATCAATAAAATAAAGGAAACGTAAACAATATAATACACTATCCTTCAAATATAGGTGCAAGATGATGAATATTTGTCCTTTGATGCAAGAAAACTGAACAGCTTACTTATTAAAGGTCGTTGGTTTCACTTTGGAACTCACAAGTGCTTAAAATCATGCTCGTAGACTCGTAGTAGAACCTAAGGTCATGCTGCCCCAGACAAACTAGAAAATCGCTATAATGACCTAATGGTAGAATAGATGTGACTTAATGTATTTATATATGTAGATGAGCTGTATGCATTTTCTCCTGGTTTGTGGTTTGATGAACCTCACAGCTGGTACCTGGTCGCTGTTGATCCGATGTCAGGGGCGGTTACCAAAAAATGTGACATCGCACCCGCAGGTAATTAGTACAGTCAAAATCACATTATCAAAATCATGAATACATGTACTGTATTATGATTTTAAACTTTTTTAAATGCGCAAAATGAGGAGTAATCGTGTCCAGCTAATGGACTTGTCACTTCAACTCCCAAAGAATAGCAGGAATTTTGACTTGTGGACTTTTAAGTTTCTTGCAAGCGTTAAAATTGTCTGGTGTTTTATTGTTGCACAGTTGATTCTTATGTTTTTATGATTTACATGTAACCAAACATCAATTGATTAATAATTCAAGCAAAAATTTGTAACAGAAAGCATTGAGCCTGATAAAGATCGACTGCAGGGTTGTGCAGGCTAGCCTGGCTCTAAAATGATCACCTTACCGGAAGCATTCAGAGGGTCAAATGTATGCAAGTAACGCAACAGTCTTTTACAACTCGGGACCATCATGTCCCGGGTATGAAGGGACGGTGTCACAATTGTTTGGTGCACAATAAATCGACTCAGGTCAACAAATATTCAAATACGTTTGTTTTTCAGGAATATTTCAAAGACATTACGGTGGTTCTGTAAACCAAGGCTTTTCTAACAACGACGGCTATCTATACCACGTACTTCGTGTAGAGGGTAGCGACGCAGACATTATTGTGAAAATACAGCCAGGGACTTGTCAGATGTCATTCTCGGAACCGACCAATCTTCGTCATATACATTCTCTACAAATGCCGGCAATGTGAATTCAAAACTGCCGGAATGCAAACACTTGAGTTATATAAAAGTGTATCATGTGTTTTTAGAATCGTGTTTTTGTCTTGATTAAAAGAACTAAAAAAGTATGCTATAAGGTATTCTTTAGAATCAAATAGCGCATGACGTCATTGAAGCCAAGTAAAAGACACTGATACGGTAATCCTATCTCCTGAAACAATAATTGCTCTTGTTTAAGTTTTTTTCTTGTCAATTTGAATAGCTATGAAAATGTACTCCTGTATATTGATAGAATAAACATTAAAAACTATACTTAGTATCACACTTCGGAAACACATTATTCTAAAATATATTACGTAATAACTAATAAAGGTAATTGTCCCTAATTAAAAATGCATGGAAAGTGCTTTTTTGCATGAAATACTGATATTATAAAAAATAATGGCGTAGAGATCATTTTTGACACACAAAAAGCAAAACGTTTGTTACACAAATTCAGCAGGTCAAGAGAAAATTAGGACAATGAATATCAATGGCGTTTTCAGTCACAGTGGCAAGTTCGTTGAACAGATAGGTCAAGACGTTTTTTAAAAATCACAATAAACTTTTTAGGAATCACAATAAACTATTTGTTTTGAGGATGCTTAACACTTTTCACAACTTAGAGCATGGCAGGAGACTTTTGGAAATAGCCCGAACGTAAACCTCACTAAGGTAAACGGAAGGCAAACTTACTTTGCTTATTTCCTCCTCTACCAAAAACAGTGCCAAGGTGAAAGGTGACAATTGATTGGTGCGCAATTATAGGATCAGGTCTGCACAAAAATTTTGTATTTTAATAAAGGTCCAAATGATTTAACACACTAAATTAAAGTATCTAACACATGGCTTCAGTGAAACTTCAAATAAAGGCAAAAAAGACTTTAGATGATATTTTGAATTTGCTTTATTTCCTATAAATGCAATACTAAGTTTTCTTGGGTGAGTAAACATGTATTTCCATTGGTTACTTTTTTAACATACAACAACCACCTACATGTAATAAGTTGAGTTAAAAACCTAGTAAATTCTTGTCAGACATTTTCACCCTTGGCAATGATGATTACTTAACTGGTCTAATGTTGGACAATTATCATGTGAAATTAAGTTTTTCTAATATCAGGTATATTGATATAATTTATCAGTTAAATAAATAAAGAGAAGTCATAACAGATTTAAAAATATATTGGACGGAAAAAATGTAAATTACATTATATATAAATACATGTATAATAGAATTAAAATAAAATTAAACTAGAACTATCACTAAATGTGATTAATACCCCCACAAGTCTGCTTCGGAAATGAGGATATTACTAGTAACAGAATACCTTGTAATAGAATTGAAACATAGAGTTATGGTTGTGGGCAATTAAAGATAATTGTGGTTCATGTATGTTGCATTTCCTTTCAATGTGGTTGGCCATTGATGAAGTTTAATTGAATTACTCTGTAATAAGTCCAGAAAGACAAAGAAAAAGAATAAAGGGCAATAACTCTATAAATACTGAAGATAGAGTTATAGTTCTTGTGCACTGCACTTCCTCTTATTGTGCTTGACCATTGTATGAAGTTGTTTTGAATTCCAACCAGTACGTTTTAAGTTATGCTCCGGACAAGGAAAAGTATCAAAGGGCAGTAACTCTGTATTTTTGTCAAAATGGAGTTATGGCTCTTGTGCACTGCACTTCCTTTTAATGTCCTTGACAACTGTATGAAGTTATATTGAATTCCAAACAGTAGTTTTCAAGTTATGCTCTGGACAAGGAAAAGTAACAAAGGGCAATAACTCTGTAATTAGTCAAGATGGAGTTATGGTTCTTGTGCACTGCACTTCCCCTTATTGTGCTTGGCCATTGTATGAAGTTATAATCAATTCCAACAATAAGTCTTCAAGTTATGGTCCGGACAAAAGAAAGCAATGGAAAAGTAACAAAGGGCAATAACTCTGTAATTAGTCAAGATGGAGTTATGGTTCTTGTGCACTGCACTTCCCCTTATTGTGCTTGGCCATTGTATGAAGTTGTTTTGAATTCCAACCAGTAGTTTTAAAGTCATGCTCTGGACAAGGAAAAGAAACAAAGGGCAGTAACTCTCTAATAAGTCAAAATGGAGTTATGGTTCTTGAGCACTGCACTTCCTTTCAATGTGCTGGACCATTGTATGAAGTTATAATGAATTGCAACAATTAGTCTTTAAGTTATGGTCCGGACAAAAGAAAGCAATGGAAAAGTAATAAAGGGCAATAACTCTGTAATTACTTTAGATAGAGTTATGGTTCTTATGCACTGCACTTCCTCTCAATGTGCTTGACCATTGTATGTAGTTATATTGAATTCCAACCATTAGTCTTCAAGTTATGGTCCGGACAAAAAAAAGAAGGCAATGGAAAAGCAACAAAGGGCAGTTACTCTGTAATTACTTTAGATAGAGTTATGGTTCTTGTGCACTGCACTTCCCCTTATTGTCTTTGACAATTGTATGAAGTTGTTTTGAATTCCAACCAGTAGTTTTCAAGTTATGCCACGGACAAGGAAAAGTAACAAAGGGCAATAACTCTGTAATTAGTCAAGATAGAGTTATGTTTCTTACGCACTGCACTTCCTCTCAATGTGCTTGACCATTGTATGTAGTTATATTGAATTCCAACCATTAGTCTTCAAGTTATGCTCCGGACAAGGAAAATGCAACGGACAAAAAAAAAAAAGCAATGGAAAAGCAACAAAGGGCAATAACTCTGTAATTACTTTAGATAGAGTTATGGTTCTTGTGCACTGCACTTCCCCTTATTGTCTTTGACAATTGTATGAAGTTGTTTTGAATTCCAACCAGTAGTTTTCAAGTTATGCCCCGGACAAGGAAAAGTAACAAAGGGCAATAACTCTGTAATTAGTCAAGATAGAGTTATGGTTCTTGTGCACTGCACTTCCTGTCAATGTGCTTGACCATTGTATGTAGTTATATTGAATTCCAACCATTAGTTTTCAAGTTATGCTCCGGACAAGGAAAATGCAACGGACGTCTGGACCGACCGACCGCCCGACCGACCACCGGGTGACTCCTATATACCCCCCCAAACTTCGTTTTTGGGGGTATAATGATAATCTAAAATCACATGTATGCTAGTTTGTATATCACTGCATTTATACAAGACTGAACTTTTGGCTGATTAGTTACATATAGTTTGATATCGAACTCCTGCATATTAAGAACAGACAGTCCCCATTTCAAAAAAAGACAAGCTAGTTATGTCACATTATGAATCTGAAAATGTCACAACTTCATCAAATTAAGTACAAATAACTCTTCAAATAATCAACATTAAATTTGTTAAAAGAAACTTGTTATGCAACTGATTTAATATAATCTTTAAACAATCTATGTAAGTTCTTTATAAAGAAAATTGTAAAGCTGCATTCTACAAACAATGTTGTAATACATGTAGTTTATACCATAAAGAGCAGAATTTGTTCATACTCTAAAAGAGCAGTGTTAGTCCATTCTTTTAAAAGCAGTGTAATACCACTGTTCATATTGAAAAGTGTAAGTGTATATGTAAACCATAATAAATCTGTCCAACAATAATAGTGGAATGATACATTTCATAATTAAATAAACAATTAAATGATATAATCAGTAAAGAACAGTATAATAATACATGTATAAATAACATTTGAATAATACATTCCATAAACAACATTGTTATGACTCATGTAAAAAGAATGAGGCACAGAAAAATATTCTTTTGATAGAGATAACTTTTTTTTACAGAATTAAGGAAACAATTCTTTTCATAGAGAACAATGTACAAAAATGCATTCCAGGCCAGAAGGTTATATAATATAAAGAAATTCTCCAAACTCGAACTTCTTCCAGAGTTCCATCTCAAATCTCAGGATTTTCATTGGTCAGTTTACATTCTTTGCAAGTTATTGACCAATCAAATGCCTTAGATCTGAGTTTGGGCAATTTCTTTATAACCTTGGACCCAGATCATGAAATATGATTACTCAGGATCTAACATAGCTATGAAATATAAATCTGAAGTTATAATGAACTGTACTCATTATGTCATCTTCTACCACAGATAACAAAGTAAGATATCTGTAATGACTGTCTAATTATATGAGAGTTTTTGCTGTAGATAAAGCAGTCACACATTTAGACGGAAACATTTTTGCTATGTAGTTCTTTCACAGCATTTCAATCAGTACTTCTATATAAATAAAGTCCTGACATATAAACACTATCAAATCTAACATTTCTTGAACACTAAAACTTTAAAATCCTTTAGATGTAGCAGTTTATTCCATGGAATGTATTCTGCAATCAAGTTAAAAAGTTTTTGATTATAGTTCACATGAATTCGTCCTTCATGACTTCATTTTCCTTTCTCCTTGAAATAATCCGCTGAAATATATGAAATAATTGAATGTTAAAATAATAAAAAAAAACTATTTCTTACACCATTTTTATCACTTCTATAAAATTCAACTTTATATTATTTTTCAATTTGATTTCGTGAGTACTAGATCTCAATGAAATGTCATTTCATACTGACAAACAAACAAGTCTCGGAAAGAGTTATAAAGCAAGCCTGTTACATTTCAAGAACAAGTTTATAAGAGACATGCACAGTAAAGTGCTCCCAAAACCTTGGAGAGTTTGGTGTTTTCAGTAAGCTATAATATTGATGAATCCAACAGATTATACAAAAGAAAGATCTGAAGAAAGGGTGATCCCTGGGAATCATTAATTGAAAATTGCAGACTTGGTCTAATGAGTCTATCCACTTCTATCCATTATCCGGTGGTCATAAGACTGGTTAAAGTTAACCGCTGGATAATGCATTTTATCCGTTGGATAAGTTTTGAGCAACAGAATTTATCCAACTGACAAAATTTAACCAGCGGATAATGAATTTAACAACTGGTTAACACTAACCAATGTTTTGAACAACCGGATCCTGGGATAATGAAAAAGTGCAACATTTGCAATTTTGCTGTTTTAGGCGTTCTTTAGGGACTACATTTCTCTCTTTGTATTTTTCTAATGGATATGCCCAGCTTGAATTTGGAGTAGTCTATAAATTGTTAAAGGGATTTCAGTATAAGAGTTATGAATACTGAAACTGAGTTGCCTACAGTAGTGTGTCTGGTCAGAGTTTACAGATGTTCTGTCTGAACTGACTTGATACTGCTGACAATTATAAATGCCACTAGCACTTAAAAAGATTTAAATAAATTACCTAGTTTTTCAACAGCTTCAACGCATACACTAGGAAACATGGAATCTGTATATGTTGCTATTAGCAACAAGGTCAGTGTTTTTACCAGAATAAGTCCTCTACTCTCCTGAAATACATACAACATTATTTTCACATTAGTTGGCATATTTCATAATCCTATCAAAATTTATGAAAATACCTCAACAAAATGTTTTTCAGGCAACCATTTCATTCAATTACAAATATTGATTTCAGCTTAGTTCTTCTACCAGTACAGGCCAGTACTGCTATCATATATGAAGAAGAGTGCCGGTGACTAAGTAGGACTTGAACCCATGATCCTTATGTTGAGAGGCAGACACCTTAACCACAATGCCATATAAACTCCTCAGAGTTGTTTACACAGGTTTGTCAATTCAGAAGACGATACTTTATTCAATCTCTTTTTAATACAAAAATATAAATATACAAAAATATAATCATTGTAATGACAGGGGCAGATAATTGCAGGGGTAGATATAGAATCATACTTTGGTTTTAGCCCATTCTTAATCCAAAAACTGAAGCAAGTTTGAAAAAAATACTTGAAAATAACTCTTACACATTTTCCATATATGGAAGTTTTATCTGCACGTACACATTTGAACTGTCTATCATCAAAGTAGATACCCTCTTCCCTGGTTTGTGGTGGATTTTTAAATGCATCTAGCAGTAACTGTACTTGGTCCTGATATAGCTGAAATACCAGATAAATATTTCTACAGCACAAGGTAGGTTTTGTTAGTTTGTTTTGGATTTTACGTCACATCGACACAGTATAGGTCATATCACAACGTTCCTGCTTTACTGGTGGAGGAAAACCTCAGGTGCCCTTCATTGCATTATTTCAAGCACGAACGGGCACCTGAGTAGAACCACCGACGTTCCGTAAGCTAGCTGGATAGCTTCCTCACATGAAAGAATCCAAAGTCCCTGTCACTCAGCCATGGACGCCCCTCACAAGGTAGGTAACTGCTATAAATCACAATAAGCTATGAAAAGTTATTTACCTTAATTATAGAGCAAAAAGTAGCAACGGTTTTATAAATTCAACTTCTGTTTAAAGCAATGATGCTAGTTTTCGAAGAACTCACTTAAGTTAAAGGTTCATACATATTCAAGCTTAGGTATTCATGATCTTCATTTTCCATTTCAACTGAGATTAACAACAAACATTTATTGTTAATCAATACATAGCATCAATGCAATAACTGCATAATAATTACATGTATTTATGTTCAGGCTGTAAAGTTGTGAAGTAAAATCTTCAATTTATTAAGCTCTGCTGTACTGGTCAATAATAACCCTGCCTCCCCGTCTTAACCATATAAAATGAAGGAGATGACATTAACTTGTGAAACATCAACATCCCGGGTCAAGGCTCTGCTCTGCAGGGACAGTCACAAGGTAAAGCCTAATGACTTGGACATATCCTTTGCTATGTAACTCCCCCGAAAACCACCCATTGACAGGCCAAAGAAAAAGTAAAACCATTAAAACACGGCTCATTTCCTGTGTTATCCACAAAGAATGAAGAATAATAAATGGTATTTATATTGATGGATTATAAAACATAGTGACAACCCAAGAAAGGTAACGTCTACAAGACATGGATTTTGATAATGATTTAAAGGTTAAGTACTCACATTAAAGCCAACTGAACTTGCTCTAACTGAGCAATCTTTACGTCTAACAATGGCACACTGTTGAACATGCTCCGTGGAAATCAGGGCATCATGCAGCAAGTTCTGCAGCTGATTCATCTTCACAGCATCCTATAACATATACAGTGATTATATAATTATACATATCTTATAACTACAGTATATCATGACAAAGGTGAATTCTTGCAGACTTAAATACATACAATGTTTATAAAAGACAAATTGGACAAATGTTTATGTATTCATTTTACAAGTAGTTGATTATATAATTATCATATATAACTCACTCATACTTTTTTCATATCTTAAAATAATGTTAGATTTGATAAAATTTCTTATTTTGTTTTTAAATACCATGAGCACTGATAGAAGTCTACAATTATGTATCTTATCATAACTTTAAATGCACAAAATACTCAAAGACTTTAAAAAATGATGAATTTAAAAAACTAACTATTCTATTTTCAATATCTATTACCTCCCTTTACTTAAAATTACCAAAACTATTGTATTGTGTAAGTTTTAACCAAAACCTAATAAATTGAATAACACTGATAAAGGTGCACTAGGTTAGGCTACATTCTAAATATCTAAACTTTTCACCGTTGAGGTTTCAGTGCTTTAACTGGCAGTAAATTATGTGGCCATACTTATTTTAGGCTTTTGGCCTCTTACATGAGAGAATCCTGACAAAAATAGATGAGTTACAAAGCCGAATGAATACTGAGTGACAAAACGGGAAAAATCAAATCAAAAGGACATGCCAGGTCAGACTGTAGAGAAGTGGCTGTATTCTGGCACTTTTAGTTCCAATAGTTAATGGACTAAATGCAACATTGTTTTTCTTGTTATAATATTAAAGCAGCCTTCAGTTTTTTAGAGGTTATATATGTTATTTCAAGATAAATCATTTCATATAATTGTCAAATCAAGAGAATTAAAGTGGAAAATAAAATTTGCTGTTGATAAGATACATAAACAATAAGGAAACCCCTCGAGACCTCTAATCTACCGTTACACTCTCTCTATGTAAATGATTAATATGGACATTTCGCTTTCTAATCTATTTTTAGAAACAAACGTCACAGACAGGCTATAAATAGCTATCGTGACGCTGTTTTGAATAAGACTCAACAGTAATACGATGCACTTTTTCATGATAAAAATACTGAAATACGTAGTTTGAAACAACAAAGAATTGGTTTTTCAAACCAAAAATGAAAGCTGAAGGCCACTTTAAATGTGTTGTAAAATTTGTGCTCACCGCTTAACAATCACAACTTAAGTATTGAAGAAAATGATTATACAAACAATTTAAGTCATTGAAGACAAAATGGCTACATATGGCTCATACCAATGTTTCTAATCTACTTAAAAGTTTCCAACTTATGTGGAGTTTATGCATACATTGAAAATAGTCTTAAAACATAAAATAAAATACTAGTTGGGTGGAATTCTGAAAACTAAAACTAATCAACCTTAACATTAGAAAACTTAAAATACTGACACCATGACTTTGTGAAAAAATACTAGTATACTATCCCTAAGTGAAAAAATTTTCTTTAGAAACATTTAAAGTAGACAGATGCTGGACAGTGACGATCCTTATATTGCTTACTCTGGCATTTGTGTCAGTTTAGCTAAAATATCACCAGTACTACAGCTAAAAGAAAATAAGACAAATTAAATTAAAATAATAATGGGTTAAAGAAAATCAAATTGTTACTGAAAGGTATGGATCTGCCATCGTCTTTTATTCTGAAACAAAAGGCATAATTTATACCGGTACTAATGATATTTTTTTCAATCAAAGTCCTCATTGTCATCTTCACTATCATTAGGAAATCTTATCTTACAATCTTTGAGTTATTTATAGATTTAAAAATTTTTAAAATCCTTTAAAAAAAACAATCTTTTTTTCAAGAAATTTTCCCGGGAAATGAAAATTTTGAAAAAAGTCAGCCTTTTTAAATTTTAAATAAAGCTGGGGGAAAATTAAAGGGGGGTTTTAGAAAAAGCCTTTTAAAAATTAACTCTGTCAAAGAGATTCATCCAATTTAAGTTTTGGGAAAAAAATCACAAAAAAAATTATCCTTCCTTGGGGGAAAAACTTGAAAAATTTTTACATATCATTTAAGACAATTAAACCTTTAAATTTGGCTTTAATATAAGAAACCTTTTCCCGCCCTTTAAAAAAATTTTACCAAAAAATTCAAACCAGCAAAAAAACCATTTCCCCCAAAATTCTAAACGGTTTTTCTCTTAAAAGGTCGTTCCCCATAGGACACCTCCACCTCGAGATTTAAAATCTGACCCTGACAGATGGGCAAATTTTTTGAACCCTTTTTTAAAAATTATAAAAACTTAAAGTAAAAATTTTTTGTAAATTTTTCAAATCACTTTATTTTTGTTTTAAATTTCCCGAAACTTTTAATTTCATGTATCTAAATTTTTCATTTAGAATGAACTCAAGAGTGAAGTTTAAAAAAAAATCCTTCTTTAGTTTTTTAACTCCAAACAGCCGACAGCACTGACGAAACTAAGACAGACAAAAATATTCACATTTGTCTAAAATGGACACATTGTAACAGTTTTTTCTATATAACACTTCAGTCAAAGATCATTGTTTCAACACACTTCTAGTATTGAATTTCAGGCACTACATTTTTGTTTTTGTCATGTTCTTTTACGTCTAGTCAAGCCCAACTAATTATTGTTGTAAAAAATGAATATGATATTTATGTGCAAAACAAATAAAAATACTTGTTTCTCAGGGCATCGTATCATGTCTATAAATAAATTATATATCTACATTGATTAGTACAAATTACTTGCCCCATAGATTTTTGAAACTTCGAGGATGAAATATTGTACACACAGACTGACGGTATCAATTTTGCCATGTACAAATGTACTTATATTTTATGGTTAAAACCTTTATATTTATCCTTTTTTCTGAATTTTTTATACTGTGTCTATCTATCTGACTTATTTACTTCTTGGTAAGTTGTTGTTTTCTCCATATCACACTTACAAATTTCTATTTGGTGTATATTATATGACTATAAAAGCTAAATATTCATTTAACAAGAAAATTGTTATATCACTGAAATCTCTGTGTTTTATGATAATTACTAAATAAAATACAATAATCTCTGCATTTACACCAGAGATATATATTACCAGAATCTCCATGTCCATACCCGAAATTTATATGAATAAAATCTCTAAGTCTATACCAGAAATTGGTATTAACAAGAATTTGTAACAGTGTTACCAACGTCACACGCCTCGGGAAGTTTTATATGAAGCATAAAATTGTGCTATTTCAAAAGATTGAGGTATGAATCTCAGGACTTTTAGTCCAAAATTATGATCAATGCTAGATCTTCAAGTGCAACAATAAATTTATTAAAGAAATAAAATGAACACAGAATTTAAAAATCTACAATGTCAAGCTTTGACCTCTAAGTGTTACCTTGACCTTTAAGGTAGGTTTGCAGGTGTTGTACTCGACATATCGTCTTATTATTTTAAATATTTGTGCCAAGTATTTTCAAAATCCCTTAAACTATGAAGAAGTTCTAGAGCGACACAAAATATACCCTATAATAGACTATGTTAATCTTTGACCTCGAAGTGTGATCTTGACCTTGGAGGTAGGGATGCAGGTATTGCGCATGACACATCGTCTTATTATAGTGACTTTTTGTGCCGATTATTTTCAAAATCCTTTGATATATGAAAAAGTTATGGACTGGACACAAAATATACCCTATAACAGACTGTATAAAACTTTGACCTCTAAGTGTGACCTTGACCTTGAAGGTAGGTGACCGATTGTTGCGCATGACACATCGTCTTATTGTTGTGAACAATTGTGGCAAGTATTTACAAAATCCTTTCAAAGATAAGAAAGTTATAGAACGGACACGACATTTACCCTCAAAAAGACAATGTTGACCTTGAATGAGCAAGTGCGACCTTGACCCTGGAGGTAGGGTCTGGTTGTTGCGCATGAAACATCGTCTTATCATAACAAACATCTGTGCCAAGTTATTTCAAATTCCTTTGATAAATGACAAAGTTATGGACGGGACACGAAAGTGTGACGGACATACGGACGGAGCCAATTTCTATATCCCCCTTTTTTCTTCGTAAAGGCGGGGGACAAGAAAACATCTGTGTCTATCCCAGAAATAAATATTTAACGAAATCTTATGGTCACTGCCAGAGATCTATATTAATGAAGTCCTATGGCTAATGTTTATCATGATCTCTGTATTTATACAAGAGATTTATATAAATGAGACCTCAATGTTTTTACCAATGTCATCTTTAGAAACACAAATAAAATTGCTCTTGCCTATAAAATCAATGTCCTTTATTCAAATTTAATTTAACTGAACAGCCTTTTCAGGACATTCAAAATTTAGCTAACTTTGATAATGCATCAAGATTTTACATAATTGTTTATTGAAAACATTTTGTTTATTTTGTATTAGCAAGTCGTCATCACATCAGACTTGTCAATGTTTAAAAGAGACGGTAGGTTAGGTTTAAAAGCAGAAAACAAAAGCCAACAAATCAGACAATCTACAAAAAGGTATTCTAAAATGTTTTATCGAAATAATTTAATACTGTACGCATTATTCATATACATTAAATCTTCAAAGGAAAACTGAAAATCGTTATTCTGTAGGCATTTCAATGACACATGTGTGTGTAGTAATTACTTTATAGAATCGTCCTTCAATCATTGATAATAAAAAGATCATCACTCTTTACTCTATTGTTACCAAAATATATATTTTATTCTCATTTATTTTACAATATAGTTGGTCATTCGTACAATATGGATATAATTTAGGAGGTAAAAAATTATGGTTTCTTTAACATATCATTATGTCAGCTGAAAATCATTTAAGTACTTAACAGTTAAAACTCAGTTTGAGAAAAACACTAAAATAAAAAAACTAAAAAAAAAAATTTTGATAAAATAAAGTTCAAAAAAAATAATTCAGGAAAAGTGATACCATGATATCTATATCTTGTCTTTTTACTTTCACTCTACTACCATATCCAAACTCTTCATCTGACTCCATTCTTATCAATAATCCAAACTCAAATCAAAACTTTCAAAGTCTTGTTTTCTTCTCTTTTTTTTTCCAAACAAATTATTAATATTTAAATCTTAAGAAAATATTTTATCTTTAAAACTTTATCTTTAACTAAAAGCGTGTGTTCATATCAACTTCAACACTTATTTTGTTCATATGTTGGAAAATATTCTAATTGTTGTCAAACAAATACTTGAATGTAATTTTAAACAGTTTTGATATTCTTCGGAAGGTTAGTCTTCACATTAAAGAAGTCGTTATGAAAACCTTTAATGGCATTGATAAAATCATGTCTTTGAAAATCACCTTTATTTCGTTAGATGACAAAAGTGAATGAAATGGCCTTACAATTTATACCGTATTCGATTAATTTCTAAAGAGTACAATAATCAGTTTTCACGATTTCTACTGACTGCTTCAGAAAATCTGTGAAATATATCTGATCAGTTACGAAACAAATTACAGTAACCTCCAAAGCTATCAAATAAATACTTTCAAGAATTGACATTTTTGTATTTGATATAAATAAATCTATAAGTACTTTTAAAATCCTAGAAGTCTTTTTTGGGTTTCAAAATTTTTAACAAAAAATTTCTTATTGTCCAGTGAAGAAATAGATTACATGAATCATTCATCATTTTGTAACAACAAGAACCGTATCAAAATACAAAGTTAAAAACATAACCTCACCAGGAGGCCAAAAAAAATTCTTTTTTTGGCAGCATTGACCTTAACTTGGATCTATTTACATGTAAGTTGAAAGATGGCAGTGAGGTCCACTGGAGACAAATGAATACTTAATGTATGGTCAACCGATTCCGATTTACAGCTCTACCATTTACAGCAACAATATTGCCTAGAAATTCACATTTACAGCAAAAGATTCCTTAGCAAAAGATTTTAGAGATTTGTGAGTCATTTGAGGTAGCTGTCAAGCTACTCGCAGACACGGGTACATGCCAACATAAACCTTAAATAATATATGAAGGGCCTTCCTCCATCAGTATAGCTTGAAAAAAAATCACCATATGACATTTTGTCCACAGGTGAACATCACATGGCCATGACTTACACTATACCCCCGTTTCCCCTCTACAACCCAAAACCCTTAAACATCATCCAAACATCATAAGTATTGACAAAAATAAATTTTATGAAATTTTTTTTTTTATGACTCTAAAAAATTATAAACGCGACATTCACCTATGATTTTGTCAGTATGACTTAAAAAAACATTCACACAAAACAGGGCTATGTCATGACCGTATATTCTTCAAGAGAGGTTACAAGGTGATTGGTAAAGTTTCATGAAAACACAACCTTCTTCTATGGCAAATCAAAATTAATAAAACAGTCAATCTTTCAATTTGGGCAAAACCATTCATCATTTTTTGGGAAAATTTCAGAATAAGTAAACAGTACTGTTTAGACCATGATCATACAGCAGAAATGTGCCGGCTGATCTAGGTCTACCCTCACCACATTGGTAGAATTAGTTGCAGCCTTACAATCTAGGTAGACAGTCACCTAAGACCAATTATCATATTTTAAAAAAAAAAGATTACCAAGTGGAATATTTACTTAATGCTGCTCTATCTTCCTTGTTGATCTTAAGTTTTCATATTTTATAATGCTATACATGTAAAGGAGAATGACCCCACTCAGTAACTTCCATGATTTTTGCCAATTAATCAAAAATTAGAATAATCTTTGCCCATGGTGACCAAAAAATCCTTTTAGTGAAATATAAAAAGCAAACAAATGTTATTTCAAAATAATTTACAAATACTTCCTTATGTACATATTGGCAAAATGGACAATGTGGCCTAATGGCCATATCAAATTTTTAACAAATCAAAATTATTTGAACAATATCTAAAGATCATTTCTGTGAAATAATACAAAATCAAACAAAAAGTAATTTTAAAGTGGATTTTCAAAGTTTTCCTAATTGAACACATTTGGACAATTCTGACCATGTTTTGAAAAATCAAAATTATTTGGACATTCTTTGTAGATGTTCACCAAATAATAATTTCTGTGAACTATATGAAAATCCCGACTGAAAGGTTTTGAGAAGAATATTTTTACAGTCTGAGGGGAAATAGACCGTGCCCCTAGCATCCATGTCATTTAATGGAACAAAATCCCTTAAACCAATCACCTAAGAATCATTTTAGTGAAGTCATATGAAAATCAAACTTTTTTTAACAAGAAGCTCTTCAAAATCTTCTCATTATAAATATGGTTTTCCAATGATTTCAGATGATTACAACAATCTATAAAAAGGTTCATCCAATGATCATTTTTAGTATCTTAATTAAAATCTGACAAACCATTTTTAACAAGAAGTGTTTTAAACTTTTTTCCTTTTGGTTGCCATGGCAATAAGAGCTCTGCATGGAATGCAATTTCTTAACAACTTTGAAAAAGGATCACACAGGGAACATTTATATCAATTTAAAATAATAATTACCTGGTGGTTTCGGAGGAAATGTTGTTTGATGAAAAGTGAAGGTCATTTAACCAAAATAGAATATAGGGACCATTTTTTGCTATTTTCTTTTGCCGACTAAATATTCTGTTAATACAGAGAAAATCTGTTGTTCTTTAAAATTACTGATGAACAGCCCCTAAATCTAACAGACAAGTTGGTGGCAGACAGTAACTGATCACAAAAGGTCAGCCAAGATAAGCAGCAGTCAGTGAATCCCCCAAGATGGGTGACATGAATGATCACAATAGGTCCCCCAAGATGGGTGACATAAATGATCACAATAGGTCATCAAAGATGGGTTGCAGACAGTAAATGATCACAATAGGTCACCACAGATGGGTACATGAATGATCACAATTGGTTACCTGAGATGGGAGACATGAATGATCAAAACAGGTCACTCGAGATGAGCGGCAGACAGTGAATTATCACAAAAGGTCACCTGAGCACAAAAAAACTATCATATACTTACAGGAAGGCCATTTTTCTGGTATCTTGGATTTGTATCAAAGTCCAAGTCTGCCATTATCCTAATATGTATGGTAAATCCTTACAATACAATCTTTTATAGGTTAAAATCCAAGAAAAACACTTCTCTATAATTTACTTTCTAATGTCTAAATGTATCAATAATTTATTTTCAGTTGTATCTTCACTTTGTATTCCACATTATATTAATATCAATCCCTTTACATTATTAATGAACTCAGTGAAAACTGATGTGAATTCATCTTATTTCATTTTGAATGTAAAGCATCAATAAAATCTAATCAAATCAATATCATTACTGAATGGGATCAATAAAGAAAATATAATATTCACTATTCAATGAGTTGCTATAAATCTGTCTATGTGTCGATGAATACAGATTTTGGAAGTACTATATTTGTGATACATTAATCATAAATAAAATATTATAAATGTATCTCATCCATTAACAAACATAGAAACAATATCTATTCACAGACTTATATTTGTTAATTTTTCCAACAAATGTTTCAGATTCAATTATAAAGAAGAATCACATAGATATTAAATGCACTTTTTCATCTCTTAATATTACTAAAATTCCACTCCAGAAATAAAATCCATATATTAAACTGATTCTTCAACATTGTATTCAGTTTGTATTTTAAGTCATAAAAAATTGATATTTCTATTGTCAATCTCTTTGTAAGCTATAAATTCTTTCTTATCAATTCTTTATTGCTCCCTATAAAGTATAAACATTGAAAATCCAGGCAGAAGATATTTGAAAATAGTGTGAGAGAGAATGAACTATTTGTTTATCATCTCCAATTCCTATCTAATGAAAGATTTACTGTAAATGTTGACTATACAGAGGAAAAGCTACTTCAAACATTCCCTACTGGTCAACACAATGGTAACCTTATTGACATTTTGATTTGAAACAGCTTTACGTTTTTCTACTGTATTATAGAAAGACATAACATTGATTGAAGTCAGTAAATCATTCAGCAATTACAAAGTCAATTTTGTTTTGGATTTAGTGCTGGTTTTTTTTTCATACAGTGTTTGATTTGTTGTTTGAGTAAGGAACTCAGGTCCTGTAATGAATCTCTGTAAACTATCCATTGTTATTAAGATGAAACTATTCAATAGCAAAACAAGAAACTTTGAAAGCCCTTAAACTACAGACTCACAGGGTGTTTGTAAGTCTGAACACTTTACTATTACAAGCATCTAATAGTCAAAATAAAAACAGTTTCAGAAACTTGTAAGTAAAGAAAAGGGATATTTAGTTAAAAAGGGGCATATAACTATGTTATAACCAATACAGATTTACAGATTTATGTGCTCTTATTTACAAAAGGAGGAGACTGGTAACTTGAATCAGTATTAAGGTTTTGAACAAAACTGAAACATCTGTCTAAAGTTTCAAATTTATAACATTTTTACGTAAAGGAAATAATTTTTCGGTAATAGAAGTAATATTTTAGAAAAATCAATCTATAAAAAGATTTGTTAGTTTAATACAGTATACAATTTAATTTGTCAGTTTATTAAAGTATATAATTTGCCAGTTTATTAAAGTATATAATTTGCCAGTTTACAGTTTATAATTTGCCAGTTTACAGTACATAATTAAATTTGCCAGTTAACAGTTTACAGTATACAAATTAAAAATTATTTAACTCAACCCTTTGAATTCTTATTATGCTGTCTTTTTTAATAAACAAATATAGCAAATAAATTTAAGACTTCCTTTAAGCCCCTCTTGTCACATGGCTTTTAGCAGTTGCTAGGAAAGTATGTTATAAATTACTCTTTCAAGTGACTATAAAATATTGCTATAAAACATGTTTTAGTTTCCGCTGCATTAAATTCAACTGTATATAAGATTAAGACCAAAGATAGCTCCATCTGACAGAAACTGTTGAAAATTCCAAATTTGATTTTAAAAATAAAATTCCAAATATTTCAGTAGCTTTTTAGGCATATATGACTTATTTGTAAAAAAACACAATTAATATCAATGAAATTTTAAATGTTAATCTGATTAGTAACATCCAAAAAATGCCTAAATTTTATGTAACTTCTAGTGAAATCTGTAACATTATACAATTTAGCAAAGATAACCAAATTAAATTAAAATCAATTAAAAATAAATTATTATTTCTAAAAAAAAATAAAATTAAAAAAAAATTATTCCAATAATTTTTTTTTTCTGACTGTATAAAAATGAATTCACATCACTTATTCACTAACAATATCCTTTAATGAACAGTTCCACAAGTAACAATTACAATAAATCATGATTAATAATCCATTGAATGACCTATTGTTAACCATACAAAATTAAATATACTAATATACACTGTAAATGTATTAACAATTTCTTTAGATGTTAACACAAGCAATCCCTTGATTCATTAACTGGCTATTGTTATGTCTGATTTAAGTAGATTAAATATTACTATACATACTTATGATTCAAACACATCGGATTACAGCTTTATCTCTTGGAACAATAAAGGTGCATTATGTATATATTAACTGCTTCATAAATCACTTTAAACGATTACACTGTGCAGGGATTTGTTTCTTTATTATATTTTTTTACAGATTTTAAACATATACTCTCTTAAGTTAACAGTAGCTGTGGCTTAGTCAGTGCTATTAGTGTTTATCTGCAAAATCTCTCCCTCCCCCTGCCACACCCCTCCACAATGAGTTCTTCCTCAGCTGATTGCACTAAGCATGTTGTACTAGCTGTAGAACTTACACAAAAATTATTTTGTGACTTGGTTTTGGATAATATAATTATAATATATATTACATTTTATTATATAATCTATAAATACCTTTGAAATGCATTTCTCTGATTGGCTAAGATTTGTATAATATTATATCATATTGTGAATATGACCTAGAAATACTGGTAACTGCATTAAAGCTGCACGCCTCCAGATGAGCAAAATTTTTTCGAGAAAAATCAATATTGAGAAAAATGTACTTAAATTTTAAGAAAGGTCAAAACTTTCGAGATCCAAGTAATATTTTTCATGTGGAGTGCGGTTTAAGACTGACTTTGCAGTATTTTATTACCATATTTCTACTGCATTTACAGACACAGTAAGGGTTATTTTTTGCATATGTTGACAAGTTTTTGGTAGTTTTCTTGGATTGTAAGTGCTGATTGCAATATGTAAATTAGTTTATTTGTTCACCTCACAATAATATTTCACTTTTAAATACATTTCCAAAATTTTCATTAAAATTAGCATGAATCTGGAGGCGTGCTACTTTAAAAGACAAAATCTAATCATTCTGACACATTCTGATGAACATTTTATCATAAATATGATCACTAGATTCATGATGTGACCTTTGGTTTTTGACCTTAGATGAACTGTTTTTGACCTCCAGATTCATGCTAATTTTCATGAAAATTTTGAAAATGTATTTAAAAAGTAAAATACTGTATAGTGAACAAAGTAAGTAATTTACAAATTGCAAACAGCACTTACAATCCACGTAAATTACCAAAAAGAGGTCAAAATATACATAAAAATTTCTTACTGCATTAGACTAAAGCAGTAGAATTATAGTGATTGATACTGCAAAATCAGTCACTAATCGCACGTAACATGTAAATAATTAATCTAATATCGAATCTTATTACTTTTCTTAAGATCTTAATACATCTTTCTAAAGATTGAATTTCTTGAAATATCTTGGCTCATCTGGCGTGCAGCTTGAAATTCCCAAGCTGACTTTTCTCAGCAAATTTATTAAGACAAGGTCCCAAAAGTGTTAACAATTTTTTTTTTATTTTACCTGGTGACCTGGTTATTTACCAAACTAAGTACCTGGAACAAGATTTTATAGTCACATAAAAAAAACAACAACAAAAACCCCAACAAAAAGATTGACCAAATAAAATATTTTTTTTGATTTATTTTAGTTTGGTAAGTTCTAGGGCTGTCATTAATGGACAATTTTGTATTGATATATCAAGAGACAAATATCGACAATATATTGATACATCGACTTTAACAGTAGACACCTTTAAATGTGTGTTATAAATTGGGATCATGGTGTTATGCATGCATGTATTAGACTACAAATACTACAAACTAACAGAAATTTTCTTTTTTCTGTTATTTTTGTCACTGACATTTGAAAACAGAGTTTAAAGTTCAAGTTAGCCTAGAAAACTGGATGATATATCGATATCCCAATATTCAATGACAGCCCTAGTAAGTTCCACTTTTGGTATGATCCATATCTAAAATAACTTCTTTAATTACAATGCCTTGAAACTGTTATAATATTGTATGTAATTAGGAATTTGTGGCATTATGACATTCCCACTGATTTTAAAAATTATTGCTGTAAATATCTAAACATTATACTTTTTAATATGGCAGAAAAATTTAACATTCCCTTACGCAACAGGTTCATTTGTAATATCAGCAACCCTCAACCCTGGGAAATAGCAGAACATTAATTTTGAGACCAGCATTTTCTGGTTATTAATTTCATTCCCTTGTAGGGATGATACATGTACAGATGATAAAATATTACAAAATGACCCTACAAAGTTTTATACCTTACCCATTGCCTTTTCTGAAGTCTCAAGGAAAACGTTTTCTCTGACTAATTGAACACCAAGATATTGTGGGTTTTCAGGTATCCATCTCTAAAGTGAGATTCTGACCCAAAAGAAAATAAATTAAACCTGAACAAGAAATTTATGTACTCGCACTGCCTGGTGAACATTTCACTAATTTGGGGAGAAAATGTGGAAGTGACCGGATAGATCAGTCTGAAGAGATGCAGCAATGTATTCTAAATATCACAGGTTTAAGTCTTGGTTAGGCAGAACATTTTTCTCATCCTGTGGATCGGTGCCAACTGAGAGTCTACAGTCAATGAAGTGTTTTTTGCACCAATAAGAAATTCCAGGCCAATTCCAATACAGCATCACAGTAAAGAACAGCTCACTTATTATCTAATATCTAATGAGAAAATATGTAAGCTCAGTCAGTAAAGCCAATATTGTGAGGGTCCCGGATATTTCTGAGGGTCTTGGATATAGTTTCCGTCGATTGCACATGATTCTTTCTACCCTTATTCAGCCAAAAATTTCAGGACCAGATAACCACAATCCATTCGGGCTAGTTGTTGGCAATGTCTACTAGTCTGTCTAGGTTTCACAAGACCAAAAGTATGAAACTGTCTTAGTGAAAAGTAAAATTAATAGAAATGACTTACATTTGTAATATACAGTTATTTTGTAATTCTAGTTAATTAAACTCCATTTGAAATTCATTATTTAATTTTTAGAAACTAAGGCTACTTATTATTTACAATACACATGCCTGACCCAAATTCTCCACACGATGAGCTAGCAGGCTAGTGCCTAATTAGCACTGCCAGTTGCAGACAGACAGTGATATGTTCTTTGCCTTCACATTATTTTGTCTTTGAATTTAAGCTCACCGAATTACCAGTGAAAATGATACAGTATCCTGGCTTCTTATATTTTCGACGGTGTAAGGACATTTCGTGTCGGCAAAAATGTAAAAAGGAAATAAATGCATATTTAAAACAGAAATATAGCTTACACTTGAATATAGGGCAATAACAACAATAAGATCTATCTTCCGTTAATTTCAAACCCCTCGCGGGGACATAGACATGTCTGCATGTCAAAAATCTCAAGAAAGTTACAAAGAGTTGTTTAAAAGAGGATAAAAGAATATATAAAAATGTTAAAGACAGGGGCTGGAAAACTAGGGTGAGGCATGTTCGATGCAAGCTATGGCTGCACTGAACTGCTCTGGGGTAGGGAGTAGGGCAACTGCAGGGGGTAGGTGGTTCCAGTGGTATACCGTCCTAGGAAAGAATGAGAATTTTTATTAGTCTGAAGTTGCTGTGAATAACCTGTAACATAAGGGATGGCCATGGTGTGATATTCGGGACAGGGGTGTCAAATATTCTTCTAAATAGGGATAGCAACCAGATATAGCGCAATTAAAATAAAATGTTCAATTTCTATCATATTGTCTTAAAATTAAGCTGATTTTTGTTATCATAATAGATCTAGAAAGTGAGTGAGTGACATCATGATTCAAATCCATGCCTGCACAGATTTGAAAAGGCCCACAGATTTTTCTGATAAAGCTATTCGCACGTTTGACTTCCGTGTGTATAATCATTTATTGTAACAGATTGTATAACACTTACAATAGCAAGATTCAATGACAGGTAAACAATCAACAAGCACTGCCTTTTTTTGTCGAGTAGAGTTGCGTCCCTTTTCCGGAAACAGAATTTTAGCATTTGTATCGTCAAGGAAACGTAGAATTTTGAAGAAATAATACATGATCTTTGAGACAATAGGGTAATTTTACGTTTAATTTCCAATTCAATTAATTAAATTTTATTTTTTTCGTTTAATATATTCAATTTTAAAGCGTATGTTATTGATCAAATAATCATTTGCATGTGAAGGTTTATGGGCTATCTCCATGTGACGTCACATTGTTTAAAAATGGCGACCACCTGTCTGTTTTGATATTGGATTACTGTTATAGAAATATTTTATTGGTTTATTTTTAAGGTAAACTTAATATTTTGAGGATACCGCCGAAGGGCGGAGGAGAAAACAATCATGACATCTATGCTGTGCCGAAAAGAGTCTGGTGGACAGGTTCATGTCCATGACAGCGGCTTCATTGAGGGACTGGCTGTTGATGATCATGATAAAATAAGAACACAGGTAGGTTACATTACAAATTTAATGTTTGCAAAATTATCACAACAGATACAACAAAGATACTGACATAATATAGATTCTCATATTTTGCTTTAGCATGCATGGACAAATTTCTGGAAGTCTTGCAAGGAATCAAGCCCATGACAACACTGTCTGATGCATATTTGAGCTGATCTTAGTTTTGTTAAGATGAAATTAATTAACAAATTTCAGCATTGAATACTGATTGGTGGTTGTTAACTTAAATTAGGGAAAATGATGTGTAAGTGGCTGGATAACTCGAGCAGTAGAGCCGTGGAATGGTATTCCGAGAGTCTCAGATTCATGACTGCATATAGCTTAGGGTTTAATTCACACTGCTCTGTAACCCAGAGATATTCAAGGACGAATTTCAATAAAGCGGGAGAGTATGTCACAGTTTAGAACTGTTCGGGCTGCACATTTTACTCACCCTGTGATAGATAGACAGACTTCCCGAAATACGTCGGTCCGATAAATTTTGATATGTCTGACAATTTTTTATTCCGGATTGGTCTGACTGTCTGGCTTTTATTCAAGTGGCATGTATACAAAATGGCGTCGCTAAAGGTGTCAAATCTGGGAGTGGGAAAAAACGAAAATTTATGTCAGAGGAGAGCGCAGAACAGCAGTAAAAGGATGAAATTAATAAACCTGAGACAAAATTTATTGAAAAATGGAAGCAGGTCGGTGAATCGCTGGTGTACGACAGGAAGGATGTGAAAATGCGCTGTATGGACTGCCGATTTTTACGGCGAAAAAATTAATACTGAAAAGTATTTTAGAAATGCAAAATATTATAAACAAGATCAACAAGGAAAGGCAGCCTTCAATGAACGCAACCCCCACCTGACCAAGCAACAAGAGCCAGTGGCAAGGAGCCCAGGAGGACCCCCAAACAAAAACAGGACAGGGCACAAGGGCATGGGTAGGCTAACTACTAAAAGCATAAAATTAAATAATTAGTTACTGATAAGGAAATAAAAGGAAACAAATAAATGATTGAATAAAAGGCCCATAAAGTCAAAGGGCACAGGGGAAGGGGACCCGGGGAAGGGAGGGGATAAATAAAATAAATAAAAACTAGGGGCAAAGGGGAAGATACTTACCGTAGACGAGAAAACAACAAGGGACACAAGTGTCACCAAAACAGTATGAAACAACATAGAAATACATCTGAGGAACACAGACGGGCGCCGCCTTGGAACGGTCAGCAGCATAAATACTGCTGGGGAGTTTAAACCGGTTAATGGTGCACCAAACCTTGCTCTTAGCCCCACCATGTTCATATAAACAAGACAGTGTAAATAAAATGAATCCCCGCCAAGTGAAATTCTAACAGTTGTTATGGTTACAAAAGGTTAAATAAGTAAAACACTAAAATGATCATGTAGAAACATATAAAAGTAAACCCAATGACCATAACAAAAGTACTCGATGTCTTAAAGGAAGACAGAGCAACAAGAAAATCACCTACATGGGCCCTACGAAGCAAGACAGAAGACAAACATTAAGGCAATTCAGTCCCAAAGGGCTTTAAGAACTGTCCATCAAAGAGTCTCCCACTTGGTCTGTCAGATGTAATCAAAAGAGGAAAGCGTTCAACTGTAAATGGGTTGAACACTTAGCATGCGGTATGTCTTAAAATAGTAGGGTCATAACCCCTTTTAATAAAACGTTTAATAATTTTAGTAAACACAACAGAAAAATTACAATGACCCAAGATCTTACGAAGTTTGTAAACAACATCCCCGTAAAAATCAGGCTGTCTAATCCCTTGTCGCAGAAAACACAAGTTTTCCTTTGATTTTGATTAATTACATTCGGTCTGACAGATTTCATTTTAGTCTGACAGATTTTCATGGCTTCATGTCAGACCGAATGTCTGACACTTTTTTTTAAACAGACAGACAGGGGTAGGGTAGGGGAGGGTAGGTAGGTAGGTTTTAATGAGTTTTATACAGGCCTTCACTTCTTCAAAATTCTTTACAAAACTTGAAATGTGTAGAAATAAATGTTTGTCCTTGAGGGTGAGCTAATTTTATAATGACTATAAAGGAAAGTTGGAGTGTACTAATCACCCATGTGTTGATGCCAGGTTTATAAACACTTTGTTTAAAGTTTTGCATGCAACTAATTCTTGTACAATATCATATCTCATCAACCTGAAAAGGTTACAATTTGCTTGTAACATCACAAACAAATTTGAGATTAAATTAGTAGGTCACTATTTTAGGCTCATCCAACCTCTAGCATGGATTTTGACAGAATGATAATAAAAATTCTTAATTATATTTTGCATGCAACATCAATGATAATCTTCAAAACTACTCAAGTTATTCATTGGAGATTACTTTCTAGGCCCATAGCTCTGACATGGATTTTGACTGTGTGAACTTAGAAAATTCTTTGTTAAGATTTGGATGCAACATCAATCTTTAAAACTAGTCAAGGTTTACACATGTCTTCATGGCAATAATCGGAGGTCACTATCCAAAACCCATAACTGTGACATAGATTTTGACTGGATTTGTTTGAATTAATATTAAATCTTGCTTTTTTTAGTTCCTACATGTACATTATCGAGGCTCTTGTTTAACAGGGTGCTCAACTATTTTTGTGCTTGATAGTAAAACAATACTATCAAGCACAAAAATAGAAGAGCACCCTGTCCAGCGCTTGTTAGGGAGGTGTTGATTTTATCTTCTCTCATGGGGAAAAGAAAGGTGTTGTACCTCATTCAGGGGCCATCAGGGTGTCATAAAAGTACTCGTTTCATTTACATTGATATTTGCTGTGTTGCATAAAATCTTCTAGCCTTAGTTTGTTTACTGGGTCAAATTGTAATTAAACTCCAATAATTAAGATATTGCCAATAACCGCCTGTAATTGTGTGTTAGTGGATATCTGTCCAACCAGTACAGTAAAATGCTGTGAATTTACTTCTCAACTCTGCTATGGGATCTACGGTATATTAGAATTTTTTTTCAGTTTCATCATTTTTCAATTTGTCTATATGAATTTACAGAATGTGTCAAAACAAACTTCAGCAAGAAGAAGACTTCCCCGTCCCAACACTACACCTTCTCCATCACGAAGTTTGTCAAGGAACATGGATACAAACAGCCTTATAGGCCAGACAATGAGGGTTCAGCATTGGCTTAATGAAAAGACAGTCAAAACTCTACAGGTAAAAACCATCCAAACTTTAAGCTTTTTGGGTTGTTTTTTTGGGAACAGAGTTTTACATGCAATTTGCTTTGAAGTGGATTTTATTTGTTTGATTTGTAATGTTAAACAATATGGTATTTCATAATTTTAAAATATGATTACCGGTATATAGAGCTATAATTTCAAAAGACAAATTGACTGTTTCTTGTTAATTTGTATTTATTCATTGTTGTTCCTTAAATGGAGGGTATTGAATGAGTGTAGGTTCAATACTGAATTTATTGAACAAGTTAAATAATTTTTTATTATACTAGCAAAATATAAGTTTATCCAACAAGTTCAATAACTTTAGTAATGAAGCTACATGAATATAATATTCTATTTATCACATATCTGAAATGTGAACTATTTACACTATAAAAGAATCCCTTTTTCATTGATGCACCTAATGTGTAATGCTAACATTAAGCGTGTCCTGACACTATGTTTGTGTAATGCAAATGTCATCACATCAAAATTTATGCAAAATTGCAAATATATGTATTTGTAATACTGTTTTACGGAGTTGCAAAAGTCACACAGGAATATGATGAAACCATTTAAAGAAATATATTTCCACTTATTTTTCCTAAATATACCAGGATATATCTTCAACAAATGAGGACTTTAATAATTCAAGACAGGATATGTTTTTGGTTGGACATAATTCAAAGTGTCAAATCTCATGCCTTGAACAAGTAAGATAAAGTAGATGTAAAAGTCTAGATTTTTTTTACATAATAAATCTTTGAAAATGAAAAAGACATTTATTTTTTTATAAAGGTTATTTTGGGTTAGTATTCTGTAGTGTCAGGAATTCAATTGTAGGAAATGTTCTGACTCTTTTTCTTTTAATATTTGGTTGTGATTTAGGGAACTGGTTTGAAAACATTTTTTGTGTGAAAGAAATTTTGTTTCAGGCTGGGGACAAGTCACTGTAAATTACTTCATGTTTTTTCAGATAGTTGTGCCATTCACGATAACAAATCAGTTTGAGGTAGCAACAAATATCTAAGTTGCAGTTTTAGAAAGCACATTTTTTTCCTAATTAAGAAGCTGAAGAAATAATGTTTCCCCAATTTTCAGAGGAAAAAATCCAAATTTTCAGAGGAATTTTTCCCAAAATAGACAGAAAATTTAGGGGCGGGTTTTTAAAACATAATAAGTGTAGAAAATAAATAAAAGGGAAAAAATAAAAAAATGTGCTTTTAATTATTTCATACTGTCATCTATTTTACAACAGCTTGGATGGGTTTATTCTATATATAAGATATCTTGTAAAGTTCACTTTATTACTAATTTCATATAACTCAAAACAGATTCTATAAATTTCTATTTAGTCATAATAGTGATGATGGTTTAACTTTAACTAATGTCTCTTATATCTAAGGGTTGGTGCTCATATTATCACATACTTTATATTTCACATGCTCTTTCCAACATTTCTATTTCTAGCTCTTTCGCAACCAGAGGTGTGGTGTCTTCATTAAGTATAGACTTATGACAATCATGTAATAGACAGATCCAGGCCAACTTTACTTAACCCTGACCACCCTAAATATCTTAGACTTGTCCATTTTTCAATAAAAAAAAAAACCTTCATCATTTGTGAGGGACAATTTTGAAATATGCCCTTAATTAGTGAATAGTGTAGACCATGATCAGATGACATAGATGTGTTGGCTGATCTTGGTCTACATTGGGCATATGGGTAGATGAGCAGGCATGTACTTATTTCAAGATTATGCTTTACACTGTTTATAATTAATTTTAAGATTTATATCTGGATCTGTCTGATAATAGTACTGTAATATTATTGTGAAATCGTTTCACTTGCTGTTATATTAAACTTTATATATAAAGTAGGGTTGGATACCATTACCAAGAATTTGAATCTTTTAAATAAGATGCCAGTGTCATTGAAATAATTAGATTCATTGCTTCTTGATACATATCGACAAACCTACCTCAATATAAAAAGAATGATGTTTGTAATTTTTCAATAAAGCACTGTGCAAAAACATTGTTAAAGCAGTTGAATATTTTATTATATATCTTTTATAAATAAATTAATAATTCACAATTAGCAGCATAAATAACATTGGATAGTTCCTGTTATAAATCATACAAGACATGAACATAAAAATATGGAAATAACATGATTATACTGTTTTTTTACAATGTTTACAGCATATCACACCACTTACAGCTTTACACCCTTTAGACCTATGTATAAATTGCTTTACTTCATTTCTCAGTTTTCTTTTTACTGACCTAATATCAATTGTTGATAATATTATATCATTAAAATAATTTCATATATTCAAATTTAGAATGTTAATTTTTGCAACAAAATTGTAAATTTGCAGTATGTAATTCTATCAGTATTAGAACAACTATAATAATATCAATTCAACTAAGTACATACTTCATTATCATATATATATATATGTTCATATTTTTATTATAAATACAGTATTTTTATGCTTACAGAATTTCGAGCAAATAGTCGATAAATTGTCCTTCTTTCCATCCTTCTGTAACACTTAATGTATATTACGTTTCAAAATGACATATATTTTATATATTTGCTGTTGACCCTTGAATGAACTGTCAAGGTTATTTTGTAAATGTCAAGGTCATTGAAGCTATAATATTACCCATAGAAAGTTAACATTGGAGAGTATCTATAAGCATAACTAGTTTTTTTTACAAACCGATTCATATTGCTATATGTAAAATAATTTGTATCTAATACAGTTTTGGTACCAAATGCTGGTGTCCAGCACTATACAGTTGTTTATAATGTTATAGTCACAAAAAGTGCCAAATAAAGTTGCTGATATTGAATAAGATGAAGTTTAAAATGCATGTACTGTAACATTGTTGTAATGATGTATTTCAGAGATTGGTAAAGGTGAGGTTTATTTTAGATAGGAAATAATACCTACAGGGCTTTTTTTCCCCTTTTAGTTAGCAGCAGCCATTTACAAGCATTTTTCCAGATGAAAATTTGTTATACTTATGCAGTTTTCCCTGAAAAATTCAATTTACATCAATTTTTTTCTTTCCCTTTTGCAAAAACTTTATCATTTCCCCCTCAAATTTAAGGAAAAGGCCTCTTTTTCCTAACTGTGAAAAAAGCCCTGACACATATATCAAGCCTGTATACTTCACCTTTGTTGTACAAACAATAAAATATAAGTACAAATATGTTTGTTGTCGTTAATAATGGAACAGTTTACTTTAGTTATTGTGTATAGAAGCAAAAGCTTTTCAAACTTTTGTTGAAAGAAAGTGTTGCTTATTTTATTATTGTTATATTTGAACTGAGATTAAGTTCTTCAAGTTATTAAGTAAAAAAGTAAATCATTGAGTGGAAGTCTGTAATCTCAAGTATGTATACAGGCCTGGTATAAGTAACAGTCTAATGGTACTTTAAATAAGTTACATTTTACCAGAACTACTTTTAATTTTATATAATGTTAGCTAAGTTAACTTGCTTAAATCCTTTTTATTTGCTGATTCACATACTGATTAATGGTAAATATCAAAGTAAAAAGAGCATGACTTACCTATTGTGTGTTTTTTGTCTTGTTACCCCCAGCTGCATGCATTGTGTTGTTAATGAAGATTAAAATAAACATTAAATATTGCAGGTCACAACACATCTATTGGTAACTGCTATGTTTGTTTAAAACTTTTAACATGATACAAAGTTTTAAGCAGTCAATTGGAACCTCAGAGCCCCCACACACTCATTTCAGGGGAAAATTAGGGATTTTGACTTTGATTATCAGAGCCCCAGGAAAGGTCCCACCATGCCAATACACTCAGATAGAAAATTCCCCGCTAAATGCCCCCATTGTCTGAGTTGGACATATCCCCGGCTTTTTTGCTTTTTAATAAAACTGCCACATTGACTCAGCATGTGTTTGGACATACTTTAGAAAGAATATGCATTTCTCCCTGCTATCCCTAACAATGCCCCAGGGACAAGGATGGATGGGGAGTAGGGGAAGGGAGTTCCAATTGACCTGTTTGTTCAACTTGTTCATAAATTTATTCTGTTATCATTTCACTTTACTGTATTTTATTCTGTTTCCATTGTTACTGTTTTAATTTCTTATAATTGCTAAAATATACATTAATGACAAGACTGTCCAGCATATAATATACATGTATTGGATACTACAGTGTCCTGTATGGGAAATATATTGGACAGTCACATGACACAATAAAAAATTAAAAAATAGCAGTTGGATGTAACTTTATGATAATTATTATAGAATTTAAGAACAAACTTTAATTTTTCCAGTTTATATGACATTGTATAAAATTGAATATTGTGTTTATTACAGGAAAAGTCTGATTTAGAGTCCAGGGCTGCAAGACAACTGTATAGTCCCTTACTACAAACAGAAAGTACTTTTGTTAGGGTAAGATAGCTGATCAATGAATTAACCCATAACATTCTGAATTTAGATAAATCATAATGAACTAAGTCTTGTTAACCTATGAATTGTCAATATTCTGATAAAAGTTTTCGGGATTTCATGATCACCCTACCGCAAATAAAAGCTGCTGACAGAAAAGAGCCTGGTATGATTGCACATATGTGCTGTAGGAAATACATTCCCTAAATAAGTAAATAATGCTTCTATGATTTATAATAATTATAACCCTCATAAGGCATCAATACTGTTACGTTATGTTTTGTTGGATCCATTGTATGTTCGTATGACAACTTTCCAGCTGTACTGGTGGAGTAAGACCTCAGGTGCTCCTTTGTGTGTTTTTGTTTCCACTCTTGTCAGCATATCACTTCGGTTAAGTATCTTCATGCAAGTTTTTATCTCAAAAACTACTTGGATTGGTTGGAACTTCATACACTAAAATGTTCTCTGTTATTATCTAACTTAATCAGCACAGCCCTTGTTTCAATCATAAGTGGGCACCGGAGTAGAGCCACCAACACCAAAATAGCTGCCTCACATGAATGAATTCAAAGCCCTTGAAGAGATTCAAACACACAATGGTGTCAGACAAGGGTTCTGATGTTTGAGACCATGATCACTATGTCAACGTTGCCCCACCAGTGCTGGTTAGTTCCAGGAAGTGGTTCAGATAAGCTACAATCTTTTTTCACAAGCTGACATAGATCATATTTATACTAATTTTTCATGTACTTTTAAAACACCAAATTATCCACCTATAGGCAAGTTATTATTGATGCTGACACTAAATATTTATGTACAGGATGTGGACAATTACATCAACCATCGTGATGTGACAGATTTAAGAAAGAAAGAGGTATTGCATAAGAACTGGAATGAGAGGGTATACAAACCATTACGGAAGAAGATTATAGAGGCAATGGACAGCAATGATTGGCCAGAAGTTGACCGCAGAAAACGCGAGCTTCATAGACAATATCTCGAGTTCACAAATGAAAAGGTTGGCATTTTTCACTGTTTATTAATATTACAACAGAAAGCAACAATTTTGTGAATAAATTCAATGAATTTGCATCATGGACCTGTCCGGTTTTGAATTCAGAACTGTCCAGAATTAGCTAATGTATTCAACATTTATTAGATTCTTCAATATGCTTGGGTGTGAATTCAACATTTGGGAATATATTGTGATAATAAGCTAAACAAAGTAATATTTTGTACTTATTGCTATTGAACATATTGTTTTATTGCAATATGTTATTGGTAGTTTATAAAATAAAATTTATCTCATATACAGGGACATGTTTTTCTGGATACAATGGACCCGGAGGAATATTATGCTATGGCATTAAATGGACACAGACCAGCTCCAATAAAGGTACTTTTCTGCTTTATTACTTTAACTGTAAAAAAACATGCCATTTAACTCTTACCATGCACAATATCTTAAATGACTTTGTCCATCTTTAGATATGGACAAAATTGTTAATCATTTTTAGGGAAAATTTCAAAATAAGTTCCAACTAAATATCCAACAGAATAAAGAAATACCAAAAAGTTATACAGGCCTGTAAAGAAGAGACTGAACATGGCCTTTCTAGACAAGTGGTCTTTATTTGGAGGTTATGTTGTTCTTTTTAATCAGTGATGGATTGTCAAAGAGTGGCCTTTATTTACAGTATGATCTTTATTTGAAGGTGGTCTTGAACACAGGTTTGACTGTATAATAATATGCATGATAAAAAGCCATGATTGATAAAGTCAAGCAGATTTTGTTTTAATCAATCGCAAACTAGTATTATAAGAAAGTCTTTAGCAAGCTTCCTGTACAGACGGGAATATTTGATTGTTTAAGATAGAAATAATGAGGCCAAAAAGCTGGTTATTCCAGACCCTACCAGCAGCCAATATTTTGATTCTTTTTTCTTTTTCTTGCACATGACATATAAATAATAATAAATATTGCAAGGAATAACTGAAAACTAACATTTTTATGTAGAACTATTTTCTCATAGTATCTTACATGAACATAACAGTGTTGGAATGTTGTTTTGTTTCAAAGCTTGTGACTGATATTACACCTAGAAGGGTGTAAGATGACAATTTTTCCAGCATTGGCACCAACACTAGAAAATCCGGTCTGATATACAATGTATTGTACGCCTTTAAACATGACTTGTTAAAAATCAAGTTCATTTTCAGTTAATCATTGAACTTTTGTATTTGAGGATAAAAATACGTCAGATGATGTGAATAAAAAGGTAGCCCAACTGAAAAGAGAGAAGTTGAATACGGGAAAGTTTATTACAAAAGCAGTATGTTTGGTTCAAAGCTAGAGTTCATTGTTTTTTTTTAGAAAGTTTCAATTTATATTGTTTTGTTTTGGATAAAAAAGTTGTCAACATATGCTTCTGATATTTTGAGATTTATTTATTTATTTTTTTTTTTAGAAGAACAAACTAGAAGAATTAATAAAAATTTATGAAAAGTTTAATAATCATCAACTATGAAATCATTTCTGTGTAGCTGTTGTTGTCGTTTTTGTTCTTAAAGGGTGTAAAGCAATCAATGGCAAACTATACTACATGTATAAAATTTATAAAACAATACAACCATCTTGTTTTCATATTTTTTTTGGAAATAGTTTTAAAGAAATTATTTATTTTATAAAAAGTTGAATTAAACACTCATGGCTAATAAAAGTATTGAAATGATATTCATAGTACATGTACTAGGATTAGCTATGAGGTTGCACATTCACAGCTGCTTCATTGGAAATTAATAAACATTATTATTTTAAAAGAATTTTTTCCGGCAACCGCAAGTATATTGTAAATTTTATATTGAACATTCAAGCAGCAAATTTGTAAAAACACAGATTTTCTACCAGACACTGTCTAAATTATACCCTTTCAGAATTAATATTTTTGGTGTTTTATGGCTGTTTTACAATGAAAGTCTAAAAAACAGATTCTGATCAGAAGACTGTTGACAACTTATTATAAATTTGATTAAATAGTTTGGAGGATTCATAGAATTGTTTTGGCTATACTTTTATTATGTAGAGAGAAATGCTAGGTTTACCATATAAAGTATCACTTAAAACAGAAGTTTGTTGCTTGTTTTATTTGAATACTTCTTTTTAATTAGAAAATATTTGTATTTCAGTGGATTATAGAGGATATATTTATTATTGTTTTGAGATGATATATGTAATTTCATTTATTGAAAAGTATTGTCAAGTGAATTAATTACAATTATGATAATTTGTTGATGTAATATTATCAGCGTTGCGCCAGATGTGCCCACCATAAACAATTGGCCAATCGTAGAGTACCTAATGCTACAATGTTGTACCCTGTGCCATTACATGATAAACATGAGGTTTCTTATGCACTGATTTAAAATAGATTTTGGCCGATAAGGATGTGTTTTCAGCATAGATCTTTTGAAAAACTTGATTTTGTTGACTTATGTTTTCTAAGGAAAGGCATTTATGGGGTTTTACATACTTATTTGTATATTAATGAAGTGAAAAATGCTTCTATTGCAACATAATAGCATTTAAATGTCACATGTCATGTCACAATACCTTGTGACATGGCTGTCACATACATGTATCATTTGACATGGCCACACTGTAAATAAAATTATTTAAGAAATACTATATCCCAAACAGTGATTTTATCGCTCAATAACATCACTGTTTGGAGTTCGGATGCGAGGAATTATATCACGAGGGCGTAGCCCGAGTGATATAATGATACGCATCCGAATGACAAACAGTGATGTTATCAAGCGATAAAATCACCGATTTGGATATATTATTTCGATTCTAACACGACATCAACAAATAAATGCTGCCGTACCTGATAATAAGCAAAATGGGCCTGATTTGTTTCCGTACTTAATTCCATCGCGTTGTATTTTTGGTGGTTACGTCGCGTGTATAATGATTACGTCACATGTCTAAATATAGAACGTCAAACTGTGACTTTGTTGCATAATAACACACACTTTCGGTTCTTCTATGTTCAATAGGGAAAAATGCGGGTCGTGTTAGAATACAGTTTATCATCCCTATTTCAAGTCAACAAAGTCAGGAGGTGGTTTTTGCACACATTTTTTTCTCAATAAGAATGAAATCTTCATTTTGCTTCCATCATATTGGAATGATTTTTTATCATAAATTATGTTAATATAATTATGTTAATTTTTATGACCAGATTGTTCCAGTAAGTGTTTATGTTGTTAAAACAGAAATAACATAATATCTATAGTTAGATATAGGTAGAATAAGTGTTGTCTATAAAAGTAACAAACTTCTTGATATTAAAGTAAAATTGTTATTTTTCTAATCACAATGTTTAGAAACTTATTTCATAACATCAACTGAAATCTCTATGCATGTTTTTGATGTGCATGTAGAAAATCATCTTTAATTTAAAAGTAGTACAAGGAATTTTCTAAAGATACCTCTTTGTCCATGCAGAAGATAACAAGTGAAATATCCCTTAATTCAAATAACACTATAGTGTTTACTAATGATACAATCTGTACAGTTAACAATCTACAATAAATTGGTCACTAACAAACAATAATTTGGTTCATAATTATGTCTTGTAAAATTTAGTTCATAACTATGATAAAAATGTTAATTACTCACAGGGTACTTTTTTGTCTTTTCACTGAAGAGTAGATTAAAATATTCTATAAAAAGTTACAGATTATTATATATTCAGAGTTACAGATAACTATGTAAAAGTCACAGATGACTGTATAAAAGTTACAGATAACTTTATAAAATAATCTGATAACAATGTGGTGATTACAGATAAGTTACATATAACTGTATAGACTTATTAATTACTTTTCAAAATGATAAAGAATTACAGATAACTATATTAGAGTTAAAGATTAACTTTTTAGAGTTACAAATAACATAATAATAGTTAAGATACCATATTAACTTGTCTACAAGAAGGCCTTTTATAAGGACAGTCTTTTGTTTTTGCTATTTGGTAGGAGTAAGCTTTCAGTAAGCTGGTGCAGTAGCTAGTTCAGTGGTAACATACAAATGTATCTAACTACAAAGTCAGGAGTCACATGTTTGATAACCCTGCTGCTCTTACAAGATTACTAACAGTCCTTAGGATGAGACTTTGATAACTGAGGGACTATTTATTGGTTCACAAGCTGTTTCTCTAGGAATAATTCTATATTTTCTGCATGATTTTTGGATTGAGTTGTCTATAAGAGTTTTCAGTCCGGCAACTATAAAAAAAACATATATCACAGGTTGACTTTCATATATATATTTTGTGATATGCTTTTAAGGCTAGATATAACATAAGCCCTGAACTTATATGCAAGTTACTATGTTATATTTATATGATTGTTTTCAGATCTATATAAGATTTGATGGTTCTCAGTTAGAACCACAGGTATGGCTGTTATTGTGCCATAATCCAGTTATCATGACTGCATTCTTGTGTTGTATTTTTATGTAATTCTTGTAACATTTTGGGATATTTGAAATATTTGAACTTTTTGTAACATAATAAGATTGCAGTTGTGTGTATTGTCATAAACAAAGGCAAACTGATGTAATCAGAATCATATCAAGTTTACATACATTTATATAAATGCTATTATTTCTCCTTTCTTTATTTTTATTTACAAACTTACTCTTAGCATATGACAGTTTTTTCATATATCTCTTTCCAGATTTTCAGTTATATTATATAGGCAGACATAGTCTACTTGTTATAATAAATACAGTGCCCAACTTTATATTGTTGCTTCACTGTCTGTGATTGATATTTTCATCTTGTCAGACAGTCATTAGACTGATTTTTTTTACTTGGAAATTTTTTAGCTAAATAGTAGCCATAAGAAAATTGTTGGACTTTAAAAGATGAGTTTGGTCCATTTGTGCTCAAATACTAGATATGAAAATTAATAATTGTATGTGAAGGTAAAAGTTAGAAAATTAACATTAATGATATTCTTATCTTCCTATAACTAAAATGGAAATTGAAATTTGGACAGTTAGATTTAAGAAACTGGACCCAGATAATGACAGTCAAGTTCTACATGCAATTCTTAGAATGATAATTTTAAAGAAGTATACCTAATGCATGTCATTTTTTTAAAGGATGTATTCTTGATCATAATCCAATTTGAATATTGAAATTTTATTTGAGAAAATGTTTTGAAGTGAAATTGTGTGTAATACTTATGGGTAGGCTCTAGCTCTTTGTTGTGAACATCAGTGTGAGTGATATACTAGTACAAAATGGTAGCATTTTATTTTGATGTTTATTTTGTGATTAACAATAGGGTGAAGGATAAGTTTTTAACATTTTTTCTGTCATAAATTTAGAAAATTATTATGTATAATAAGATATTAACAGTTAAATCTTACTTTTTTCTGTTTACTAATTTCTATAATGATGTAAGGTTTAGTATATGCTATTGTGTATATATTCCACAGATGATGTTGTTTTTTAAGAAGAGATTAAACCAGATTATTAAAGACATACCATCACCTTAGTGCAGTTAAACTGGTTAATTCTATTTAAATTATCATTTAGTGCAGTTACCAGTAATGCACGTAAGGTTCAAATCTGTATATAATCAGAAGGTTATGCTGATTGATAAATATAAACGACTTTTAGAATCAGATTACTGTGCATTATGTATCCTTAAATAAAGATTATATCTATTATTCTATACATAAATATAAAATTAGATTATTATTATAACTTGACTTTATAGACAATTTGATTTGATGCCTTTTAAATAAAGTTTTATTATCATTATTTGACATGAATATAAACTTAGATATTGTTTACTACTACATAGTTAAAACTTGGAATCACACAACTTTATATATATACATGTATATGCTCAGCATGACCATGATTTGACACTTAAATAAACATTTTTACAGTACAAATTTCATACACTATGTTTCTAAATGTCTGTTTTTCATTTTGGTATCATAAAATTAACTAAGTTGTGAAAAAAATTCTGTAAACTTTCGGAACATAAATGAAACTTGTGTGAAGTCCAAAAATAGGGTTGAACCTAGTGTCTTATGATAAAATTAAAGTAATTTTGTGGACTAGTATGACTGTAGATTTATCAATTATTTATGCTTTAGATCGAGACACGCCCACTTCACGATCCATTGATTTCACAAGGTCGTCAGCGCAGCGAGGAAGATCGTACAATACTACGATGTGTGACAGGGTACCGGTACTCAGACAAAGATATAGAGCAGGTTAAGATGCCAGCTATGCCACTTGTACCACTAGGTCGTCATGGTACTGATAGTATAGCTTGGCTTAAGATGCCCCTCATTAACATAGAGAGTTCACCTAGAATGGCAAGCAGGTAATGTAATGTATAAATACATGTAATTATAATAACATTGTGCATTGCTTTAGATATGAATAAAAATTTAACTATTTTCTCAGTTTGTGCTTCAAAATTATTCTTTAGTAAAATTAAATTAAATAATTTCTCGTAAAATGAATATAAAGAAAATAATCTGTTAAAGACCGAAAGAAAACAAGCTGATACAAGTTAAAAGTCATACAAGTTAAATACAGTGATATGGCCATACAAGTTTAATTCAGAGTTACTGCCATTAAAGTTATAAATTCAGAAGTTTGATTCACAGTTTCTGTCAAACAAGTCTGTTATTCAAGTTAAATTAAAAAAACCCGACCATACAAGTTTAATACAAAGATACAGTCAAACAAAGTTAATTCAAAGATCTGTCAAACAAGTTTAACCTTTTTCCTCATATAGACGTGTTTTGACGGCTTTTTCCCCCCCCCCCCCAACACCCCCCCCCCCCTTGGAGGCCTCAAAACAGTGAAAAATTGTCCTATTTAGGCCACAAACACTGTTTTTTGTTTGAGAAATGTTGTTAAAAAGTGACCACTTTTTTCGGCGACGCCCCCCATCAAAATGGTACATCAGGGGGTTGCCAGAAGGGGGATGTGCACCCTCCTGTTTGGGGGGTTTGAAGGCGGGGGCGGTAGTAAAGAGGTTTTACAAGTTAAATATAAAGATTATATAAAGCTAAATTTAATGCATAAGGTGTAAGATTCCATATGCAAGTGTTTCTGTTGTTTAATGAGATAAATACAAAATTCTGTCATCAGTAAATTTTATCATGAATTGATTTAATGACTTACTTGATATCAGACTTTATTATCATAGACCACAAATATCATGATCATGTAAGTATTCTGGAATCATCATTTGGATATGGTAAAGTACTATACAATTAGGATAATTTTAATTGATCTCAGTTAGTTTACAAGCATAGACTAGTTTTCTACATTAAAAAAACAACATTCTTTTACTGACCAGTTATTCCCTTATTAAACATGATCTAGTTAAGTTATAACTTTTTTTTCCTTATTCTCCCATTTCCTTAATGACAATTTAATTGTCTATTTCTTTTCAATTCTTTGTATTTTAATGATAATACAGTACAAAAACTGTTTAACAATAGTTATAAATATAAACAATTATTTTAACAACTAGTTCTAACAGTCCATTGACGAATAGGAAAACTAAGGGCTCAAAAGTTGTAGTTAGTATGAACTAGGGTAAGTAAGCAATGCATAGCAGGGCTGGCATTTGTTCTCTCCCTTTTGTTGAAATTCACTAGTTTTTTATCGAGCATGCCTGACTGATGTTGACCATTTCATGCATGTATATATCATTCAATGTTATTGATACATGTATTACCAAATATATTTCCATTATAACAAATTTGCAAAATTATGAGTGGACGAGTAAACACTCACATGTAACACAATATTGTGTATCGACAAAAATCTTTGAGAGACCCTTTCAATGGAGTGAGTGAGCAGTGAGTGAGCAGTGAGTGAGCATAACATAAGTATCACTAAACTGCTTTGCATAATATTTTCAACAGGCAGTTGATATTAATATTAAATAAAAAGTGAATATGTTCATTTGCTTTCTGAAATACTATATATAGCAGGAAAATCATTTAAAAGGTGCTCATTTATGGCCCACTCATTCAACCAGAATCGGCTCACATAGATTTGTTTTTGATTCACAATGATTTGTTACGTGCCTTTATCCCCAACAATATATCTAGTTTAGATTTCAAAATTCCATTCATCCATTGATGTATTTTCACTTGTCCAATAAGTAGATAAAATAATTATCGTACTTGCTGAATGGAATAGCATGAAAACTGAAGAATTATTGCTTTGCATTCTATGAAATATTTTCACAGTGAGATATAGGTATGGGTAGTAATCACCAATTATTGTCTGTCATGTAAATGACAACAACTGAGTGGGTGCATTTTCATTACATAGGTCACTTTGATACGTATTTTCTTAAAATTTTTGTAATAGAAAATATTTGTGTAAAAGTAAATGTTGTATTTGCTATACATTTTTGTGATACTGCATGCACTTTTCTCATTTCTTTAGTTATGCATTACCGGGTAGTTATTTTCGAGGTTTTGGAATTAGGGATAATTTCAGGATTGAATACACAGCACTAAGGGTCTTGGATTGTTATTTTGATGCTTGTTTATTTATCATATCAAGTTTATGTCCAAGTAAAACATAAAACTTAGTTCTTAAATTCAGACATAAATGATATGAAAATTGGTTAAATATTTTATGTAGGATATAGTAATTAGTTTGTTCTATACAAAAATTGTCTAAAGCTTAATATAAATCAGTACAATGTAATTCTTCCACAATAATTGTAAAGCATGAATTATTGAGGTCTCGTTAGCAATACTTGCTCCTTACTAGTATGGAATCCTGCTTGTTAGGCAACTATGTAGCTACTTGACGGAGAGGGGCGGCGGTTAGACTTCCTTACATAAAAGGATCCAAAGTCCCTGTTTCGATTTGAACAACAGTGAGGGTCCTGAATTAATGTTATCTGGTTTTCTACATGTATTTCATTTTAATTTTCTAAATGTTTCAGACGAAGAATGAGTGGAAAATTCAATGATACAAAAATAGATTTTGGCGAGTGGTCAAAAGCCCAATATAGTCATGCAGAAGTTGACCGCGAACTACAAATACAGAAAAAACGTAATTACCCGGAGGATCAACGACCACCGTTCCCTAAACCAGTTATACAAAGAGTAACATTAAAACCAGCACGAAATGTTTCGTTCCATGAACCACTTGTACAAGAACCACAAACACTCGCTGTTCAACCTATGACACAAACAATGCAACAAACTGATATGGGAGCAGAAACATGATAAATAAACTTAATTGTGCACCAAAGTTAGAATAATCTTAAATTATGACTTGTCTAAGTAAGCCTAACAATTTTTTGTATTAAAATGCCTTCAAATTGCTTATCTGTAGTTTTAAATGAGAAATTAAAGCATGAACTTAATCAAATGCTATCATTCTGGAATTGACTGTAGCATAAAATAATTAAGTTAAGCACCTTAGAAATATGCAATGAAATAAATCTTAGATGAGGTAAAAGTTTGTTAATTTATAATTAAGCCAGATTTAATTTGATTACACAGAAATGACGTTATTTTCACTCCTTGTTTTCACTTTTTATAATCCCTCTTTATAAGCAAAGCTAATTTTAATTTTGTGTTTTTCAAACTGGAGCCTCTGTGATATACAATGTCTGTGATATTGCACAATTTAAGAAGGCATTAACTTTGTTGTCATCTTACATTTGTTATGGTAAAATCACAAACTGTTTGTTTTGTATATATACACTTCTTTTCGTTCTTTTTTTAAAAAAATCTTTTCAATAGTTATTTGAAATACATGTAATAAGATCTTATCAATTGTTGTAAAATAGCATTTGACCAAAAATGTAGCTATAAAATAGGAAGTCTTTTATGATAAAGATTCCATGTACATAAGTGATTGTTTTACCCCTTGTGTTTCCTACGTGATGATTTAGTATCATTATTTACAAACATGAGTACAGCTTCAGGAAAACTAAGTTTAATGACAATATTTTATGTCAGTTTCTAAAAATGTAAAAAGTAAAAGCTGAAAATGTGAGGACTCTAGCTTTATCCATTACTTTCATAAATACAGCAATTCTAAGAACACGTTTATTATTTTTGATGCAATCATTAAAACATCATACCACTCCTGACATCACGTAAACTCTTCAATTAAATTAAGTTTGATTACAAATTAATCGAGGAAAATGTGTTCTAAAGTGTCAGGTAAAACTTTGCATGTAAATGTTTGTATTTGCTTTGTTCTTAAAAGCAGCTATGTTTTTTCATGCATTTTTTCATGCATTTATAAATTCCCATAGAAATTGTGAAATATTATGAGACAAAAAACATAATGATAATTAATTTTTTAATCTTAGCAAATTATTTCATTAAACATGCATGCATAAATATAAAACAACCTTGACAATTTACATTTTTTTCATTATTTTAAAAATTATTACACAATGTCATTATGCCCGGTTTTCCTGGAGTGGTATTCATATTTCTTTGTGTATAAAAGTTTAGCTTTAATTATTATTACATTGTATGTCGCCTTAAATTTGTACTAGTCAAACGAGTTTTGCCTCTTACAGTAAAAACCATGATACATTGTACATGTAGTTGAAAATTAGATATTTTATACCAACAGTTATTCAAAATGCCAATTTAATTAGTAGAATCCACATTATTTCTACTGTACATGTAGTTTTTCACACAAATGTGTAAAGCTTTATGACATATCTTAAGCATGTTGTCAAAGGGTCTAAAGCTAGATTGGACGATCTGTAATTGGCCAAATATTTGACTGAAAAAATAAAGTATCGGAAAAAAGTATGGTATATGTAAACTGCAGCTCTACTTAATGGCGTATGTGTGTAATCATCACCAAACATATTTTTAAAAAAAGTTAAATATTTTGTTAGGGAACATTTTATTCTGTTTTGTTATATAATTTATTTGTGTCAGATAACAGAGTCACTTTGTATTAAAACTCTATGATAAAGACCAAAACGGCAAGAGAAAAAGGAAAAAGAGGTGACTATTCTGTTTTTGAAATTGTTTGTGTGTATTTCACCTATTATTGCTTTACACCCTTAAAGATTTTACTGGAAATATTATATAACATGGGGATGCTGGACCTACACATTACATGTATGTTGACATGTACATATTTCTGTTACTACTGTGTTTCAATATGACTAGCCTTCATGTTCTATATAGACTTATTTTTAAATTATATTAGATGATTTATTCTTATATAAGTGCCTGTTATTAATTGTTACACTTTTATTGAAATTATTTTTAGACATGCAATGTGTGAATAAAAAACTTTAATTAAAAAAAAATTATTTCTTGTTTATTTTTCCTTCCTTATAAGAATTTGTCCAGATTTATTTATTTAATTGGTAGTCACAAAAGCTATTTTCAAATGGATTTGTTTTGTAATCCGATTGGATAATTTAATAAGAAATCACAAGTTATATAGCCTAGTTGTTATGGTGTCTGTCTATCAACCTAGAGATTATGGGGTGGAGCCTTACTCGGGGTCACAATCATGTTTCTTCATATGACACCAGTACTGGTTAGTTCCAGAAAGCAGACTCGAAAGTGATTAATATAGGGTGTAAGAATTTGTTGCGCAATCTAGACTATATATTCAAAACAAGTTTTAGGTCAATTTTAGAGCAAGGAAATTGAGGGACTTTTTTTTATCAACAAATCAAATTGAAATCATAATTAGCCCATTTTTAGCTCTTTTGTGATCGCTTTTCATCCAGCCGTAAACTTTTACTTTAAACTACATCTCATAAACCGTTCAGCCAATTTCATCCAAACTTCACAGGAATGTACCTTTGGTAGTCAACTTTAAAAATTGTTCAAAGAATTTAACTCCAAGCAAAACGATGGTTGCCATCATGATCAACCAAAAGAAAAATTTTAAATATCTTTTTACGAAACCAAAAGAGCTAGAGCTTAAATATTTGGCATGAAACATCATCTAGTCAGTGTCTACCAAGTTTGTTCAATTACATGCCCTGGGGTCAAAATTGGCCCCACCCCGGGGGGTCATTGATTTTCCTATTTTATATATAGTAAAATCTTTTAAAAAACCCAAATAGCTTGAGCTTAGATATTAAGCATGAAATATCTTCTAGTGAGTGTCTACCAAGTTTGTTCAAATAAAGCCCTGGGGTCATACTTTGCACGGCCCCAGGGGGTCATTGTTTTTCCCTTTATGTATATAGTAAAAAATTATAAAAAAATCATCTTTTAAAAAACCGTAAGAGCTAGAGCTAAGATATTTAGCATGAAACATCTTCTAATGGGTGTCTACTAAGTTTGTTCAAATAAAAGCCCCTGGGATAAAATTGGACCTGCCCCGGGGGCCTATGTACAGGTGAGCGATTTCAGGGCCATCATGGCCCTCTTGTTTTCAAAAATGCACTTATGCAGGTTTTTTTTGTTGTTTTTTTTTTATTTGTTTGCTAACCTTCAATTTTCATCCTGATATAATAGAAAAGTTCCAAAACTGGACGCTGGTCAAGTGCTTTGAAGAAATTCAACTGTTTAAAGAGTTAAATGCTTAGATCCCTAACCTGTCTAACTCTACTAATTATCAGATTGGTGGATACAATAAGAAATTCATCATAACATATTTGTTAACAAAAGCACATGTCAATGTTTGTGGATAAATCTATTGTTGAATATGTCAGAGAAGGTGATCTATAAATTAAGTTATGCTAAGTTTTCAAGGTGAAGAGTATCAACAACAACAAAGTAAAATTCATAGAGTATTTATATCAAAATTCAATCATATAAATATATATCAGCATGTATGCAAAACATAATTATAAAACATAAGTCATAACTATTTCCTTTTTCTTTAGGAAAAATACAAATGAGCAAAATTAATAAAAAGTAATGTTCAATTAACTAAGTCTCAGATTACATGTTTTTCTATTGTTATCATGTCTACAAGTATTCAATCAATTTAAGTTCTATAAAATTCTATTTAAGTTCTATTATTTAAGTTCTATTAAATGATGCTTAAAATTAGTTTTATCTTACATCGACATAAAATTAAGCCTGATTTAGTATCACTAGTGACTTGATGGATTAGATTTTCAAATGTCATTTTCCCCATCCAAGCAATCAGATTGTTCCCAAAAAATGAACCAAACTTTGCTTTTGAAATTTCAGAGATAAAAGCAGTGAAGCTTTTATGCTCACAATAATAATATCATCAAAGTTTGTTTACTTTATGCACAATGTCCTCACCTGCAGGAACTGAGTGTGATCACCTTTTGCTGTCCGTATACAGCAGGCCAGGCTGTACCTTCATGCAGTACGACCATGTTCTATACAGTTAATAGCTCAATTATTGTATTTTGAAATTGAAATTTCTTTAACTTCAGATGGATTGTTCCGAATTCATAGAAAAGCAATTCCATACACAAATCCAGCAGGTTAAATACCAGCAGTGAAACTGACTAAAATTACACATTAAAAATGTTGTGCTCTCTGACCAGACTCTACACTAATTGCAGCCTCATTTTAACATTTTGATTTCAAAATCCCTGAAACTTCTATGAATAAACTATACGGTATTCAAAAGTAGATCTATGACAGAAGTTAACAAAGTAAAGGTTAAAATAATGTCAGCTAATTCAGAAAAACATACATTCTGCTTCAATACAACTAAATTTAACATAAAAATTAATTTAAATAATGTTTGATTCCTAGTTTAAGTAATAGCTATACATGTATTATATCAAATAAAAACAAAAACAAAAAAAAAATGTTATAAATTATACTGATCAGTCAGTCAACAATTTTCAAATTGCCAATATAAATCATGTTTTATTTGTAACATAAATAAATTTAATATTTAATTATTAATCAAATTAAAATAAAAGAGAACAAATGAAACAAAACAATACATTTCATAAGATATGTGTATTTGTATGGTATTTTTCATTTGTACATGTCACTAAATATTTTGGCAAACATGTTATCAATGAGTGGTCTCATTTCATACTTGTGTACAAAATTTATAATACCCTGTTCTTTATTACTTTAAACCAGTTTGGATATCAATAAATGAATATAAATCATTTGGCATGTTGCTGATTGACAGATTAAAAACTTACAGAATTTCTTATTAATTTGGCAATGATTTGAAATTGGAAGTTAAAAAGTTCTGTAACAGGTTGCATGTCCTAACATGAACACATAAGATTGTCTATAAGGAAAATTACAGTAACAAATACATGAGGCAGGAAGTGAAATACAAAAGATGAAGTTTTCCATGGTAACTTGTCTAAACAGTCAAGAAAATGGTTTATTCTTTATCATTAACCCTTCTTCTGATGGTAGCTACAGAATATTTCCAGCATGAGCCGGTCATTACATTTACGGCTTAAGCTTGTTTATAACAGGTATGTATGTGATACAACATGTATAAAAATTGTAAAAATTTAACGTTATTATCACAATTGCATAATCCCATTATTGTTACAGTGTAACCTCTACAAACCAGCCCTGTATAGAGCAAAGCCTCTTTACAACATCAGTAATCAATTCTACATCAAATTAAATTTAACCTCAGTAAAGCAACAACCTCTCTGCAACAACCAAAATCATTGTTACCCAAAGGGTGTTGCTCTACACAGGTTGTACTGTATTTCCAAATTATTTTCAGGACATCTGTTTACAGTGAAACTGCTGATATAAATAAACACAGGAAAAAGTCCGCTACTGTATCACAAGGTCTATGGTTTTCTCAGATTTGTAAATCTATAGTCATAATCCGGCCAGAAGTCCGGGAATAGTTTTGAACAATTTGGTACCCAGGGATCCAGCAATTTTCTGTTCATTCCTGCAAATCTGAAAATGCCATCAATATATGAATAAATAATAGGAAAAAACAAATAATAGCAGTTAATCATTTCATAATGTTATCTGGTCACATAAGCAACAGACTACATTTATTGTGTATTACTAAATCTTAACAAATAAAACTCTGAAATCAGATATCAAGACATACAACACAAGCAAATTTATTGAACTCCTATCCCAGTATGCTGTATAGCACAAATACCTTAATTGAAGCTGCTCAGTGTTACTTTTTACATATCTGAACTTGAAATATGAGTGAACGAAAATATAACAAAAGCTTTTTTCAAACTGTTGGCCTGCTTGTGGTAACAAGTTCTACTTATGTGTCCAGGGTCCGAGGTTATAAAAAAAATTTGCTAAGCTCATATTTAGATCTCAAGTATTTGATTGGTCAAAAACTGTCAAAGAACGTATATTTACCAGTGCAAAGTCTTGAGATTTGAGAGAGAACTCGGAGAAAAGTATTTTAACCTCAATGCCAGTTCTACTTTCTCAAGGTCTGCAATGTTATATTCATATATTATATATTCAGTCACAGAATATATTTTTAACTTTCCCTAAAAATGATGAATGGTTTTGTCCAGATTGTAAGATGGACAAGTCCATTTAAGATATTTAGACAACTCCTATTGTTACTCACTTGTTCCCAGTTACCCTGAGTAGAAAGTTCCAGTATGCTGGTCTAAGGTTATGTGGTTCTATAACAGCCTGAAATATAAAATGTAATTGCCTCTGTATATCTTATGCTGTTTGGTGAGATACAATAATAATATCTGTGAGATATATATCATATCATACTTTTTGATACTCCAAGAAATATATATATTTGGTAGCCTTCTTTCATTGAAAGATACAGCAAAGGGCATGATGAATAAAAAATTTCATGTTATCAAAATGTCATACTTTGTGCCCTTTGTCACAAGTTTTGGTAATGTCCGACAAGTTTTCTGCAAAAAAAATAGACCAAATGCCTTAATTCTGCTAGAAGTGATCAACAACAACAATAGCAACCAGGGCACTTTATCTCTAATGACTCCATTATCGTTTAATCCTGGAAGATGACTTATGGTCGTTCATATAAGCTGCAAGCTTATTGATAAATAAATGTATAAACAAAGTATACTTACAGCATGGAAGACAATAGCAGTTGAAATACTGTATATGATTATATCAGCACATTTGATATATGGCACTGACCCGCTAGCTATGCCTTTAAAATACAACATCTGAAATTATAAAATAATTAAAATTAAAATTAAATTAAAAACTAGAACTATCACTAAATGTGATTAATACCCCCGCAAAACTGCTTCGGAAATGAGGAAGTGACTAGTAACAGAATACCTTGTAAAAGTATTGAAATAGAGTTACGGTTGTGGGCAATTAAAGATAGTTGTGGTTCTTGTATGTTGCATTTCCTTTCACTGTGGTTGACCATAGATGAAGTTTTTATGAAGTAGTAATGAACTACTCTGTAATAAGTCCGCAAGAGTTATGCTTCTTGAGCACAGCACTTCCTCTCATTGCGCTTGACCATTTTATTGAAGTTGCATTGAACTCCAAACATTAGTTCCTAAGTTATGCACCAGACAAGGAAAAAGAACAAAGGGCAATAACTCTGCAAATACTGAAGATGGAGTTATGGTTATTGTACAGTGCACTTCCTCTCATTGTCCTTGACCATTGTATGAAGTTGTATTGAATTCCAACAACTAGCTTTCAAGTTATGCACTGGACAAAGAGGAACAAAGGGCAATAACTATGTAATTAGTCTAAATAGAGTTATGGTTCCTGTAAACTGCACTTCATCTTACTGCGCTTGACCATTGTATGAAGTTTCATTGAATTCCAACCATTTATTTTCAAATTATGCACTGGACAATAAAAAGTAACAAAGGGCAAAAACCCTTAAATGAGTCAAGAAAGAATTATGGTTTGTAAGCACTGCGCTTCCTCTCAATATACTTGACCATTGTATAAAATTGTATTGAATTCCAACCTGTAGATTTCATGTTATGCTCTGCAACAAGGAAAAGTAACAAAGGGCAATCACTCTATAATTACTCTGGACAGAGTTATGGTTATGGGTCTTGTGCACTGCACTTTCTCTCCATACGTTTGACCTTTGTATGAAGTAGTTTTGAATTCCAACTAGTTGTTTTCATGTTGTGCTCTGGACAAGAAAGAGCAATGGAAAAGTAACAAAGGGCAATCACTCTATAATTACTCTGGATAGAGTTATGGTTCTTATGCACAGCACTTTCTCTTATTGTGCTCAACCATTGTATGAAGCTGTTTTGAATTCCAACCAGTACTTTTCAAGTTATGCTCCGGACAAGGAAAAGTAACAAAGGCCACTAACTCTGTTACTAGTCAAGATGGAAATATGGTTCTTGTGCACTGCACTTCCTCTCAATGGTCTTGACCATTGTATGAAGTTGTATTGAATTCCATCCAGTAGTTTTCAAGTTATGCTCCGCAACAAGGAAAAATAACAAAGGGCAATTACTCTAATTAATCAAGATGGAGTTATGGTTCTTGTGCACTGCACTTCCTCTCAATGTGCTTGACCAATGTATGAAATTGTATTGAATTCAAACATTAGTCTTCAAGTTAAGCTCCGGACAAAAAAAGCTATGGAAAAGTAACAAAGGACAATAACTCTGTAATTACTTTAGATAGAGTTATGGTTTTTGCGCACTGCACTTCCTCTTATTGTGCTTGACCATTGTATGTAGTTTTTTTGAATTCCAACAAGTAGTTTTCAAGTTATGCCCCGGACAAGGAAAAGTAACAAAGGGCAATAACTCTGTAATTAGTCAAGATAGAGTTATGGTTCTTGTGCACTGCACTTCCTCTCAATGTGCTTAACCATTGTATGAAGTTGTATTGAATTCCAATCATTAGTTTTCAAGCCCCGGACAAGGAAAATGCAACAAACCGCTTGACCAACCGACAGACCGACCAACCAACCGACCGACCACCGGGTGACTCCTATATACATAATATATATAATAATTAGTTTTGCAAGAGCTTTAATTTTAGGGGTACCACTGCATTTATGCCATGCAACTACAAAATTTTCTCTATGCACTGAAAGAAAGGCAAGCGCATTACACAAATTCAGAAGGTAAAATGTTAAATGTGTGAATTCAAATTAGACAACTTGTTTGTTCATCAGTGAAATATGGGCAAATCCTTTGGATAAGGTAATTTACCACCTATTAAGCTATCCACTCATAAATCTTACTATTTTCTCATCTCAACTGAACCTCTCTTTTTTCATTTTTTGGTTGGATTTTAAGTCGCACCAACACAGAATAGGTCATAAAGTGACTATTAGTGGAGGAAGATCTCAGGTGCCTCTCAGTGCATTATTTCAGGCACCAGCGGGCACCTGGGTAGAACCACCGACGTTCAATAAACTAGCTGGATAGCTTCCTCACTTTAAAGTATCCAAAGTCTCTGGCAGGAAGCGAACCAACAGCAGTGCGAGGTAAGTGGTTTTAAGTCAATGACTTTAACCACTCAGCTACGGATGCCCTAACTTACCTCTTTTTAATACTGATAATACATGATCATTTTAGTTTTATATTTTATAAATAAACATAAACTTTACCTCTGATAGTTTAAGAGCTGTATATAAGGCTACAGTTTGACTTTTATAAAACAACATTGACCAACCAGCCACAAATCCGGCTACAAGTCCATGTAATGCCTCATCCTTCTCCCGTAACCATCGTAACAAACAATTCAATACCTAAACAAGTAAAATATCACATATCATTGTAACTATCGTAACAAACAATTCAATGCCTTAACAAGTAAAATATCATATATCATTGTAACCATCTTAACAAACAATTCAATGCCTAAATAAGTAAAATATCACAAAACAATCACATATCATTAAAACATTGAACCACAGCCTACTGTATACTCATACAACCATTGCAGACTAAGATCAGCTGACACATCTGTGCTTTCTGACTGTGGTTTGCACTGTTTTCTATTCAGTGAGTACACATTTTGAAATTGTCCCATAAATTTAATAAAAGAATAGTTTTGTTCAGATTAATAGGGACAATTCCTGTGAAAATATTCAGGAATACCTGTCAAAAGAGGCAAAGAGAAAATTCTACAGTAGTCAACAATAACGAATTCATAACGTTTGAAAGTTTCAACTGGTTATATTTGTCAGAGAGTTTGGGAGAAAAAAATATCCATTGGAAATATTACCCATTAACTTCTTTAAAAAAATAGGCCTAAAAAAATGCCTGTCCTGTCAGTGGTCTTCACCACTTCTGAAGCACTCTTCACCAAATTAAATACAATATAATACTCACTCTATAGATTCCTACAAAACTTGCTAAGAAGGCACCAAGTTGGAAGTTGTTTATATGGACTAGGGATTTTATCACAGACTTGGGTTGTTTGAACACACGACTTATTGAACTAACTAGTTTGACTGCTCCTTGTAACGCATATCCTATACCAAACATCTTTACACTACCCTGAAATCAATTAGATCAATAACATCAATATCTTTCATGTATTCTAAGCATTTTTGAGCACAAAATGTAAAAGAAAACTGTACCTTTCAATGGACCTAAAAGTTTGTATTATAATATTTGAAGAAATTTTTAAGATAAATCACTCCTAATTTTATGAAGAAAGTAAGAAAATAGAGTTTCCTCCCTTATATTATAGAGGAATTTTATTTTATTTTTTTTTGTATTCAAACTGACACTGCTTTAATTATATATGGGAACTTTAAAGTTTTTTTATTGATTGAGACTTATCACCACTATGTTAGTGACTGAAGTCAGAAGTAAATGGAATCAGACCCACAGCTGTGATGGCAAAATGATTCCCTGTAGATCCTTAATATCTTTACAAGCTAATATTAATCTTCAAAAACTTAAATCTAAAATTTGTTCCTTGATTTATTCCCTGCATGGTTAAAACAATAGGTGTAACATAAGACAACACACAAAATGATATTCTGTACTTAAAAACAGTCCTTAAGTCCTGTCAGGGGAAAGCCCATGTTAGTTTGTGTTTTGGTAATACAGTATCTCAGCAGATGGTGTACTTTTTCAGCCTCCCACAATAACTAACCAGTAATTATCCAATTTTTCTGCAAGTGACTGACTACTAATCCCACATGATTTCTGAATCAGTGGGGAGAAACAAATGGTCATTAGATTCAATATTCAAGATCAATTTTCAGGAGCAATTTTGCCTTGTCAGCCACCCCTGGATTACAATTCAATTCTCTTTCTATTTAGCTAGCGTTATGGATCTTGGTTAAATACCTATAGCAATGACCCAAAAGATATCAGATATGTTTCAATTAAGAAAATATCTTTTACTTTCAATAGTTAATGAGAAATAAATTTGCATGAAAAAAGCTTAACCAAATGTTCTGTTATTATTTTGGACACCTTGGTGAGTCGGATAGCTTTCTCTGTTCATTTTCAAAAACTTAGCCGAGAAATTAGTTCCAAAAGCAACAGTGTTTTACACATAGGAAAGTAGAAGTAAAGCTTACTTCTAAAACATAATACACACAACCGTGTCCATGCTTGCATAGATAATGTTTGGGACATTGCCTCAACCATCGAACAACCGGTCCATAAGATCTTTTCTGATTGGCTGTCGTAGAGGTATGGTTATGATGTGGACCATTTCTGTTAATATCTATAACCTCACCATCCATATCATTTGGAACAACTTCTTCTACTCCTGACATTTCAGCAGAGCCAAATATTTTTCTGGAAATAAAAGAGAATAAAACCAACTATAAAGGATGGAACAATTGCCAACAACATCAATAATTTACAAACAAATGATGTCACAAAAAGTAGCAGATTTATTAGTTTATTCTTTTCCTTGTGATAATCATTTTTAGAAGCAGATGCCTCTACAGTTTGTTTAACTTTTTGTCAATTTAAGACAGCAGTAAACTGTATTAAAATTCTGTCCTTGAATTCCTATGTCAGAGGCTGATAATGGAAGTATACAGCACATTTAACCTGTTGATTTTTTTTTAATGGACTTTGCCAGCTCCATTCATAGGGATAGTTCAATAACAAATTTGGGGATAAGAGAGAAAATTAAAGTTAATCAGGCAACAGGATAGAGCTTAATCAGTCTGCATGGACGTGCTTTAAACTGATGTCTAAGGGTAATCACTTTCAGTTTCAGCAGAGTTAGGTTAAAATTATGTTACTTAACACTATTTATCCAAATACATATATATTATTTAAGCTTTAGTATAAACTTCAGTTATTTAAATCACTTTCAAGTCCATTTCATGGACCCAGAATTTTATCATTAAAGAATTTATGAGTTTGATGCCTAAATCCTTGCACTGTGGTTAAGGTGTTCCAACCCAGGAATTATGAGTTCAGACCTACTCAGGTCTTGGACTTGAGCATAATGAAATTTATAAGTTGCAAAAATTTTGTTTCATAATTTTGCTAAAATAAATATGTTTAAGATGTGAAAAGTAGAGTCCTTAATTAACCTCTTAAGGACAGTGTTTATTGCTTTACTGCTTTGATAAGCCAGGGGTGGTACCAAGATTTTTTGCTAGGGCTTATAATCACTGTCTCTTATAAACTTAAATATCATCACAAAATACCAACTTATAATGCCTTTTTCATAAAGCAATCTTGACAAAATTACAAAATTCTAAGAATTCTTTCCAATTTGTATCAACTAGTCTTATATCTTTTTTGTTAGATTTCTTACCAGAGGATTATTATAGAGTCCTTGGAAAAATGAAAATGTCAAGTTATTTAACTACATGCTAAACTTCTATGGGGTGAATTTCATTGTGTCACAACTCAAACACACAATGAAAAGTAACCATTATTCATTAAGCTTCATTTCTTAGCAGACCAAAATATCCTGTAAAGTCATAAAATGCTTTTAACTAAAATGAGGAAGAATATCCACTAATAAAGGTTATATGAACTTTCAGACCCTCTGACAGTTTCATTGCCAGCTGACAGTTTAATTGATAAAATCTGCAGGTGATTTCTGCAGAGTCAGAAATAATTAACAAGCATCTACAAGATCCGGAGTCAATTACCAAGCACCTAGCTGAAGTAGAATACCAATTATCAAACACCTACATGAAGCAGATGAAGAAATGAGCAGACCTCTGTATGACATGATTAACAGGCTACCTGCAGACGGTAATGCTTAGTTAAGAATTACCAAACAGTATCAAATGGTAGACAAACTCATACTTACTTTGCTTTGACTTATTTTAATGTTATTCTAATGTAATTGGAGTGAAACAGCATCCACACAAATCAGAACTTGTGTCTAATTAGCTTACCTCAAGCATATGATCATTTTTATCTCCTCCAAAACTTGAGTATTAATTCTGTCATCATAATTTGATACAAATTTTGACAACCAAAACTGTTTTGGGGTGATCAAAGTGTTTTAAGTTTCTTGTTTAATTCATGATAAATCTCACACTACATGATTTCAAGGTTCAAAATGAAGTCACTTGTAGTCCAACTACTATAGAAAAAACCCTGCAACTATGGTTCAAAAAGACCAGTTATTGCATGTCTTAAAGGATAATTTGAAAACTTTCTTAAACTTCAGCTGTCATTGCCCCTCAAATATTTCTAGCACACACTAGCAAAATGTACTAAGAATGGCAAGAAGACATGGGCATAATTATTGTACTAAGGTAGACTAGAAAACAAGAATTGTAAAATTAAGGTGGGCAAGAGGTCATGAGCATACTGTATTCAGAGGGGCAAGATAACATTAGCTAAAAATTAATGTACTATATATGGGCAAAAAATAACAAAATCTACAAATTAATGTCCTCACAAAATATTATCTAACAATATTTTCTGTATAAAAATAATCAAGAAACTTTTCAGAAAAAAAATTTAGAATCTTCCATAAGACTGGAAGAAACAACTGTTACTCGCAATTGTATGAAAGTGTGTGTTTTATAAACAGATTATATAAGTGCATGCATCTTTAAATTTTCATGCATGAATAGCTGAAACATGTGATCAGTTTTTGCTCTTTAAGACAAAGTGTAATTTTCAGAAAACATTTCTGTGACTTCTGTTTTTATGCTATGCTTTATAGCTAGAGTCTGGTGAATGCATGATGTAGTGTATAAGCAGTTTTTCAGCATAGGCATTTTGAAAACTATTCACTGTTACAGTTACTTATCAATCACTGTCACAGTTAACTGATATTCTTTTTACTTTTCTGCACAAACGAATTCTTTGTTTCTAAAGATTTCTTTCTTTCTCAGACATATCTCTCTTTGTTTTTTTAGGCCATCATAAAACAAAAAACAAAAATTATTTAATTACAAAATTCTCATACATTTCAGTCCAGACAGACTTCAGTAAAGATAATAAACTGACAGCAATTATGTATAGATGTGTAAGATTTCAACAAGATTATTTTGTTTTGTTTGGTTTTACGGAGCACCGACACAATTGAGGTTAAATGGCCCCGAAACAGGAAAGATCATTTTGGCTAACCTTGGGTGTTACAATCTTAAAGCAACATCACGTGTTTCAAAACCACCTCACCTGTTCGAGCTAAGAGATGCATAGACTAAAATTATTCCTGGCACCCATTTAGTTGGCTCTTACGATTACACAGGGATGACAGACAACAGAGAAGTGATCCCTATATGTCACTGCTACTCTGTAGCAGATGACACAAAAATGACTTTAACCCTTAACTTCAGCAAATGAAAATAATTAGCTATGGCCACCTGTATAGAGCCAGGGAAGCCTGCAAAACCTTGCCATTTGACCTGAGGTTGTACACTTTTTCATGTTCCGAAACTTGATAATGGACAGTTCCAAAATATACCTAAGGGGTGCTTGGTCAAACCTAAGCACTGTCATTCAATGACTGTACCCATGTGCATCACTGTCACAATTTTACATTTCGCAACATTTACAAACACCATATTGCAATTTGGTTCTTCTTTTATTTTTTGGTTGTGTTTTATGCTGCACCAACACACTATAGCTCATAATTATTGGGACTTTCTTTGTGTACTGGTGGAGGAAGACTTCAGTAGAACCACCGACGTCCCTAAGCCAGCTGGCTAGCTTCTTCACATACAAGAATCCAAAATCCCTGTTAGGATTCAAACCCTCAGTGGTAAAGGGCAAGAGGTTTGAAGTCAACCACTTTATCCACTCATCCAAGGACACCCTTCATATTACTATAAGACATACCATTATTTTGCCACTCATACAGAACCAAATATTATAGAGTAGCTTTATGCCCAATACAGGACACAAACTTGTTTCTTTCCATGACACCAACAGACTTACCACGAGTTTGATCTGATAACAATATCTTATATCTTAATAATTCAACTTACTTTAATATTGACAATGTCCCATCTGGTAGCCCACCAGCTTTTCTGAAAATAGAAAAAATTTTTTTTACCAGCATTCTGTTTTTACTGACTTATGGCTCCACAGTTATACTTCTTTTTTTAACCAAATGACTTTTTTAACTAAAAGGTCTAAATAAGTGTATGATGTTTCAACCCATTTCATTCAGCTAAGTTTTGGAGATCCCAACTTGCATGCAAAAACTTAACGAAAGTCTGTCACTAATGCCGATGTGAGTGCAATACCTCTCCCTATCCTTCAAACAGAGATGCTTATTAAAACAAGAACACCGCGTAACACTTGTCTGTTAAAAAGTCAAAGTTAAAAAGGGGCATAAATAAAAATATATTGCTTTCAGAGTTATGCCCCTTGTCTAACAACTGCACCTTGTCAGGATAAGCAAGTTTTGATCTGTGATGAGATTTGAACCCACAGCAGTGAGGGCAAGTGGTTCAGAGTCAGCAACCTGAATGACTCAGCAATGGAGGCCTCCCAAGAGAGATTAACTAAATCATTCAGTTGACACTATACATAATTACATGTATATCTGAATTTATCAGCAAACATGGAACTTAAACCTTTACAAGTTAACAGATTACATTATATTTAAACAATCCCAGAGCGATTAAAAAAATAAATGTTTTATAAAGAGTGACAACTTGAAATGTGCACCCATTAACAGTGAACAAAAGCAACTTGTTGGGTCTGGCAGGTGACAATGAAGTATTACTTCAACTGTTTTATGACAGTAAATTCATGTTACCACAATGTTAACAGCAAGTGCCACCAATAAATTAATGTTTACTGTGAATTCATAATCCATTCAACTGTAAATAAAATCCACTCCAGTTACTAAGTATTGTGTTTCTGTACATAATTAAACTTGCCGTGAAGTTGGCATGGTTTTTTTGGTAATTAGACATTGTTGAGTTGTAATAAAGCAACATTAAACTGGTGTATTTTATATGACAATTGTTTCCAGTTTAATACCTAAATCTTTGTGATTAATCTTCTATCATGATGGTGACAGTTATGGGAGAAAATAAAACTGGACAACAAAGAATGCACAGTCAGTCAAATCTCTAAAACACAGGGGAAAAAGAAACATAACTCAGCTTTTAATTTATAATGTCTCAAGGTTTTAAGAACATTTAATTCCTACATGAAAATTTCAATTTGTTTTTGAAATAAAAATATATTGTTTCGCTTAACTTTACATAACAGTACTTCCATTTACACTTTGTTCCATGCAACACTCTTCTTACAATGAAGCAATATTGTACACAACTAACACTATACACAATTTTCTTAAACCATACATTACATTCTTGTATCATCAACATTGTGTAAAACTTTCTAACAACAAGACTATCTAACATCAAAAATTGTAAACAACTTTCTAACAGCAAAGTTTGTACACAAATACGTTCTATCAAACACTGTACACAACTTTCTAACATCAAAGATTATACACAACTTTCTAACACAACTTTCTTTCATCAAAGATCAAACACAACTTTCTAACACAACTTTCTTTCATCAAAGATTATACACAACTTTCTAACACAACTTTCTTTCATCAAAGATTGTACAAACTCTCTTCTACCATGCAATATAAATATTATTCTTCCAATCAATGTACACTGCTAAATCTACCAAGCAATGTAAACAACTCTCTTCTACCAAGCAAAGTACACAACTTTCTTCTATCAAGCAATGTAAACAACTCACTTCTATCAAGCAATTCAAACAACTTTCTTCTTCCAATCAATGAACACAACTTTCTTCTACCAAGCAATGTAAACAACTCTCTTCTACCAAGCAATGTAAACAACTCTCTTCTACCAAGCAATGTAAACAACTCTCTTGTACCAAACAATGTAAACAACTCCTTCTACCAAGCAATGTAACCAACTCTCTTCTACCAAGCAATGTAAACAACTCTCTAGTACCAAACAATGTAAACAACTCTCCTCTATCAAGCAATGTAAACAACTCACTTCTACCAAGCAATGTAAACAACTCTCTTCTACCAAGCAATGTACACAACTCTCTTCTACCAAGCAATGTAAACAACTCTCTTCTTCCAAGCAATGTAAACAACTCTCTTCTACCAAGCAATGTAAACAACTCTCTTCTACCAAGCAATGTAAACAACTCTCTTCTACCAAGCAATGTAAACAACTCTCTTCTACCAAGCAATGTAAACAACTCTCTTCTACCAAGCAATGTAAACAACTCTCTTCTATCAAGCAATGTAAACAACTCACTTCTTCCAAGCAATGTAAATAACTCTCTTCTACCAAGCAATGTAAACAACTCACTTCTATCAAGCAATGTAAACAACTTACTTCTATCAAGCAATGTAAACAACTCTCTTCTACCAAGCAATGTAAACAACTCACTTCTATCAAGCAATGTAAACAACTCTCTTCTACCAAGCTATGTAAACAACTCACTTCTACCAAGCAATGTAAACAATCTCTTCTACTAAGCAATGTAAACAACTCTCTTATATCAAGACATGTACACAGGTCTCTTCTTACAGACAATGTACACAACCATCTTCTACCAAACAATGTACACAACTCCCTTCTACCAAGCAATTTTCACAACTCCCTTCTATCAAGCAATGTATACAACTCCCTTCTATCAAGCACTGTAAACAACTTACTTCTATCAAGCAATGTACACAACTCACTTTTATCAAGCAATGTAAACAACTCACTTCTATCAAGCAATGTAAACAACTTACTTCTATCAAGCAATGTAAACAACTCTCTTCTATCAAGCAATGTAAACAACTCACTTCTTCCAAGCAATGTAAACAACTCTCTTCTACCAAGCAAAATAAACAACTCTCTTGTACCAAACAATGTAAACAACTCACTTCTACCAAACAATGTAAACAACTCTCTTCTATCAAGCAATGTAAACAACTCACTTCTATCAAGCATTGTAAACAACTCTCTTCTATCAATCAATGTAAACAACTCACTTCTATCAAGCAATGTAAACAACTCACTTCTATCAAGCAATGTAAACAACTCTCTTCTACCAAGCAATGTAAACAACTCACTTCTATCAAGCAATGTAAACAACTCTCTTCTACCAAGCTATGTAAACAACTCACTTCTACCAAGCAATGTAAACAATCTCTTCTACTAAGCAATGTAAACAACTCTCTTATATCAAGACATGTACATAGGTCTCTTCTAACAGACAATGTAAACAACTCACTTCTACCAAATAATGTACACAACTCTCTTCTATCAAGCAATGTAAACAACTCACTTCTATCAAGCATTGTAAACAACTCTCTTCTATCAAGCACTGTAAACAACTTACTTCTATCAAGCAATGTACACAACTCACTTCTATCAAGCAATGTAAACAACTCTCTTCTATCAAGCAATGTAAACAACTCACTTCTTCCAAGCAATGTAAACAACTCTCTTCTACCAAGCAAAATAAACAACTCTCTTGTACCAAACAATGTAAACAACTCACTTCTACCAAACAATGTAAACAACTCTCTTCTATCAAGCAATGTAAACAACTCACTTCTATCAAGCATTGTAAACAACTCTCTTCTATCAATCAATGTAAACAACTCACTTCTATCAAGCAATGTAAACAACTCACTTCTATCAAGCAATGTAAACAACTCTCTTCTACCAAGCAATGTAAACAACTCACTTCTATCAAGCAATGTAAACAACTCTCTTCTACCAAGCTATGTAAACAACTCACTTCTATCAAGCAATGTAAACAATCTCTTCTACCAAGCAAAATAAACAACTCTCTTGTACCAAACAATGTAAACAACTCACTTCTACCAAACAATGTAAACAACTCTCTTCTATCAAGCAATGTAAACAACTCACTTCTATCAAGCATTGTAAACAACTCTCTTCTATCAAGCACTGTAAACAACTTACTTCTATCAAGCAATGTACACAACTCACTTCTATCAAGCAATGTAAACAACTCACTTCTATCAAGCAATGTAAACAACTTACTTCTATCAAGCAATGTAAACAACTCTCTTCTATCAAGCAATGTAAACAACTCACTTCTTCCAAGCAATGTAAACAACTCTCTTCTACCAAGCAAAATAAACAACTCTCTTGTACCAAACAATGTAAACAACTCGCTTCTACCAAACAATGTAAACAACTCTCTTCTATCAAGCAATGTAAACAACTCACTTCTATCAAGCATTGTAAACAACTCTCTTCTATCAATCAATGTAAACAACTCACTTCTATCAAGCAATGTAAACAACTCACTTCTATCAAGCAATGTAAACAACTCTCTTCTACCAAGCAATGTAAACAACTCACTTCTATCAAGCAATGTAAACAACTCTCTTCTACCAAGCTATGTAAACAACTCACTTCTACCAAGCAATGTAAACAATCTCTTCTACTAAGCAATGTAAACAACTCTCTTATATCAAGACATGTACATACGTCTCTTCTAACAGACAATGTAAACAACTCACTTCTACCAAATAATGTACACAACTTCCTTCTATCAAGCAATGTTCACAACTCCCTTCTATCAAGCATTGTAAACAACTCACTTCTATCAAGCAATGTAAACAACTCACTTCTACCAAGCAATGTATACAACTCTCTTCTACCAAGCAATGTAATTAACTGCCTTCTATCAGGCAATGTACACAACTCTTCTTCTACCAAGCAATGTATACAACTCCCTTCTACCAAGCAATGTTCACAACTCTCTTCTTACAGGCAATGTACACAACTCTCTTCTACCAAACAATGTATACAACTCACTTCTATCAAGCAATGTTCACAACTCTCTTCTACCAAGCAATGTACACAACTCTCTTCTACCAAGCCATGTACACAACTCTCTTCTACCAAGCAATGTACACAACTCTTCTTCTACCAAGCAATGTATACAAAACTTTCTTGTACCAAACAATGTAAACAACTCACTAAAATCTACCAAGCAATGTAAACAACACTTTTCTTATAGGCAATGTACACAACTCTCCTCTATCAAGCAATGTAAAAAACTCATTTCTACCAAGCAATGTTAACAACTCTCTTCTATCAAGGTATGTACACAACCCTCTTCTACCAGGCAATGTAAACAACTCATTTCTACCAAGCAATGTTAACAACTCACTTTTACCAAGCAATGTACACAACTCTCTTCTACCAAGTATTCTTTTATTCCAAGAATGTACAAAACTCAGTTCTACAGAACAATGCACACATCTTTCAACAAGTCTAGATAATGTCATATAGAAAATAGGATATTTGTCAACTTGCTTGAGTGAAAACTGGGTATTTGTGTTTAATGCAAATTTATCAGTTCTGGGGCCCCATCAAGAAAGTGAAAAATTAAATTTCATGACTAGAGTTTCATATGCAGTAATTGATGGGCCTTGCACATGGCCTGTACACTATTACCAGTATGTTATGATGTTTATAGCATTTATATGAAACTGGCTGACACCAACAGCATACTTTACTGGCTGTTATAATTGAAACATAACTCTTATAGCCTGCATTCAGTGATGCTATCTACAGCATTAAGGGATTAACCATTATTACTTTATTAATATTAATGGTAAATTGCCGTGGTAAATTTTCTCAACACTGACATTTTACAGGCTTCTCAGCTAACATTTCTAAAATCTTTTATTCCAATTTAAGTAATCCGAGTTTTTTTACCTCATTACTTCTGCGGAGATATTGGGTTGGCACGGGAAATTAATCGGTTTAGTTTCTAAATCTGTTAAAGTATCAAATCAATTCATGCATTAGTCTCGGCTTTTTTGTTGTTTACTTTTCGGATAATGCAGCTTTATGTAACAGTTGAAATTAGTTTGCAAAAATATTAGATTCACATCATTTCGGTTTCAGTTTTATTCTAATGTTGGGAAATTCATAAGGAAGCAAAAAAAATGTTGAAAACTTTATTTTGTTTTTTTATTCATATTCAAATATAATGAAAAAAAAATATTATAAGAGTAACTGGTCTCCTTCAAATGGATTTTGCTAGCAAGGTTTTATGAAAGTACAGTCCACTTTGGATACAACAAGGTCGTCAGGACTTCGCCTGGTTCCCTGTTATAACCAAGTCTTCTTATAACTGGGACAGATTAAATTGAAATATCTGACACCATTGGGCTTCATTTATTCCACATCGTGTGGTAGTTATTTTAAAATCCTTCAATGCATGACAAAGTTACAGTCCAGACACGATTGTGTGAAATTTTAAACTCTAATTCTGAAATTGTGAACCTTCAAACTGTAAGTGTGACCTTGACCTTTGAGGTGGGGACATGGTCCTTAGACATGACACATCTTCATGATGTAGTATACATTTGTGCCAAGTTATTTTAAAATCATTCAATACTTAATAAAGTTACAATCTGGACATGAATTTTGTGTAAGTGGGAATGCACAGACAAATGGACAGTGGAATTTTAATATGCTGCCCTTTGGGGCCATAAAATACATTCATTAAATGATTATGTTCTATTTTCACATTTATTATATAGATTTAAATGTAACCAAAAAATTCTAATCATCATACAAACTGTAATAAATGTTGAATTCCTAGAACCCACTAGCATCATAAAAACAGTATAATTAATTAGGACAGGTTTTTGTAGAGATTTTCTTCACAAGGATAGATATATAACTAACAAAACCCAGTCAGCACTCAGACACATTACTTCAGTACCATCTTTCACCATATCTCGTTTCCAATCACCTAGTCTCCTGTTCTTATGTTTTTTTCAAAAAGATGAAGAAAATACCAAAAACCATTTCAAACAAATGGGGAAATAGCTGTCCGCTGGCAGTGATAAATTTGACAAAAAATGAAATATTTATCAATTTTAGTTCCGACTTTTAGTGATTCTGACTCCTGCGAAATATCTGAGGAAAGATAGTTTTCGCGTGGAACAAAAACCAGGCCCCACATTTCAGAGATTTCTCGAGATTTTCTTCCAAGATCAGTCACCGATAAGTGGCAAAGTCAGCAGAAAGATCGACAGTGAAATCTTTGCAGAAGAATTATTCTGACACTGATGGGAGGAGATGGAAGAATGCGATAAAGGAATGAAAAATGCGATGACTATCTGCCATGTTGTCATCTGGCAGTGTATTCTGCGATGTCAGAAAGTAACGCTGCGTGTTATTCATACCACTTAGTCTGCAGTGCCGATCTGGTTCCCAGTTAAAACAAGTGTACTTTTAAATATGGTATATGTACTGCATGATTAGTTCATGAGACATTCATATAAGACACATATTTAAAGAAGTTGTCAAAAATTAGTAAAGCAACTGATTCATGAACAGTACATTACAGTTCATGAACCTTTAATCTGAACACAATCATTCTTTTTAAAATAGTGAACTAAAGCTACATTTTGTATTATACATATTTCTGATGACTGTTTGCATTATTACATTTAGAAAGAGGACTTCACTACAAATAGGCTCTAAGCTTTTATAACTAAGACAGAATAAAAAAAATCAATTTAAAAAACTAAATCAATCAGTAATTTTGTACATGACTGCATGAAATGGTGACTACTAAATCCAAGCCAAACAAAAAATTCATCACCATAAATTTATACCTTACTTATAGACACTACATGAACATTTTAAACTGAAACAGAAAACATTCTTAAGTATCAAAGTATTGTGATTCACGCTGTTTTTCCTATAACCCAGTAGGGGTTGTTTCCCTTTACGTATAATATTTCCTTACACAAGAAAGCTGATATGTGCGATCAAAAATCAAGAAATTCATTTCATGTAACACACCAGTAATCCGACAACTTTATATCTGTAAATAATAAAATACTGAAAATAAAATAGTTAATTTTTCCTATGTATTGTTGTTTTTTGGCAGGTCATTTATTACACTCCCGTAATAGAACCCTCATGTCAACATTTTAATTAATGACCCGATATACATTTAATAGTAAACTATTATTTCATTAATCATTTTCTCCCAATGGTTTGAATAAATTCCATGCATAATTGATGGCTTCTGAATCCAGTATCAAATATCCTAAAAATAATGTAGAGATGTGTGACTTATATAGAAAACAACTGAGGATATATTTAATATTTAAATATAAAACCAAATAAAAGTCATTCTCCATCAATATTCAATAATCAAAGTTTACTTTATACACACTGAAGCATAAAATGTTTTAAATATTTAAAAGAAAAGCCATTGTATTCTTGTGGGAACATTGAGAGCATTATGAAATCATCTAATGTTTCAATAACAAATTAATATAGCAAGAGTTTAATACAGACAGTGTTAATATAACTCAAGTCTTGTACTCAAGTCAAGTCTGTATCCTGCACTGCCTGCCGCACTCAAGTCAAGTCTGTATCCTGCACTGCCTGCCGCACTCAAGTCAAGTCTGTATCCTGCACTGCCTGCCACACTCAAGTCAAGTCTGTATCCTGCACTGCCTGCCACACTCAAGTCAAGTCTGTATCCTGCACTGCCTGCCGCACTCAAGTCAAGTCTGTATCCTGCACTGCCTGCCGCACTCAAGTCAAGTCTGTATCCTGCACTGCCTGCCGCACTCAAGTCAAGTCTGTATCCTGCACTGCCTGCCACACTCAAGTCAAGTCTGTATCCTGCACTGCCTGCCGCACTCAAGTCAAGTCTGTATCCTGCACTGCCTGCCACACTCAAGACAAGTCTGTATCCTGCACTGCCTGCCACACTCAAGTCAAGTCTGTATCCTGCACTGCCTGCCACACTCAAGTCAAGTCTGTATCCTGCACTGCCTGCCGCACTCAAGTCAAGTCTGTATCCTGCACTGCCTGCCGCACTCAAGTCAAGTCTGTATCCTGCACTGCCTGCCACACTCAAGTCAAGTCTGTATCCTGCACTGCCTGCCGCACTCAAGTCAAGTCTGTATCCTGCACTGCCTGCCGCACTCGAAGTCAAGTCTGTATCCTGCACTGCCTGCCACACTCAAGTCAAGTCTGTATCCTGCACTGCCTGCCGCACTCAAGTCAAGTCTGTATCCTGCACTGCCTGCCACACTCAAGTCAAGTCTGTATCCTGCACTGCCTGCCACACTCAAGTCAAGTCTGTATCCTGCACTGCCTGCCGCACTCAAGTCAAGTCTGTATCATGCACTGCCTGCCGCACTCAAGTCAAGTCTGTATCATGCACTGCCTGCCACACTCAAGTCAAGTCTGTATCCTGCACTGCCTGCCGGATCAATGTGATGGTTTTGTTTTTTGCACCAAAAGAGTGAGCTGTATGTCCAACTGGCGGTGTGTGTTTGAGGATTTGGCCGGGAGGGGAAGGGGGTGGGGCTTTTGCCTTATGATTATTCTAAGTCAATCAAAGTTCCTGCTTATTTTCATAGGTGGGTAGGCTAATGTTTAAAACTGTTAACACTGTTTCAAAAAGTGCCTATACTATTATCACCTATTTTGTTACAAAGTTGAAATGTACTTGAATAATGTCAGCTTTAAATATCGAGTTATCATACTATTAATACATTTGGTAATAACTGTGCTTTTATAGTGCATGCTGAGCCGTTCATTATTAAAATGAACATGCTAAAATGTTTGCCATCTTCTGCAACCACATTTATACAATTCAGTAAAGAAATGTTGGGTCTTTTTTCCTCAGTATGTTTCCTCTCATTTTTCTGTTTTATTTTCATTTTGTAGAAAGAATCAGTTAATACAATGAACTGAAGAATTTTCTTTGCTTTCACAAGCTTTCTGGTAAAACTATGTGCCAAAAATTTCTCCAATTTCTGACGGGAACCAAAGAAAAAAAAATCCCAAGCTGTTAATCATATCAATTAGTGCCAGTTTTGCCTGGTACTCGGCACATATGGTACATCGCATGTCTGGTGCCCAGCATGCAAAAAAATAATTGACAGGAAGAGCCTACACAATTCCCAACAACCCATTTACATATCGCCTGTTAAAAACAACAGGTGTGCGTAGATAATTGTAAAATTAATTCCTATGGTAGATGGCAGTGGCACACTCTAGACTTGACATATTTCTGTACATATATCAATCACAGTCTTAACAAGCCCATGAACAACAAATCAACATTTTTATTTCTTTCAGTTCAAAGTAAAGTGATGAAAAATCATCTTTTTTCTCTCTCTCTTTCTGTCAGTGATTTTTTTTCACCAGAGATGGGAAAGCAGTTGTTTCATTTATTATTCTAACAAGGATTTTAATCAATTTCAATCAGTGAACCAAACAGAAGTAATCTAAAATGGAATTCGGGAAATCACATTCATTTTAAATATCTTACTTGAGGTCAAAAATTACAGACATTGAGAGTTGTATAGGCCTTTTTTTATATTTGTATTTCAGATATTCATTAATCTTTAACTCACTTAATTTTTTTAATGAACATGTCCAGCTTCCATTGTTAGAACTCTCCATAATCAATTTTGGGGATATCAAAATGAAAATTTGAATGTTGGCCAGCATAATGACTCTAAGAATACTATAGGCATTATGGCTGATTTCTTTCCGTTTTCGGCAAGTACAAAGGTTAAACGAACTCTTGTTTCCAGTGAGGACTTTCAAAACAAAATAAAATCTATCTTAAAGAAATTTATAATAAAAGCTTCCTGGAGAAATACTCTAAAAACTTTAATTTTTACTTTCTTTTCAAACTATAATTGTCATAACATGCAGGAATTTTAGAAAATAAGTGTCTCCTATTCAACTCAAAAGTTATGTATACATTAACACAGATTGAAAAGTTCCTGAACAAAAAAATTCAACCGCTCTTTTAATAAGACTAAGTGATACAATTCTGCTAAATCTGCCACAAAGTTTAACGAAATATTCGCCTATTATTTCACAAAATTCAATTTTGGTACTATAGCACGAGTTTAATAAAGATACAAACAAATATCCTACTGATTAAAGATAATCTAATGTAGCTTTACACCCTTAGAGACTATTGAAATATCTAAGAAAATGGTTATTACTCTATTCTATTTCAAATTTCACAAAAATAAGATGATTTCGCTACTATTTTTGAGACTTTACTTTTTAATTTTGATTTTGCATGCGGTTGTTTTTGATATTTGAAGTCGCCTCGACTTCAAATATCAAAAACAACCGCATGCAAAATCAAAATTAAATTTTTAAACAATTCTCATTTTGTTTGTTTGTTTGACTTAGATTAATTAATGTGAGGTCATTAATTCAGTTCGTAATTTCACCTTGAAATATGTTTATCTGGGGCTCCATTCGTTGTATTAACAAGACGTGTTCTACTGTTTTGGGTGTTTTAATAAAGATAAGCGCTCATTTATAATGTCTTATCTTCAACTAGATTTGACACACCATCATTTCCAACATAATTTTTCATCTTACCTGTCCAATGAAATGAAAGTTAATTTATTGATAAATTTGTCAAAAATGACTCTTCAAATTTGATAAATAGTTGGTGAATTATTGCCAGGGCTAAATAGGGATGGCAAAGTCAGGAAACTCAGATTAAGATGCCGGCATATTCCGGTTGCTGTGATAAGCAGGTGACAGGGCAAAGTCACATTTACCTGACCTTAATTTCGTGTACCTTTCTGACAAGGACATTATTGGTAATAAAATTCTTAACACCCAGTAACAGTCATAATGACACTAAAATCTATTTTACCCTGCTGGAATCAAAAGTGAATAGAATTTATTAGTATACAGAGGCAGAACGGCCTACACTTCTATGCAGCCTGAACAGGCCCTATTCTATTAATTGAATTCCTTCAAATCTTCATCTTGATATCCCTGATAATGCACAATGCCCAAAATGGGAGAAAGTATTTTTTAAAAAGTTCAGAAAGTTAATTGAATGTAATTCATTAGTAAATAACATTGTGTACCATGTGAAATATTTTGTCAAAAATGGCTTTCATTCTTCAATACATGCCAAGATGTTCAATAAACATGTATCTACATACTTACTTCATATAAAACATCTAAAACTTTTTATTATTTTGAAAATCTGCTCCTTTTCGGATTTTTACAAGAATCTGTGAGAATTTTGGGGAAAAAAATCATAATGCAAGAAAAGAAAGCCTAAATCAAAATTTCCCTTATGCCTTTGGGTGAATTTCAGCCAACATTTCTTTGTCAATGTTTGCAGAGAGACCCTGCAACATACTCCTGTATCAATCCAAATTCTGCATAAATTTTCCTGTATTGATCCTTTTAAGAAATCTAATTCTGCCGGATTTGAGCGGGATTTCCAATTTATAATTAAAACGAGGCCGTGAGGAGTGCTTCCATGTTATTACCATGTTTATCAAGTTTTCTGACATCAGCCTATAAAATCAGTAATCTAAGGGACTTGCAATATTTTCAAAACGATGAAAAGATTAGCTAGAAAGTGAAAAGACTAATCAATAAAATTTCATCTAGTTTTGCTAGGGCCGCCATAATATATCACTGACAAAGTTGCTGAATTTTGCTTCCCTTTTATCAACACAGTGCTAAAATACTTTCTTGTAATTTTTGTGCCTTTAAAAAAGAAAAAAAAACAATTTTATTCACAATAACTTGGCAAAGTTTTTAGAGAGCCGCCACTTAGATTATCCGCCACTTCTTATAGCAGACACTAATCATTGCAATAGAATTATGTAAATGAGCATGATCGCACTGCATCAATGGTGTTAAAAATGCCAAGTTTCGACAAATTCCGATCCGATAATTGCTTTAATTTGTCAAAATAAAATTACATTCAATTAACTTTCACACCATAACTTTAACTCTGTTAAATCTGCCAGCATAATTCTTTTTATTAATTTTAATTATTCACAAATATTATTAAAATTAAACACTGTGCTAAGATCAAGGACTCATAAATAGATTACTCAAATTGACACAAGATGCTGTTTTGTTGTTGTTGTTTTTTTTTGTATTTGTGAAAGCAGTCAAGAATTTTTTAAAGATTTAATTTTAAAAACACTATACATGTACATAAAACAGTAAATACAGCCTGGTAGTAGATAATGTTTTACTTTGAGGATTTGGTTCAAAATACTATACCTAAAATGAGGATCTACCTCCACCATTAATGGTTTGTATAAAGAAGTTTGCAGAGAAACCAGTTAGAATTGCACCATAAAGAATCAAGGAAAAACTCATTAGACCACATATTGGATGCATGATTGAAACACCAGTAATCTTGTGTTAAGCTAGTGTTAATACTCAAATAAACATACAAACAAATCCTTTAATATATTACAAACAGAATAACAAAAACCTTGTTCAATTTTTGTCACCGTTTTGTTCTTATTTTTGTATATTTTACATTTATCAATTGTAAGAGACGATAAAGCTCTTCTACGTTTCATAAAAATGTTTAATTTATGTCTAATATGCAGATCCTTTCAAAATTAACTCCGTCAATATTGTTTTTTCTTTAATCATGATTGGAGCGTTTCTGATAAACGACGGTGGAAATGCAATATTCTCATCAATCAATCATTCTTTACAAAAATACTTTAATCTTCAGTCTTCTACTTAGGTATTGAACAAATATGAGGCATTGAAATTTTATCAAAATCTTAAACAAAACTTTTCATATCTCCCCATGGTGAAAACTGCAGTGTTTGTTTGAATTTGACGTTTTCAATTGCTGTTTATACTTCGCTAAGTCAGGAAACGTGTTTGCTACTGACACGTTCAAAACATATCTCGCCACACTTGAGGAATATTTACCATTAAATTCCATGCGAATTTTCAGTTGCTGATAAACTTTCCCATCGAAATGATCAATTTTGGAAAACTGTAAGCTTACATCAAAGTTCGCGTAATCGTGTTTGGCCTATTTTTGTCGTTCTTCGCTCTTGTAAGGAATTAAGTAATCAATCCGCTATCTCAACATGCCAACTTAGTCTCGACTTTCAAAAAAATAACACAATTTTCTCATAAACTTACTCCATATGGGGTTACATGAGGGATTTACTTCTGAAATCCCTTCCTGCTAAAACTTCTGGAACGAGTGACCTTCTATAAATATTTCACTACCCCAAGACGATATTCAAAATAATTCAAAAATTTCAAGCGTTTTGAAAGTTGGCATCATGTGAGGACTGCATTTTTCCAGAGATACAGTTCCCTACAAGTAAAGACTGCCTAGCTACCTTAATTAATGTCTACTTGATTTTCCCATGTAATTTACTTGTCAGTTTCCATTTCAAAAAGTTATTTATTAACCTCTCACATTTTGTAAAATACATTGATAAAGTGAAAATTATTATTCATTTACCCTCTTTCGTTGAAAAAACTTGTATTGGTACAACACACCCTCAAAGTGAAATGTTTATCTATTTTGTAAAATTTTGTAAAATATGTGAATTATTGAAGTGAAAATTATGGATAATTTACTAATTCATTTACCTTTTGATTTTAAAGTGAATATTACTCATTCACCTTGTTGAAATTAAAATACACCCTCAAAGTGGAAATCATTATTCACTTAAATTTGTGTAAAATACACATTTTAAAGATCAAATCATAGAACTAAAATATACTACAATAGAACAAAAATCAGTTGGTTGTCATGCAAATGAGAAATTTCAAAGATTTGTCAATCACTTAGTCAAGTACTATATTGATTTCTGAGTATTATAGCAGATTTATTATCTCTTCAATTATGTAATTATTTCATTATATCACACATCATATTTTACTGATTGGGCAAATGACTGCAATAACTTTCACCTGTAATGTTTTTATATGAGAGCTTCCAGCAATATGTCAGGCTAGAATCCTGTAAATCATCAGACTAGCTTTAATGGATCTGCTGAATTTCTTAAATGGACCTAATTCTCCAGTTATGAATCAAATTTTCGGACATCAAGATGCAAATTTGATGTAAGTTAGCCATCAATATGGAGTCTGTTCAAGGTGGCTAGTGGTTCTATATTGGTGGCATAGGCTATGATCACTTTCACTTCCAGCAAGAGGGTAAGCTTTAATAGATCTGCTTGTTCATTCAAGCATAAAACAACCAATTGAAGCAGTCAGTTTATTAAAATATTCCTGCACCGGGGATAGGAACCACTACCCTGATCTTTCAGCAGCTGTATTTCTAAAATGTACTTGTCATTTGAATATAGAATTGGTCATTGTCAGCTAATATACATTGCCATACCATACTACAACAGCAAACTGTTCTTTTTTTCTGGTCAGAATGCAATGATAAATGGCTAGCCTAGCTGTTTTGACATAATTATGTGCTTCCATAGCTCTATTCTGATACAATAGCCTGATGTGTCTGGATCTGCAGTCAGGTACAATAATGACTCAACTGTCTCTGTTCTGGTGCGATCATCAGATGAAAAGTTAGCCTGTCTCTGTTCTGGTGCAATCATCAGATGAAAAAGTTAGCCTGTCTCTGTTCTGGTGCGATCATCAGATGAAAAAGTTAGCCTGTCTCTGTTCTGGTGCGATCATCAGATGAAAAAGTTAGCCAGTCTCTGTTCTGGTGCGATCATCAGATGTGAAAGCTAGCCTGTCTCTGTTCTGGTGCGATCATCAGATGTGAAAGTTAGCCTGTCTCTGTTCTGGTGCGATCATCAGATGTGAAAGCTAGCCTGTCTCTGTTCTGGTGCGATCATCAGATGAAAAAGTTAGCCTGTCTCTGTTCTGGTGCGATCATCAGATGTAAAAGCTAGCCTGTCTCTGTTCTGGTGCGATCATCAGATGAAAAAGTTAGCCTGTCTCTGTTCTGGTGCGATCATCAGATGTGAAAGCTAGCCTGTCTCTGTTCTGGTGCGATCATCAGATGTGAAAGCTAGCCTGTCTCTGTTCTGGTGCGATCATCAGATGTAAAAGCTAGCCTGTCTCTGTTCTGGTGCGATCATCAGATGAAAAAGTTAGCCAGTCTCTGTTCTGGTGCGATCATCAGATGTGAAAGCTAGCCTGTCTCTGTTCTGGTGCGATCATCAGATGAAAAAGTTAGCCAGTCTTTGTTGTGGTGCAATACGCAGATATGAAATCTGGCTTGTCTCTGTTGTGGTGCACAGGCAGATGTGAAAGCTAGCCTGTCTCTGTTCTGGTGCAATAGGCAGATGAGAAAGCTAGCCTTTCTCTGTTGTGGCACATAAGACAGATGTGAAAGCAAGCCTTGATCTGTTGTGGTGCAACAGGCAGATGTGAAAGCTAGCCATGCTCTTTTGTGGTACATAAGGCAGATGTGAAAGCTAGCCTTGCTCTGCTGTGATGTAAAAGGCAGATGTGAAAGCCATCCTTACCCTGTTGTGGTGCAAAAGGCAGATGTGAAAGCTAGCCTTGCTCAGCTTTGGTGCAAAATGCAGATGTGAAAGCCATCCTTTCCCTGTTGTGGTGCAAAAGGCAGATGTGAAAGCTAGCCTTGCTCTGCTGTGGTGCAAAATGCAGATGTGAAAGCCGGCTTGTCTCTGTTGTGGTGCAAAAGGAGTTATCCATACAATGTGAATATTTAGTATTATCTTACTGAGCATATCATTTGGCATTTGGTCTTTATTGCAAAATTTTTATCAATATTTGGTTATCAAATACTGCCTTCCTACAAAACCTGCTGAAAAAAATGCTAGTATGTTTTTTGTGAAATGACTAATCCACTACTTAAATATGAATGTGTTGATGTCAGTAATTATTATCTGACTGTATCTTTATCCAAACAGGAGAAAAAATACATAAATTAAAGCATGTTTTGCAGTATTAACAGTACAGAATTTGATAATAGATATATCTAAAGCTTACTTGGGAGAGGGTGTATCAAGTTTTAGTCACCAGTATCAAATCACACAGGTGTGAAATCTTTCATATTGTCAAGGGGGTCATTTTTCATCCTCAGTTAACTTTACAAGACATCAAAAGGTGTAAGAGATTTCTGCTTGTCACCCCTTTCTATGATGTCATCCACTAGTCAGTATAGTCTTCCCTTTGATATAAACCTTACTTATTGTTCCCCGGTGGGTGAAGAATACATTATTTTCTTATTGCCAAGACGAAAAATCTTTCAACAAATCTTTTCAGTCTAAAATGTTTAAACCTAAACCTTCCCTTGACATTTTCCCATTAAACTGAATGCATTGTATTACAAATAAATGCAATAAGTATAATGTCTTAAACTTTAATTAATCATTCTTTTTTATCCATTTTGTTTCAGGATTTTTATGCAGATTAGCTGAAGGGGCAAAGTGAAACCCAGCACGAACATTTATCAACTAACTAACACAAAAGGTGGGTATCGTCATAGAGACAACACCCGTTCACAAATATTTCAACATCTGCACAAAAATCTTAAGACTAGAACATATTTATCAGGCTGACCTACTCAAAGTAAAATAGCTTGTATTTAAACAAAACAGTTAGGGAAATAGATTTTACTCCCTTTGTTTAATGAGGCCACACCAATTCTAGGCTGATTTTTTATGTTGTAAAATAAGGTATGATTTTTATTGAAAATATGTGCAGTTTGGGGTAAAATGTTAAAAATAAATATCATTTTCTTTCTTCAAAATTACATTTTCCATAGTATATTCTCCTGTTCCATTATCTTCATATCTCTCCGCCTTTATTTCCTGCCTTTCCACTCTGATCATTCAACCCTTTAAATTTGACACCTTCTAAGTCCCTGCATCTCTGTTGCCTCAGTACACACTCCCTGCCTTTTACCTTTCCACCTCTGATCCTCAAACCTTAATCTTATCACCTCTTTTCTTCAATCTCTCTTATCACTTTTTTTCTTCAATCTCTCTTTCTCTTCAATCTCTCTTTCTCACCTGTTATCCCCCTTTTACCTTTCTATCTCTATTGCCTCCACCTCTAATCCCTTCCACTTTCTGTGGCTACAACTTGACTGTTTCCCCATTTTATCTTTTTTTTTTTTTTTTTTTTTTGGCATCCCTTTCTCATGTATGCTCTTCTCTCTTTTGTCTGTTATTTCCACTTACCTCACTATCTCTGTTGCCTCAAACATTAACTCACCCTTATCTATACTATATTTTAATTCATTACCTCTCAATCTTTCTGTGCCCCTCCTAATCTACCATTCACCTCTCTCATTTGTAATTCTTTAGCCCCTTTGTTCCTTTCTACCTGTAATCAATCTCTTTTCCTTTTCTCTTTCTCATCTCCTCTAAACTTACCCCTCATACCTTTTACCTTTCTCACTCCCTTCTTTATCTATCCTAATAATACATTTCCCTTAATCTCTCCTTAACTTACCCCTTATTCCCCATCCCTTCACCTCTCCCTTTTCTTATCTTTTCTAAACATATTCATTCCCTTCCCTCTGCCTTCCTCATCACCTCTCCCAAACTTACCCTCATATCTTTGGTTTCCTGCTTCCTTCCTCCTCCTTCCTCAACTTACCCTCATATCCCTTTTGTTACTTTCCTCATCATTCTTAAACTTAAAACCCCTTGCCTGACCTTAAACTTCTAGCTTTCCATCCCCTCCCTTCCTTACCTCTCATATCCCCCTCTCATCTCTCATATCCACCTCTCATCTGTCTTACCCCCCTCTCATCTGTCATATCACCCTCTCATCTGTCATCATTTATCAGAACAAAATTAGAACAAAATTTTTTACATAACGAAGGCTGCTGGTATAAGAAGGAATGAAAGTAAGTAAGAATTCAAAATCAATTTCCATAATGCTAAAAACTTATATGAATATTCATTTTTTTTATCTACAAGCTACATAGCAAGTTAATTAACATGGTTGAAAAACAAATTTCAATTTAATAACAGTCCTGGAGACATTAATGTCAGTAAATATTAAATTCTTCGGTATGGACAAACTTCAATAAGTCATTTCTAGATGATAAATCATCCAACATTAGCTAATATTACTATTTACTTTTCTCGGAGACTATAGATAAATGATTGCTTTTCAATTTAGAGAGTATTTAAAGCTGAATGAAGACATTACATGGGTGGGGTATTCAACATGACTACATGATAAATCTAATGTTTTCACTGCTTTGTCGCCTTATCATGTAAAATAAACAGTACAAGGAAAGCATTTTGACTTTTACACTCATTCCGATAATTTAAAAGATTTTCATTTGTGAAAGGAATTTGATAAAAGCAAATTCCTGTTCAGCTGTGTCAAAATTGACAATGTTGGTATGATGATGATGCATTTGGTCTCAAAAGCCACTTTTGAAATACTGGAATTTACCCATTAAAAATTGAAGGGTTTTGTTTTATTTGTTCATATTTTCATGTTTATTTTGGTGTTGCATAATTGTCAGTTGACAGTCGCAGAATGGTTATGATATTTACCGTGTTTATTTAACGTGCTTGTTTTCCTAATGCTAATTACATTTTTACATTTAGCAAGCTACTTATAACAGACAAACAATGTCAATGGAAGCTTTCATTAATAGTGACATAACTACTTAAATATAATTATAAAACTTCAAAATGTAAGATTTGAGTAATTAAACAATAACCGAGGTTATTTCAAACCATTAAAATCCTTGCTGGCAGGGACCTACCACAGTTCCCTTCAGTAGTTAAAAGAAAATGAAAAGGCAATTAACATGACACATCGCTTGGCATACTGTCACCGATTTAAAAATACTTTCATAACTAAAAACACTACAAGTGTCCTGGACATTGGGGATTGTTCCGGAATTCAGGTGATTGTCACACCGACATCCTGGTGAAGATCCTGGATCAGACCCAGCTGAATATTTCAGGGGTAAAAGTTCTTTATAATAAACTAAAGAAAACGGAATTAACCTTATATATGCTCCTGGTTAAGACCATCAGGTCTATTCCAGAATATAGCAGATTTTTGTCCCAAAAAAAAGAAATATCGTTATTTACAACTTATTCATATAAGACTTACTTGAAATAATAGAGGTAACCTGCAGCTGCCAGACTAAACACCAAAACCTGAAAGTAGAAAATAAAGTAGACTAATAACATTGAAACAAGAGATGTATTTTGTGTACCCTACCTTTATTTGTCTAAGAGAGCACATATATATTGTTTATGCTTTGATATGTGATTCTTAGAGCTTGAACTAGTAAAATAAGAGCCATGTCTAGTCTTCTCAATAGGAATAAAGTTTTGATTAATAAGCTCAAGATAAAATATAACTACATGTATATAGTATATAATATTATCTATATATATTTTTAGTACAATTCAAGCATTGGTTCAAACCCCATTAGGAGCAACCCTTGTTTCCATGAGCAAGAAACTTCACTCTCTTAGTACTGGTTGGTTCCAGGAAAACATTTGAGAGTGTTGCAATAAGCTGATAGCTTCCAACACAATCAAACTTTAAAAAAAAATAGTATAAACTCATGCCAGCTATTAGCGAGTTTCCACTTGATTTAAATGACTAACAATTATAGTTTTATTAAATCAGTACCATGTATGTGGAGATCAGATGACTTATTCCCCTTATTGTGAGATACAGCAAGCAAGTTTGAAAATATGAAATAATTTCTAACTTTATGCACAGAAATTTATAACAAGTGACGACCTAAAGGAGTGAAAATTAGCTCCGTTATTTGTTCAAAAGTCTAGACATTTATCTTCTCTTTTTCTCATAATTTGGTGTAGCACAGACTGTTATTTGTTATTTAGTTAAAGTTCACCAATAAGTAAATATAAACGAAATTATATTGTTGAAAACATAATTATTAGTGTAAAATTCAGCAATGTTAACTCAAAAATGTACCTATAAACAACCAAACAAACAAAATACAGTTAGTTACTGAACTCAACAGCACACAAAATAGTTCGCTTTTTTTTGCATAACTAGTTTATCTAAAACTTTACTAAAAAAAATACTAAAAAGATCTTTAGTGAGAAGTAAGTCATATAGTATTAAAAACTTGAGTATAATACAGAGTTTTGATGCACAATGTGCTAAGTTTTTCTTGTTAAATAAATTAGCATCATTTGGCACAATTTTTATAATATATAATCATAATAACCAGTTTTAATGCAAAAAACTATTCAGAATATGCAAGATATCATTTTGAAGGAAAATTTGTTTGTTTTGGGTAATATACCATATATTCACTAAAAAACAAACAAATATACTCTATAATGACCGCTAGTCTTTGTCTAGCGGCTGTTAAGAATTTGATTTATTTATTTATTTATGCAATCTTGGCAGAAACTTCAAAACAAAAGCTGTGGGTGGTTTTACATCTTGGATATGTTTTATTGTTTGACAGATTTCATTTGTGTCAAAACTCCACTGTAAACCCGTCTCAGAAAATGAACGAATTATTTGGATGTGTTTTCAAGCTAGACTGATTCTCACATATGTAACTTGCATGCAGTAGTAATTATCTTCATACTCTCTGAAAACAACTAGAACTTTTTCGTTTTTTTTTCTCACTGTGACAGTCTATTTACTTAGCAGTGGTACTTCTATACATGTCAGCCAAATAATCACCGATTTTCTGAACAAAAACCCTACATGCAACATGTTTACATTTGAAGTATATAATAGTTTAAATATTTCAACGGGAATATATTTTCTCAATAAGGGCTATGCAAAGACAGTCACTGCAGCTGATATGACAAAAAAATACCGTATAGACCTATGTGTTATTAAAATTAAACTGTTTAAAGAAAAAAGTTAAGGACAAAAGAATAATTATCAATTAAAACTATGTCTGAAACATGGCCTGTAAACTCTTTTAGAGATGAAAGGGGGGAAGGGGAAAAATTACAGCCAAAGATCCTCTAAACAACTGAAAGATGTCAAAAATAGTGGCTTTATCTTATATTGGCTATACATTGAAATTCCACTTTCAAATGATAAAATTATAATTATTTATACAAACAGTAAAGTAAAGGATTGTCGTAACATGAGAATCTACTTTAGTTGTTTTAAATGGAACCAATTTTAATCATAAAATTGCATGTCGAGAAAACAGCTGGCTGCTTAAATGTTAACTGCTTTTGAATTTTATCCATTTTCCTTGGAATAAAACAAAAACAGAGTTCCTGTCAAACAACTTGGTACCAGACAATACACAGAGGTTCTATTCATCTTGTCTGGTACCAAGCTCTTGGTTACGGCAATATTTGTAATCACTTTCAGCTGAGACTTTGTTAACCATACCACAAGCTGGTAAATGCCAATGTATTTAACACAAATATTCATATTTAAAACCATTAGAGAAGGGTCTCTTGCGGTCACTTTAGGAGAATTTGGAAATTACTGGTTTGTTATCCAGAAAAGGTGGTTAAGTGGATCAATCGACATGATTTGACCAAGACTTTAGTAACAATTTCTCAAAAACAGAAAAGAAAAACAGAAGGGACATCAAAAATAACAGACATGATAATAAGCTAAGCTTAATAGGAGTCTGTGCATCCAGCTCCATCTCTTCGATCAGACTCTACACTTTCTACACTTTTAGCTGCTGTATTATTAACTCTTAAACTTCTAAATGTCTTAAATACACTGGTCCATCTTTCAATCTCGACAAAACAATTCATCATTTTTTGGTGGAAATTTTTAAAATACTGGTTTAAGGGGCAGATTCAGTTCCCACCAGAAAAGATTGAAATCTATGAATCTATCTTCTAATGGACACTTTGATAACAGTTTAGCACTGTAAGGGTTAAAATAGGAATCAAACACATCAAAATAATGGCATAAGTCTGTAATCATTGCTTTAAAAATATGCCCTCCATCAAGATAAATGAGTTGATTGTCAGCTATATAAACCATATCATCAACTTTGTGTGTGGTATTTTATCCCATTCACTCCAATATCTCATCTTTATATTTCAAGAAAGACAAATGTTTAAACAAGCCTAATGGCTGATCAGTTTCATTCCTGAAAGACTGAAAGAAAAACAAAGAAATACAAACACGATTTGGCACATGTCACAAACATTGCCCTCTTCAACCAGGCAATTTGAGAAAGACTGTGAAAATATGATGTTGACACAGTGGGTTAGCAGATGTATACAAAAGTAAATTTCCTGGATGGATATAGCCTCCTCTATCAACAACCTTTAATAGTTAGCAAACAAATTTGATGAAAATCTAATATTAACACTCCTATTTTTTATTTGCTTTCTATGCATATTAACCTTACATTTTTTTTTTCTCAATTTTGTTTAAAATCTATAAGAATACCCATCAATTCACGTTTCTACAATCTGTAAGAGTTGCTCCCCTTATACTGTAGTGCTTGTTAACATGCTATATAGATGCATAAAGTGTGGCAATGGCATTTAACCAAGTTTTCCCCGAAAGTGAGAAACAACCTTTCTGAATAATAGTCATGAATGACTCAATGAAACATTATTCTTTGAAATATAAATGCCAGAAATAAATGCTTAAGAAAAAGGGAGAATTTGTACTAAGAGGCAAGTGCGTATATTTTTTCACATCTTTCCGTTATATAAACACTAGTCTATCTATAAACACACTAGGTATACAGAATGTAGATAATAAGCCTCGTTTTCACTCACTGACACCTGTCTATCATTTCAAGTGTCATAAATTCTCCTCTCATTGATTTATATCATACAGCACCTTACTGCATTATAGCGTATGATTCTATAATTGATTAATTAATTAATAACAAGTCTCGCAACCAATTATAATCCCTCTTTACCTACAGCAGGTAGAGATTTTGGCAAAGATTGCGTAAAAATAATCCGCATACCGGAACACCGATCGAAACTAGAGATTTTAATTATTTCCAAAGTGATACCTTTTAAAACGTCTTTGGCTAAAAAAACGCAATTGAAACTTGAAATATTAATGACTTAAGAGGCGTTGTTAAAGAAAAAAGGTACACTGTGAATAATTATATGAAATTGTAATTTTGATGTTGTCATGGTAATTTTACTATGTAAACACTTTGAATGGGCAATAAGTAAACACTCCGGCCAGCCTACCTATACAAGTAGTCTGACCAGGCTAAATACTGCTGACCAATCAAATTTTTAGTAATGAGGTATCAAAAACCTCCTCTTTAATTAAAGTGGGGCAAATCAATTATACAAATTTTGGTTGGTAAATTAATTTAATTAGATATATTATTTCAGTTAAAAAGGTCAGAGGACTATAATCAACATCATCATTAGCTTATCAAAATTCCTTCTACGGGAACACTTATCTATGAATGTAGCGTAAACGGTGGATAAGCTTCTGAATTGAATTTTGTTACTATGGTCAGAATATTTCAGTACAGACTATTTGTCTTACATTAACATACAACAGTCTCTGCAGGGACTATGTATAGGTTAGTGTTTATTAGTAAGCATTTACAAAATTGAATTGGTTAAGAATGGCAATTTAATTTAGTAAATGCTAAGTTATGAACACTATGTATAGGTTAAACTTTATTAGTACGTATTAACAAAATTAAATTGGTCAGGCGCAAATTTTAACCGGCTTAGTGTTTTAAATTATTTTTACAAACAGCAGATTTACTAGACTGATTAACAGTTAGCCGATTTACGAAAGTAAATGTGTTATGATTCATTTTCAAATACTGCAATCTTGTTGGGCAAAATTAAAATTTTAAACACTTAGTCTCGTTAAGAAGTGAGAATTTTTAAATTTTATCAAGAGTATCAATTGCGCATGAAAATGTTAACAAATTTTTCCTTCAGTACCTATGTATACACAATTTACACTTCAAAACACCAGATATATTATATATTCAATCAAAACAAAAATATAAAAAATTTACTATGAAACATCGTTTTGTATAACAGTCAGATATAACATAACCAAATACGGCAACAACACACTAAGTATTTGATATCATGAAATTCTGTTCTACTTTTCTATGCCCTTAATGTTCTTACTATTTTTATTTCTTGTTTTTTTTTTATTATCTTTTTTTATTAAATATAGAATATTATTTAATTTTACCTATGAAATATGGTGCTATATTAGTCAAATATATTTCATATTTTTTAAAAATAAATATGAAATATAAATATGAAAGTGGGCGGAGTCAAAACTCATATTTATTTTAAGGGACTTCTTTCGCCATTTTGTTTGAAAAATCTGATAAATACAAATACTTTTTTGTTGAATTTTGTTTTGAAAACTATCTAGAATGATAGAAATTGTCTAACTAAGAAAATAAATCCGAATACCAATATCTTTAATTAAGTCATTAACGCTGTACAGACGTTTAAACAGTTGTTTACGTGACGTCACAATCTAGCGCTAAATATCGCGTGCAAAACAAGACGATACTTATATTACTGCGCGCTGTATAATTGCAGTTGCGTAGCAGGCAAGGGGGTTCATAACCAGTTTTCTTTGATAATAAAATTAAATAAAAAGGTTATTTTTTCGTTTTTCGTGAAATATGGTATATATTTTCACTCAACATGATAAAATGCCTCATATTTTCACACGCCGTCCCCGCTCGTGAAAATATGTGGCATTTTATCATGTTTCGTGAAAATATATTCCATATTTCACTCAAACGAAAAAATATCCTCTTAATAATCCTATTAAAATTCTATATTTCACTCAGTTTTAAGCAGTGTGATATGACTTATATCTCACTGATACATTTTATATCTCGTCGTAAAACACAAGATAAAATTCTCCGTACTGATACTTACAAAGTTTCATGAAGCACTATAAATACAACATATAGTTTTATTACATTTCGGTAATATGCCAAATTTAAATTTTTTAATTGTACACCTAAACAACATAAAATTTTGATAATTTTATATATTTTTTTTTACTTTCAAACTTTAAATTTCTTAAAATAATTTTGCCTAGGAAACTTCTATTTCTATTACAAAATAAAATCTAGCTCTGGCCTTTTTAAAAAAAAAAAAAGTGTCCTTATTTGCCGAGATTGACAGAGCTTTTGTTTCCCCTGAGTAACTTTAGAAAATGAGCTCTAATGGCTGCCTTTCATTACTTTAAATGAAGCAGAATAGTGGGACTCCCCGCACATGCTCTCCTATTTTACAGGAATTTGGTGAACAGGCACACGGAATTATCAAGAGATTTGTATCAGTATGAGATAATTGGTTATGGCTTTAACCTCCTTATCAACTCTCTAGAGAAATTACAGGCAGTGCAGTTGTGTTTTTTTTTCAAGTTTTTTATTTGCCAGTCATTTTTGATAATTATGATTTATCACAACCCGTAATCTTCACTATGATTACGGCTGTCAATAAATCAAAGATTACAGTTATCTTCGTAAGCGAGTTGTAAAAATAAAAAAATTTTAAAAACGGAGCCATGTTTTGACATATTTGTGCTATTCAAATAAGCTGTATGTTTTATTATGATAATATCATGAAGTGTTCTGTTATGTATTTTGTGTATTGTTATTTATGGAATAGGCACATAAAAATATTAACCTTTAACCGGCTGAATTTCTTAAATGGACTTGCCCAACTTCTGTTTTGGAACTGCCCATTACTGTTTAAAGGGAAAATGTAAAATACTTATAATTTCCCAACAACTGTATTTCTCTGTATGTACTTTTATTTATATTCTATTTAGATTACTTTTATTTATAAAAGAGCAGTTTGTTGTTGCTATTGTTAGTTTTCTTTTTAATAAGGGGCTGGGTGTAGATGTTGGTATTTGGAATTACACTGACATTATAAATTTCATATAACAAGGTGAAACCTTGTTGGTGGAAAAAGATCTAAAGTGCCCCGCTGTGCATTTTATCAGAAAAAATTGGGCTCCTAATTGGAACAACTGACCACATGAACACTTGCTGTGGTAAACTTCCTCACATGAAAAAAATATCAAAGACTTGAACCCACAACAGTCTCATCTATTCCATATCTATTTATTCCAATTTATCAAAACACATTATATTTTCCTAAAACAATAGCAACCAGTAGTAGATCAAGTACAAGGAATAATGTACATCATTACTATAATACTATAGACAAACAAATTAAGTTATATTGCAAACTTAGTGACAAAAATGTAAGCTTATTAAGAATTATATCTAGAATAAACAGTGATGATATTACGAACAGTGGAACATCAATGAAACTTTGTAAGAAATTGAGAAAAAATATTAATATGTAAATATTTCTCAAAAGAATTATAATCATTGAAGATTGCATGAAGCTTATATGAATCACCCTTGGACATAATGTTTTGTGGATCTTAACAGTAATGGTATCATAATTATGTTTATACGACCAAAATTGTTCGGCTTATATTGTTAAGTATTGTAATACCCCCAGTAGAGCTTGTATCCACGATCCCTAGGTTTAGAGTTATAATGGCTGTCATCGAGATATCCACATAATTATCAGCATTATTTAATATTCCTTTCAATATCCATACACAATGTAGAATATCAATACATTTTTTAATTAAAACCTATTTCTTCCTGTGTTGTGTAAATATCTCTTAATTTTCTCTCAAAAAAGAAGACCATTTCCTCAATGTTTCTTGACTAACTTGAGACCTTAAAGGTGCCCTCACACATAAACCACAACCTTACTGCGACCTGAAAACTAGTAAAATAGCATTTTTCTTTCGAAAATCGTTGGTTTTCTTTCAAATTTCTCTCGCAGACGGTCCGGGGCTCTGCAGTCTTGTGTTCAGTACGTTTTCTCTATGTCCTCAATACGACCCTTCTACGTCCATGGCGTTTCCACTGCGACTGTATTGCGTCCCCAAGGCGACCCCACGGCGATCATCAGCGACCCAGCTGCGACTGTGCTATGTTCTCTGCGTCCTTACGGCGACTCTACGACGACTATTACGTTTGTCAGGCGACTGTCCTGCGACTGTACGACGACCCTACTACGTTCTTGCTACGTCTATAAAAACAATACTTTTTACCAGTAAATTTCATTCTGAGTCTGACCTTACGGTGTCCTTAGTACGAGTGTACTACGTCTATTGCGTTCTTATTGCGTCCTTACTACGATGCTGCTGCGACTATGGCGACTCCACTGCGATCCCAGGGCGACCAAACCAGGACTCAGCAAGAACGCAGAGTTTCTGCGACTGTTTTGTGCATGTTCAAAATAGTCGCCGACGGTCTGCGACCTTGTGCGTCCTTGGGTTCCTCGCTACGACCTCGCTGCGTCCCTGCTGCGTCCATGGCGACTGTGCTGCGTCCTGGGTCGTAGCAAGGTCGCAGTAAGGACGCAGTAAGGTCGCGAGGTATGTGTGAGGGCAGTATAACTTAATTTTCAGTGGTCAATGATACAAAATAACAAGAAAACACACTTTCTATCAGTTATGTAATACAATGTAATGCAACAAGCATGCAAAAAAAAACACCATGATGACATTTTAAAACACATAATCAAATTAGCCAAATGATTAAATATAGCTAATATATGGTCAATATTCGGCTCTCTATATATTGATACAAAAATCAATCATTGACAATCATCAATGACAGCCCTTGTTGAAAGGCAGACACCCTATAATAACTAGACCTAGCTCCCTTCTATAGATTTATATATGTAAAGTTTGTCAGAATCTGGCAGCATGTTCTAACCGACATCAGCATCAGACAAAACAGCATCATTTATCTCCATCGCCAATCATAATGACCTCGCATTTTCTTAGAACTTTACAATACATCATGTGATTATCCCCCTTGATAACGTCACTTGTAAATATGTAACAAATACCAATGTCAGAAAATGTTACTGGTTATGCTCATATTGTAAGTGGGGAACAAAGAAATACATACAACCATGGTGATAAAACTAATTCTTCAGCAAGCTGACAATCTTTCTTTCCAGAAATAATTTTATTGCGCATCTTTGCGATTATTCTTCAATTTGGCTGCGGAGGGCAAATATTTGTGCATTATGCATGGTTTATCTCCACAATATTCTGTTTTATATTTTCAAAGGTAAAGTCTTCAGTGTGTAATACTATATTTTTTTAAGAATTGCATGGTAGGTATTATGGCATCAAAAACTTTATAATTTGACCAAAGATTTTTTCTGTAATTTCAATTTACATTTGAAAGACTTTCAAGCTAAATAGCCATGCAGCCTTTCAAAAAAAACAAAAAAACATTTAAGTAATATTCAAAACAAAAGCAAAAGATTGTCCTGCAAATAGCCTTTTTCCTTTAGAGTGTTTCTATTTGTGGTTTGCTAAAAGCAATTTCTTGATTTGTCAAACTTTGGATGAAAACATGAAATTTTTTATTTAGCACATTGGCATTATCCTTGAGTTTTCTGACTTCTTTGAACTATTAATTTTGGTTAGGGAAGTTGGTCTCTTGCAGAACTTATGACTACATATTCATGACAGCATCATTTTTTCACATAAGAAAAATATTCAGTAGTGTTCAACCAAAATCAAATCAGCAGATCATGTAAAATAACAACTCTTATTAACAAGATATGTGCCACCTAAGGAACCAGCTTGTATATAAACACTGTATCACAGTGTGTGGCAAGGTACCAGTAAATCCTCTAAAAACCAGAGCCCAGAATGCACTGCAACACTAGGAATCATCCATCAACACCAATATCAAATCCTACAAATCAGGCTCCAAGAATCTTTCCACCCTGATAAAGAACCTATAACATATACCTGCCATCGCCTACAATTAATTACATTTCCATGCCGTTTTTGCTGCCGAAACATTGCTGAGAAGGATGAGTTTCGTCAGCGGGATGCGTAAACAAAGAAATACGAGTTGTATTGTTGTGTGCTGTACGACTTTTCACGCCAAATTGACATGGGAAACCCCTACTGTGCACGAGAAAACAGTAAAATGATTGACAAACAATATTCTGACATGTCGTTACATAATCCTACGGTTTCATAATAATGCATACTGCAGTAAGTGAAACACACATAACTTATGCCTGCATTAAACTTAATTGGATATCCTGTAGCATACCACAGCCAACCAGTACACCATGGCATGCTGGAAAGAAATCACAAAATGGCTTACACTTATTTTTGTAACACCAGTTTGATTTCTTCAATATTCAGTTACAACAGAAACTTCTATAATTAAATTTTGTATGCTTTAAGAACCATTATGTTAGTACAAGAACAATGAAACGCATTTTTATGGAAGTTTTGTGAATTCTACTTTAAAGCAGCAAATATAAGTGAAAATATAATAATAAGATACACAAGTACATTGTTAAAATTATGGACACTATCCTGACATATAATTAATACAATACCTTTATACCTTAATTGTAATACACTAGTATCATATCATGTGATGTTTTAATAACATTACTAATATAGTTATTACAATACTGAAATACAGTTTTTATAATACTGATATATAGTTACTGATATGCAGTTTTTACAAAACTGACATATAATTATTATGATACTAATATAGTTATTGTGATACTGATATAAAGCTTCTACAATACTGATATATAGTTATTGATATATACATGTAGTTGTTACAATATTGATTTATAGTTATTGATAAACAGAGTTTACAATACTGATATATAATTATTATGATACTGATATAGTTATCGTGATACTGATATAAAGCTTCTACAATACTGATATATAGTTAATGATATATCAGTTATTACAATACTGATATATAGTTATTGATATAGAGTTATTACAATACCAATATACAGTTATTTATATATACAGTTTTGGCAATACTGATATATAGTTATAATGATACTGATATATACATACAGTTATAATGATACAGGTTTACAGTATAGTTACAGTAATGTTATGATACACAAGTACAACATTGTACAGTAGAAATGCCACTGTAGGATATAAATGTAGATAAATGTTCAAATTTTGACATTTGGCAGGGAAATAGAGATAGTGATATTGTAGACATTACTGGCTCCACACTGCTACATGTTTATAAAGCTTGGCATCACAATATTTGACAGCTGGAAGAGGGAATGCATCGACATACATACATCTGCCTTCTAACTCTGATGATTACCAGACTATACCAGCAAGATTTATCTCCAGCCCAAACTCTACACTTTCTAAACAACATCAAAAAATAAATTGGTGAAATATTTTGGGAGAAAACTTCTCCCCTCCCTACTTTCCCCTTGCAATTATTGCCAATGTGTAAATCACATTATTTTTTTTTCTGACAATATTAATCATTTGACATGTTTTAAAAGCTTTCGTGAAACAAAGTTTGTATTCTCTTAAATATTCTGTACAAGTTTTTTTATATTTTTTTTGTAGTAAACATGTGTTTTGGAATATTTCATCATGAACATCAACTTTGTAAGTTACTATTTTTATCCCCCCTGTCAGGGATATGGAAAGGTCTGCATATCCATCCTCCCTTCAATCAGACAGTCTGTAAAACAGACTTTAAAATATGTTAAACAAAAAAAAAGATTAACTATTTATAGTAAACTCACTGTAATTCCTTTAAAAAATGAAATGAAGTAATGGAAAAATGCTTATAATTGGTATTAACCCTATTTACCACACTTACATCATAAATGGAATTGTCTATCTTTCAATCTGGACTAAACCATTCATCATTTTTTGTGGAAAAAAAAAGAAGCAAACATTGCTGACCATGATCAGATGGCAACAAACCAAGCCTACACTGGTCACAAAGGTAGATTCAGTAGCCAACAGCAGACCTAGTGTTAGGTTTGGCTAAAAGCTGGTGGTAAAGTTGTTTGAATAGGGGGTCCATCCCTCAACATTCTGACTTTGGACATTTTTCATCATTTTCTTCTCCCACATGGAGGCACTTTAAAGACTTATGTTTTAAATAACACTGCTTTACAGTACATTTACTTCAAGGTGGCAAAACTCAAGAAAAGCTGCAAAGTCAAACTTCAAAACATTTAAGACTGTTTAAGCCAGAGGTAAAAACAACATATGTAGAGTACTCAATGAATGTAAATATTCATGTATATGTTTATACCATCCATTAATGAACTAATTGGCCCCCTGACACTTGGAGATATTAAACAGATTTGTAAAACTGTACAAAATGTATTACAGCTGTGGGGGTTACATATTCACCTGTAAAATCATTGGCTAAATTATATTACAAGAGGGCTATTTTGAGTCCTGTAAACGCTCACCTAACTGGAGACAAACTACTAGTATTTACATCTGTAATGATGATAGGACACAAAGTACAACAATTTAAATTTAGCATCATTGACCATTAACTTGCCTCAAAAGACCTCAAGGCCCACAAAAAAGTCAGTTCAGTACATCTTAAACATATGCTCTCAATGACCTAAATCTTCATATATTCCAACATAAGAAGGGTAGATGTCTTAGAAGAGTATCTACATACCAAAATTACAGACAATAAGTGAAGGGTCTATGAAATAAAATAGATTTACCTTCATCAGTTCCCAATACAGACAAAATATAACAATACCATATTTCATGGAGACTCCAAAATGATTTTTACACATTGCATAATATTAAAGATATGTAGAGTTTGTCAGTACACATACAACTACATCAAAGTAAAATATTCTAATTTTTGTTAATTGATTAATCATTACTTCTGTTCTTTTGTTTCATTAGTTTATGCTGAAAACATTTTCAGACTTGTTAAATCACTGAGAAGTATTACAAAAACTTTAACGTAAATTCTAAGTCGAAAAAGGGGCATAATTCTGTCAAAATGCTTGCCATAGAGTTACCTCCTCCTGTCTACAGGTTGGGGTCATGATGGTGAACAAGTGTGCAAAGTTTCAAAGCCATATGTCTATGGACTTTGAAAATATTTGAACTATTACAAAAACTTTAACGTAAATTCTAAGTCGAAAAAGGGGCATAATTCTGTCAAAATGCTTGATAGAGTTACCTTCTCCTGTCTACAGGTTGGGGTCATGATGGTGAACAAGTGTGCAAAGTTTCAAAGCCATATGTCAATGGACTTTGAAAATATTTGAACTATTACAAAAACTTTAACGTAAATTCTAAGTCGAAAAAGGGGCATAATTCTGTCAAAATGCTTGATAGAGTTACCTTCTCCTGTCTACAGGTTGGGGTCATGATGGTGAACAAGTGTGCAAAGTTTCAAAGCCATATGTCAATGGACTTTGAAAATATTTGAACTATTACAAAAACTTTAACATAAGTGGTTACGCCGACGCCGACGCTAGGGTGACTGCAATAGCTCTACTTATTCTTATTGAATAGTCGAGCTAAAAATGTAAATAAGTGTACATTAAGCTGCTTACACCATTAATATGAGTACCGAAGTAAGGCTGATTATTTTCCCTGACCTTTAAAAGACACACACACACACATAGCACCTAACTTGTACACACTGACTCTATTTTCTAACACCCTTTTCATTCTCATTTCTTTTCTGGCACAAGCCAGTTTACTGTTGAGTTATTACCCTGATAGCCAAAGTTGACATTAATTTTCTCTCGGGAATATGTCAAATTCTCCAAATAATATGAAGAAAACAGGAGCCAAAATGAGAGTATTTTGACAGCAAGCTATTATTTTACCATGTGGTCGGATGAATCAACAGCTGTAGAAATTTTAGAATGCCTTAATCCCAACATACATTACTACCATATATTTATTTCTTTTACTACTTCCAGCTCCTTTACTGTATTTTCTAGAAATTGTGAAAAAAAAGTAAGTGATCTTTGCTTTACAATTTTTAACAAATTTTGATTCATTTTAGTATCAGAGACATTATCATTATCAACACAGATTGGTTCAACTCAGCAAGGGTTTTTGTTTATAGAAAACCAAAAAGGATTTGCAAAAGATTTGGAGACAGATGCTTTTATTCAATGGAGGATTTGTTTAGAGAGGTTTTTGTTAAAAAGGAGGTTTGGCTGTAAGAGGTGTGTGTTCAAAATAAGATTGATTATTTTGTTATAAGGACAGGTTCACAAGGATTTGTTCAAAGAAATGGTTGCCAGGCTTTTGGCTGACAAAGGCTTTTGTTCAAAGGAAGATTGTTGAAAGGTTTATCATAAATTCAAAACTGGTGGAGAGAGGCTAAAATATGTTTAAAAGATTTGTTGACAAAGCTTTGGTTCAGAGATTGGTGGCTAAAGCCTTTTGTTAAAAGGATTGGTTTCATTTTCTTGTACAATGGAAAATTGGTTGAAAAATGTTTTTGTACAATGGAAAATCTGTAGAAAATGCTTCTTTACAATGGAAAAATTGATTGACAAATGCTTTTATACAATGGAGAAAATTGGTTTGATTTATGCTTTTGTACACTGACAAATGCTTAAATTTGTACAATGGAAAATTGGTTGCCAAATGCTTTTAAACAATGGAAAATTGGTAGAAAATGCTTCTGTTTAATGGAACATTGACTGACAAATGCTTTTGTACAATGAAAAATTGGTTGACAAATGTTTTTGTACAATGTAAAATTGGTTGACAAATGCTTTTGTACAAAGGGAGATTGGTTGACAGAGACCTTTGTTGAAATGTGTTTGGTTGACAGATGATTTTGTCTAAAGGAACAGGTTTTTTCCCAGGACATGTTTGACAAAGGGTTTTAGTTCAAAGAAGTATGTGTCTTTAGATGATTGTTTTCAACAGAAGACCAGTTTGCAAATACTTTTGTACAATAAAGGAATTGTCAATTGGGGCTTTTGTTTGTAAACTGTGGCTTTTGTTCAACAAAGGATATGCTGAACCTGGGTTTTTTGTTCAACAAAAGATTTGTTAAATGTGGCTTTTGTTCAATAAATGATAATATTAATTAGGGCTTTTATTGAACAAAGGACAAGTAAAGTGGGGCTTTTGTTCAAGGTAGGATATTTGCCCAACTAGTGATATGTTCTAGGCCTAATATGTTCGCATGTGTATACCATATCTCTAGCATAGCTATGCTGAGTGCAAGATTGACACTTTTGTTAAAGGAAGTATGGTAACAAATATTTTTTTCTAACATATCATATTTTGTAGCATGTCAAATTTATCATGGTGTAGTTTTCACCCTTCCTCATTAATTTTAGATAAAGGTATAACTTGAGAAATGTTCTAACTTCAACAATCCACATGGGGTCACCAAACTCTTACCAATCCTCCAAAATTATCTTTATGTTTAATGTTTTTGACATGGTTGAAATCTATTTTTCTTTTTTATTATGACACATTTAACCATAAAAATAGCTTGCTGGCAACAACTGCTTCTACCCATGTGACCAGTGCAGACCAAGATCACCCCGCACATCTGCTGAGTCAGTACATATTTAAAATTTGCCCTAAAAGTTTTCCCTATCACCATTACCTTTTATTTTCTACTGAATTAACTTCATTTTAGACAATGCAAATTAATATTCAAACCCTTACTAAGCTCAGCATCTTAAATGTATTTGTCTATCTTTTATTATGGACAAAACCATCCCATACTGAAAGAATAGTGAACCATGCAGACCATGATCAGATGGCATGGTATGTCAATCTTAAATGTCTGCATTGGGCACATAGGAAAAGTTATTTATTGCATGCAGGCTTCAAATTCAAGTTAGTAAGTATTCTTAATATGTCTACCAACATTTGTAACCTGCTGCATTCTTAAAGTGACACTTGTCTTATTGCCTGTATAAAATTACGCTCCAGATAAAAAAATACCAATGTCCCATTATTCTGGAATATCTGAAAAAATTGCAATCAGGATGTACACAATCTGGAAAAGGTTTCTTTAAAATTGACTAATAAATTGCTATATTATGTTTGTTAGTCAAGAAGTCTTCACCAAAAATTATTTTTGGGAACCAAATGTGTACTTTTTTATGCAAAATTATTTGTAAGTAATGATACATTTATATGTTAATCTGGAAATTTCACTGGAAACGGTTGTCTGGAAAAATGAGATATCACTGTACAATGTTATAATTATTGTGAATATGAAATAAATGAAAAGAAAGGAAAATTGTTGCGCTTTGAATGCATTTACCTTAAATACTTATACTTCACCTTGAAAACAATCATTCTCACCTTCGAAGATTTGAATTATGAACCAGTGTTACAAAAATAACCATCATAAAACAGGAGAACATGTGATATTTCAATAAAACATGCAAAATAAATGACTTCTGTTTATTCTAACATTTCAATATGAAGTACACTGGAGGATACATCCCTGTCCCATTAATTATATTACTCACTTGGTAACAATTAATTAGAGGGTGGACATTTTCTTCACTTACAAAGAGCACATGGACACAATAATTTGTATTTACTTGCATCCAGTATGTGTCACGTAAATAAAAAATTAAATAATGCACTTTTAAATGATAGCCTATTGAAATACTTTTGACTTTTTGCTGCTCAACAAGTACATAAACCTTTATTTATCATGTTGAAATTAAAAAAAGTATTTTTTTGTGAAGCTTTTTTAGTAAAGCGTGTGCAATTATTTGTCATTACGATAACAGGGACTCCACAGGAGTTATTTGACATGATGGGACAGAAAATGTTTTTCCAAGACTTGTGTACTTTTTGATGTAGGCCTTGACCAATAACTTATTCCCTCAAGTTTTTCCAGAATAATAATTTTCATTGAGAAAATTGACAAAGAAATGAAAAGCATTAAAACACTTTTCACTCAAATCTGGCTAAGAATGGCATAAGAAATCGTCTTTCAATTTAATTCTGCATGAGTATATTTCTTTGTTAACCTTTGCCGAATTTTCCATTTTAAGTGCTTCACTTGATACTTTTAAGAATTTCAATTTTTATAATTTTAGGCTAAGTTGTACCTCAGTGGAGTTCCTTTGGACCTAAGTGGAGTTCCTTTGGACCTAAGTGGAGTTCCTTTGGACCTAAGTGGGGTTCCTTTGGACCTAAGTGGAGTCCTTTATAATGGAAATTTCAATTAATTTAACTAGTATGCCACTTGTCAACTTGTCTTAATAAGATCCTAACAAATACAATACACTTAGACAATATATGGATGTTTTACTGCAAGGGGTCAGAGAGTACCAATAATATGAGTAAACTGAGATGTGATGTATAATGTGAGATAAAGCACATGGAATATCTATGACATGTATTGTCTCAACCCCTCTCCTCCTATCTTACCACATTTTCTACTATTATCCAGACTGACAGCTATATCTTGCCAACATTCCTCAAAAATATTTGCCATTATCTAGAAATATATATTTTTATATTCCCTGCAGTGACTTTTTTAACAATAGCTTGATATTACTAATTACCAGATGATAATACACACAATTATATAAATGTCTTTCCCCTAAAAAGCCATAAAAAAATTTGTGGAAAAATAAATTAAGAACTATATCGAGTAATAATACTTAAGAATAGCGCGGCAGATGACAAACAACACCACGACGGGTGTCGCTCAATGATGTTACATCACGAAAGCTACTGTAAATATAAATTAGCATTTTTGATTATGTATTTATATACTTTTAAAAAATGAACATTTTGTGGCAATCTTCACAAATATGAAGAATGAAGTACAGAAAGTGGTTTCTACTCAGATGCCCCCCAACAATTGCACTGTAAAGATGATTATAGTTACTTTTCAGCTTTATGTCTGCTGCTCCTCTGGTGCACTGTTTCAGGCAGTGGCAGACACTTGTGTCACATTTTATTGTGAACTTCTAAAATCTGTAGCACCAATGTACTTTCTAGTTAGTTTATGAATGAAATAAATAACAATAAACACAACACAGAAACACAAATGTCAAACAGTGTTTTAAAAATCATCATTTTTAAAGCTTGTCAACAGTTATTATGTAGTTATTTCATGGAAATTATTTGACATTCAGAGTATTTATGTTACGGTTTTGCAGGCAGCAAATAATGCTCTCGTTCCCCTGAGAAACAGACGGCAAATTACAAGGCGTCAATAGGCCTGGAATAACATGATAATGAGACAATAGGACACTTTCTCACTGTGACATTTTACAAATGATGTTATTATGATAATGTTAGATATCCTAATTCTAGTGTTGCATAAACACACATATATAAAAATGTCATGTTCAACAAGAGAGTCACCATGTGCCCTGTATCGCTCAAATTCATGCAGAAAGATCTCTTTGAGCATGAGTAAAAAAACAATAGCTCTTATCTTGCTACTAAAGTGTTTTAATATACACGTATTATTTTAACAATAGAATTCTCCACAAATTACATGCTGGACTCTTAAGGCATAAAGATCAGCATGCAGACTGGCCTTACTGAAACTAAGCTAATGGCATATTGCCCATACCATTCACATTTAATGTGAGAAAATCTGGAAAAAGTGAGATCCCTTGGAAGCATAAGTCATAACAAAATTACATGAAAATGCGGTTAGAGTCTGTACATGAGTGATAATTAAACAAAGCAACATCCCTCAACTGACCCCAGACTCAGTTCCCCTCCCTCCCCTAGCTGGGCAGTGTGAGAGAAAGTGAACAAAAACAATCTGAGTATTGGCCCAAAAAATATAGTAAGATATGTCCAACTCACAGTGCTGAAACACTCAAAGAGAATTTACTATCTGACTATCCCGGCCTTTCCAGGGAGGTCCCAGTGACTATTCTCTGAGGTATGGGTGAGCCAGTATTTCAATTGACTGGGGTTTATACATTCAACTGAAATTTTCTCACATAGCAACAAATACTGGTGTTAATAAATGTCAGAATAATTTCATACAAAAACAATAAATCATAATTCAAAAGATAGGGTACTTTTCTAACATCTATATTAATGACAAATCAAGCACATCACTCCAATAAAAAAAATTAATTTATTAGAATCTGGAGATACATGTTTTGCCATTTAAATATTGTTAATGATATTAATTTCCTTCAACATAAAACTGGCTTCTTTTTTTTTGGTATGTTGATGCCCTTTTAAACACGATGTCTCACATTTATAATGCTGTTTTTTTTTTTTGCAATCGGCCCTTTTCAACAATCACAGTAATACACCGAAATTACCAATTCAAAATAAATTTCCTCTGATTATAATCATTTGAATACATTGTCAGCGTACAATCCGTACAATCCCAGACGACTTTTGTGGACAAAGAAATTTTCTCATTATTGTTCTGACCCTTGACAACATAAAGATCCATACAATTCAAGAAAAGTCTCATTGGATACAGTCTGGAATCTTTAATTTTTGGTCACAAAACAAAGAAATTGAATATATGAGTCATGGAATGGAATTCGTTGCCTGGCTCAAACAGCTAACATTATGTGCATCTAAAGGACACACTCACTGTCTAATCTGTCCAATCTCAGCTACAAATTCTGATATTTCTAACAAAAGACATCGTGGAGTCTCAAGAACCAATATGGCTGCCATCATAATGGACAATTTCCTTGGAAAACATTATAGTTTGGAGCCACTAACATAGAAACCAACTAAATAAGAGGAAAATGGCTTTTAAATATAATAATGACTGTAACCATACCGCCATATTGGAGCCAAAACCATTTCAATAATTGCTCATTGTTTTTCCTCAAAATGGATTTTCCGATGATTCTTTCATAAACAATATAAGCAAAATTTAAAGCTGTTTTAGTTTCCTACCATCTACTAAAAGCATTTATCTCAGAAATATGAATACAGAGAATTACAACGGTTTTAGACTTGTATGTTCAATATAAGACAAAGTTTGTAAAGTATTATCCTTTTTCAGTTGATTATTCACTAAATGCTTCACTTAAACTCTTCGCATAGTATTTCTTGAAATTCTTTTGAAAATCAGAAATTAAAAAAAAAAATGAAATGAACAATTTAATTAAAACCTTAACATTACTATGATCAATCTTGAGCTGTCACAAATACATTATCTGACAGCAAAAAAAGAGCCATGTAGGAATTTCACAACAGATAACTTTTCAGTACAAAGATTAGCTTGATTGCAGTGACCAACAATTACGACCATGAAGACATGTGTTTGAAAAAAAATATTGATATTGCACCCAAAACATAACATTCTAAGTTCATTTCAGTCACAAAGCAGTCAGTTCAATTTAACATGTTCATGACAGAGTTATGGCCCTTGACCTATAATTTTGATAGTAAAGAAACTTGTAAAGTTTTTTTTAAGTGATTACATTACGTGGTAATTAAGAATTGAACTTAACCTCAGCACCTGTCTCTTTAAAAGCTATTAATTACACTATTCTAAAATAATAATTTATGTACACATTTGACCTAAGAGCACAACTTTCATAAGAGGATAATATTTCTTAAATTCAATCATAATGAGATCATTATATAGAAAATCTATGATTTTTTTTACATAAATTCTGACAATAACGCCATTTTACAATGACAATTTATTCATTAAAGAGCATTTATTTTGAAAATGTCAAAGTATCTGTTCCGTTGAGTTTTTACACCATTACTAATTTCACTAATGGTTTTGACCTTAATAATTCTTCTTTAATGAATAAATAAGAACATTGTCAAACACACACTATCCTTTAATATCTACTTTTCTTTTTTTTGTGCATAATTTGCAATTAGGAAAAAAAAATTGTAAGGTCAAAATAAATAGATCCTAAACATGGAATTTCGAACATTTAGTAATTAGTGTAAGAGCTCCGCCCAGGTATTTATACCAGATTGTCAAAGGTCACAATGTTTGCCTGTAAGAAATATTATTACTGATCATGTCCGATATAAACAGTGTAATAAGAAACATTATGATCAACTTGTCTGTCTCTGAGACAAACATTCCAGAAATCTTTCCTAATATACATAAACCTTTAACACTAACTGCCATTTTACTGGGAAATACTACATCACTGCCATTTGTTTGGACTGTCAGACAAATGGTCTATTGTATCGGAACACAAATCTCCCTAACTGAATCAGCAGCTCTAATATGACCATCATATCTCTTAACAATATTTTTATAATATAATCTTTACTGACGGGCGTCCATAGTAATTCCCGTCAGTGCGTCTGTAAGTTCTGTTTTGTATTAGAAAATTATTCAATGATTTTCACAGATTTCTATCCCACAATTACATGCTTTTAACCTTTCAAAAGATAATGCAATCATTGTCATTCATACAAAAACTATTTTTTGTAAAAAATATGTCATGAAGTCATTACTGTGACTGTATAAATACAGCTATATTTGATAGTTTAGCTATATCTCTACTCAATCTGTGAACATGTACTTGTCCTGACTAAAACTAACAGTCAATGAATTTTTTCTATAAAAATACCAAAATGTCAGCATCTAGCAAAGTGTGAGATCCATGAATGTATTGTGATACTGAAATTCTAAATACTGTAATTTGTACGAAAGTGCAAATAGAATGTTCCGAATTGAAAACAAGACAAAGATTCTGGAAATTGCACATTCCTCAGAAACAAGAAAACTATGATGCATCAACATTACAGCAGCCTAGGTTTGATTTACACCTACATTGAGCAATCATCTTTAACATCCCAATTAGTTAAACAATTATGTTTAATTATATAAGTATTCAATCTTTAAGATTAAATGACTTACAATCAATTATCTCAAAAGGGCCAGCAAAAATATATATAACAATACCCAATGAAGATAAAGTTACAAACAAATTTAGCATGGAAAAAGTTTAAGGAAATTGTGTACAGGAATGATGAATATCCCAAAAGTCTCATTTACCCTTGTACTGAAATCTGACAGCTAATATTACACAGTCAAACCATCTCTGTAACAAATAAAACATTTCATGGAACTCAACATCAAGCCAACAAAAGGTAATCAGCAATAACTCTTGCTAAATCCCAAGCAATTTCAGAGAGTTGCAGCAATAAACAACTGTTCAATACATCAAAGACGTCCTACTACAAAGAAACGTCTTCTCTACATGGTCATAATCTTGTAAAACATGGAAATACTACAAATGAACATATATCTCAATGGTAACATTCAGCAACAATCAAATAAACCCAAAGAGAATATTTCAACAACACTCTAATAAACCCAAAGAGATGCAATCTGAAATAATGGCAGCAACTTGATTAGCATGCAAGTTTGTTTTTTATTTTCCTTTTAAGGTTGGTAAATAAGTTGTTTATGTTTATCATACTAAAGAAATGATATAAAGGGCTTGTGAAACAACAATGACATATTATGTTTCCCACTTTTTCCTAAGATTTTGTAAATTTTTTATTTCACTGCATGTGTTTATATAACAAATAAATGTTTTTTTAAAAGTTAGATTTACAGTGACATATTAGGTATATCACTTACTATAAAAGAAAAGTTATTAATTACCTGAGTATTTCTTAGCACCAAGATACTGGTGTCAATTATGATAAAACATATCTAGAAACAAGGATTATGCTTTACCTCAGCTACTTTGATATAGTGGACTTGCCCTGTTTAGAATTTGGAACTGTCAATTGTTTTAAGGGGTTTCTATATTGATCAGCCAAATTCAGACTGTATGGATTCGCTGGCTAACATGACCCAGCAATTTTTGTCATAAAATTCAAAGTAAAGCATAACTAAATCTAGATATTTATATATCATAATATGCAAACAAATTTTGAAAGTTTTGACCAAGGATGTACATGTATCCCTTATTACTTCATATATAAATCTTGAATGTTTTTCTCACCAAGAGAATATCTTCTTTCAACTGCTGCTGACTGGCATCCTTTACTGTTTTCTTTCAGCAGAACATGATTCATTTAGAATGAGTATTCCTGCGGCTAAGTCAGCCATAAATCAACTAGCTGTTCTTGATCCCTATCTTAGAAACCCTGACAGACACACAGATAACCTTACCATGAACAGCCCTTTTTGGCATTTCTGTTTTCTTTCTATTTTATCTCCCAATACCATATGTTCAATAAAGTAGTTTTACATGTTAATGCCACTCAAACATTTTGGCAGTGCAAAGAAAAGAGGAGAATTTATGAGGCCTAAATGTAAACATATCACAACCAGAGTAAAACTGTAATATATGCTTCCATGTTTCCACACAAAATTCATCAAACCATCCTCAGGAGAGCTGTTACATGGCTAACTAAAACATGTAAAAATGTTCCTACAGACATTTCATGAAGGCGAAAAAATTTGGTAACCCAAAACCAAAGACAGTTCCTATTAAAAAATATTCAAGTTACTTTAACATATTTTGGTTACCCAAATTTTAATGATAAGACAAGCAGATTAAAGAAAATAGAAGATTCATAAGCATGAACAATGAAAATGGTAAGAGCAAAATGGAAGATTCATAGATTTGAACAATTAAAATAGAAGATTCTAGACTTGACTAATTAAAATGGAAGATTCATAGACTTGACTAATTAAAATGGAAGATTCATAGACTTGAACAATTAAAATGGAAGATTCATAGACTTGGACAATTAAAATGGAAGATTCATAGACTTGGACAATTAAAATGGAAGATTCATAGACTTGAACAATTAAAATGGAAGATACATAGACTTGGACAATTAAAATTGAAGTTTCATAGACTTGAACAATTAAAATAGAAGATTCATAGACTTGGACAATTACAATGGAAGATTCATAGACTTGGACAATTACAATGGAAGATTTCATAGATTTGGACAATTAAAATGGAAGATTCATAGACTTGGACGATTAAAATGGAAGATTCATAGACTTGAACGAAGAAAATGAGACAATTCATAGATTTTGACAAGAAACATGGGAATATTCCAAACATGGACAAAGAAAATTGTCCAAAAAAAAATCATTTAAATAAATCCTATAAAATTAAATTGCCAGGATGGAACAGATCATTCTTATTTTACCACTCAACCTAAATCTTTGTTTCTAGTCACATGAAAGAACATTATATCAAGTCAAATATTAATAAAAATACATGAAAATTTAAACAAAGTATAGTAGGAGATGCAAGTATCATTTTCATCAGAAAACAAAATGGTAAAGATATCACATTTTGTGTTCTTCAATCTTGACAGACTGCCATAATTATGTAACCTGTCAAATGGTGGAGAAATATTCCAAAAATAAAACACCAAAATATAAATGTTATCAAAAGATGGGAAAGCTGTTAAGTCATCAGTCGGAGTATATGGTAATAACATTATGTTCGGACAAAGTTTAAACAACCTTATACAAACTAACATGATACAAATGTTTTGACATCTGACATCTGACAATGGACATCATGTTTTTATGATGATCACTGATAAAGAGTAGGCATAATCTGCATAGTGTCTGTGACCTTAACTGACCTAAGTACCTGATAAAATATGTCTTATTCTTATGCCAGCTATAACACCAACAAATGCTTCAACTTCCCTAATGGTGTATATATTATATTGACCTGAAACAATGTTGTGAACTCAAATCCCATTTTTTCATATAAACTAAAATAGAAAGATTCTAAACTCTATGAGATTTATTACAATTTCACAGATAAATTTTTAATTATTATGTTTTTATCATCGGCCAATTATAAAATATTGATCAACTGTATGAAATGATTGTTATCGGCAAAAGAAATAATCACATAAATACTGATGTACTCTTGTAAAGAATTAAGGACAATAAAGTAAGAAGTAACCTTAGATGTGATATCGGATAAGCAGTGTCAAAACACAAAACATATGCCATACCCTTTACAATTTATGATTGAGCCAGTCTACTTGCTCCATTGTCCGCACTGGTGACACACGTCAATTACCAACTGTCAGCGTAATTATTTACGTGCCATTTTGAAATCGGACACGATTATTGATGTGTACAGAATTTCAAACTGTTTTTCTCTATTTGTCAATAAACAAAAGGAAATTGCTGATAAATTAAAAAGAAGCAGTGTTTTTGTTGTGTAGAATTAATCTTGTGAAGGTTGTAATATTGCAAATTAATAAACAAATTTCCTCAATCAATTTACGAATAAAAAGTGTATATTTTGCTAAATCAAACTACGGCTGGCCCGGCCTAAACTGCTGAGTAGTACAGATCTCGGATAAGTTATGACTTACGACCTCATGCAGGGAAAACAACGAGCAAATTCAATGATATATTCTGATGATTTAAATTCCATTCATAACTACTGTGATGATGACTTTAGTTATGTATTCAGGTAACAAATTCAGTCATGTCTTCTGGTGATTGAAATTTCATTCATGTAGTCCAGTGATAATTCAGTAAGGTAATCAGGTGATTTAAATTCAATCATCTATTTGTGTGTTCAAGTGTATTAAATCATCTGCATTAGTGATGAATTTAATCATGTATTCTGGTAAACAACTTAATCATGTATTTCGCTTACAAATTCGTAACAAATCTAATTAATTAATTTGTCTTCCAGTTATAAATTCAAAAAAAAAATTCATGTTATGAATTTAATCATATAAATTCAATGTTATATGAATTTAATCATATAATTCAATCATGTAACCACATAACAAACTCAATCATGTATTCAGCTACAGAGCGGCAGCAAAAGGTTCTTTAAATAACAATAAAAGTTCTTGTTTTTCAGTACACTACAGTATGATATAATAATGAAAAGATGTCAAGCTTTTTTTTTAAAAAAAAACTAATTTATTTAAGTGCAAAAAAAACTCCAAAACAAACTCACAAATGTCAAAGATTGTATTTCTTGCAGAAACTAAACAAATTGTAATAGCTTAATTAATTGTGTTGTCAATATCAAACAAAGATACTTTTTATGACATTGCAGAATGTCAAATTGCCTTATGACATTTTATGAAAGCTGTCTAACTTTTCAAATTAAGTTTTAATACAGAGCAAATAACTTTTATATCATTTACAATAAGAATGTTAATTGAAAATTTGATCTCCCCGCCTACCAGTACCCCAGGGTTCCGAGTCAAGGTACAAAATCCATTCACATCGTTAAATTGCATGACTCTATGACAAATAACTAGGCAGAAAAGATTTCACCGGACCATGAAACTCACATAGGGTCTATTTCCTGATTCACAATGGAGCACATTGTGGACCGCTGAACACAACCGCCATTTTGTTCACTTAACGTATTCATACACGGATTCAAAATCAACCTTTCGGAGACCTACCTGGATGTCAAGTATCAAATTGCAACATTATAAATTGTTATATCAGATTTAAATTATTAATTGCCATTATATATGATTTTTATGGCACAACTGTTCGAGCCTGCAAAATTCTTTTCTTCATTGTGAAGTCTACTGAATATACTAATGGTGAATAATTCAAAATTAATGTGCTAAGCTCAGATTGTGTTAACACTTTATTGGCCATTTAGGAGAAAATAAGATGAAATTTCAGCCGGCTATCTAAAATATGCAGAAGTTTATGACAGGCATCATGGTAAAAGCAATCATTTTGTACAGCAATGAATGATTTACAGAACATTTTTCCGAGCCCTATTTAAATTCAAGATATAAGTTTACAGGGTAAAAGAAATGTGCAGCCGCATTGCCACTGGCTGGTTGCAAGCTGTTTTTTTACACAATTATCAAGTCCTGCTTACTCCGAAAAATATTTCTTCCATTCATTTCTTCAATAATTAGTCAATTCCTTTCAGTGAATCAAACAGCTTCCACTATACATTACATAGAACCTTCTAAAATTAATGCAAAATTAGCTTAAATGGTGAACATAGTTTATTATTTTTCTCACTTTTCTAATCATGTTCTATTATCTATCCTAGAGAAGACTTTTACATTATGTAAAAATTTAACATAAAAGGCACTTTGCTACCTAATGATCACATTAGTATTAGAAATATAAGGTTTCTTGTAAAATCATTATCATTCAAACACAAATAAATTTCTATAACTTTGGTTTTGTCACATGTACCGAACACTTAGCTAGCCTAGTCAGCACTTCTATTCTCAATTATGTAGAAAAACTTACATTAATTGTTACATTCAATAGGATACCGTTTAAATTCTCAATAAAAGGACTAAGAAATTAGTCTTGGGTAATTTTCATTTAAATTCTGTTGTTCAATACCACAATAGGAATACTGAAGCTTCTAGTGAAAAAGAACTAATGTAATGGTATTTTCTAATCAAATCAATGTCCTCTGATCCTTTGATTGAATTGAAAATGAAAGATTTTGATACAAAGGACTTGTTGTGGTAACCCCTTTCTGTACAACTTGGGTTTGTCTGAGAGAAGATCATTTTGTTGTCTATAATGCCTGGAACAAGATGAGTTTACAAAGATCAAACAACATCAAGAAGGCTACTGACTTACCTCTCCATGCGGTAATGATTTTACCCAACCTCGAGCTTTCAACATCCGCCATATTGTCTCAACAGCCTGAAATGTATATGACAGTTTTACAGTTAAAAATATATAGAAAATACATAAGTAGCTTAAAATATATGATATATACAGGCGTAACACTCTGGTCTTATATCCTCAAATATATAACATGTATTAGTAAATACAGGTGTGACCATAATATTACAGTTTAAAATATAAAGAAATACAAGTGTGACACTATCTTCTAACCTAAAATAGGCATGTTCATATCTTTTGTCCCTACAGTTTTAGGTTAATAAACACAATTTGAATCTACGGGGGAAACTTTATCTATATTGATGTGATTTTGAGATATTAATGCCTTTAGATAATTATAATAGTATAAAAGACGATGAGCCTGCAGGGTTTGAGCCTGGCTCTATATTGTCACATCTATCTCTTTAAGTATATCGTTTTCATAAAGTCATCAAACTTTCACCCCTCACTTCAAATCAATTTTAATAGTGCAGCAACACTTTGACACTAAACAAAATCCAAATGAGCGGCAACCTTTGCACAATGATTTTATTCATTGCCACAAATTTCACCATATCATTCAATTCAATATAGAAACGGCTATTTACAAGACATGAGCGCTCACCCATTTCAGGTTGGTTTGCCTCTTAAAATACCGCTAATTAAGTATGAGTAAAATGCAGTTTGTTCCAAATTAAAGTTGCCAACCAGGTATTCAAGTTCCCCTACCGTGTCACCACTAATCTGACCCTATATACACCATTCACGCACCAATGGTTTTACAATAGCTGCCTTTTTTTAGCAGATTAATGGAGAATCACTGAATGATCATCCCTCACGGCAGTCGATCACTTTTTATTTGTATAGATTTTAATTGGTACATGCTAGGTTTATTGATGCCACAATGATGTCACACAGAGCTTTAATTCCTAGCTGAATTTCTCTATAAAAGTATTTGCGAGAGAGTTTCATATCATGCTGCGATTTAATTTGATCAAAATTATTCATCATAATTTTGATTGCGTAAAATTATGCCTCGGCACAACTTTTACCTCGGTACAAAAAATTCGGCCTATTGATGAAAACAGACTTCTGGTGATTTCTGAGCCCCATACACAGATACAAAAACTATCAAATAACATGGAATGAAAGTTATAGACATTATAAAGTTATAATATCCCAGCATGCTGTTCAATTAATATTTCTTAAATCACTTCGACATGTCTTGACTGACAGATGAAGTCTTGGAAAAGAAACGACATTCCTCCAAATGTAATAAATATCATCAGCTAAAGACAAGATCAAAGACGACAAAACTACTTTGATATGACACTTCAACCAAATATTCTCATGCATTTCATATCATTTTTATTTCTCTTAAAATGAAAAATTGCTAATCAATTTGGACATTGACAAAAATGGACATAGAAGGGAATGGCTAATGACTTTCAGCTGACATTAAATAATGCCACAAAACTTAACTTGAAAATATTTTCCGCATTATTTTTATAAAATTTATTAAGCAATAACTTGGACCATGTGCTATTGGTTATTACATTCATACAGAAATAACATCTTTAATGATTATATCACATAAAACATAACTGTTTACTCAAATATTTTAAATTGGTCACGTAAATCAAACTTTTGCTATATGATTAAAATTCAGTTTCAAAGCTCTCCCAAAAACAAAAAGTTTTGATTTTTTTTTCACTTAAATCAGTTTTATAGAATGATTACTTGCAAAAGGGAAAGATTTTGTCTCTGAAGAGATTTTGATGAATTGAGGCTCGGGGTATGATGGTTGAATTGGAGGAAACAATATAAAGGTTCTTTTGAAACACTTTTCAATACTTGTTTAATATACTTCAAGTTTATATATATTGTCGGGTGCCTTTAATTTGTCCCTGTCCTTGTGTCAACACCCTTACTGTGTATGTCAGAAAGTCCCAAAGATATTCATTAAGAATGATAGCAGTTGGATATTTCTAAACATTACTGCCAAATTTCTTTATCATAGAATGCACAGATCATTAGAAAATACAGTGCATCAAACTGTAAAATGCTCGAGGATATATATAAACAACAAATACACAGACTTCATTTTTAGCCTAGAAGAAACTGTAAATGGAGTCGATTGGTTGGTAAACACCGGTCCAACTAACTGGTTAACTAACCAGTAATTATAAATTTCCCCCAAGTGACTGACTAATTATCCCATCAGCAATTAGTGACAAATGACAAAAAACAATGACACAATGAAACTCCACCTCATCTAAGGATCAAACTTGGTTTACAAATCTGATCCTCTCCCTAAAGAGCTTAGCGGGTGGACTTTAAAATTGGGGGAGGGAGCTGAAAAGGGGAGGAGTTTAACACACACAAATCAGCCAATTAAAATGAGAAATAAAACATTATTTCTATGTATCACTGACATAAGTTTACAGGGGGAAAAAAATAAAATAGCAAAGCTGTAATAAGGTACCAATTAACAAATTACAATTTTCTAATAAAACTTCATATTCTTTGACTTAGGATTGTAAAATTTAATACAGACAAAAGACAAAACGTTATCAATACAGCTATAAAGCCGGCAGTCTGTCACATAGACAATGATAATGCCACCTAGTACGATATTTTTTTTTAATTAACATCCCTTTTACTTCTACTTTTATTGAACTAATGTAAATTTCATCAATATCAATTTAAATTCCAGTATCAGCTGCCATGTCGACATGTCAAGCTCTTTGCTAATGAAGTACTGTAAAATATGCATACTATAACTAAGGGGATTTCTTTCCAACCATCTGCAATTTATTAATACTATTTAAAAGAATAAATCTATTAACTTGCTGCAGTTGTCTAACTAGCTGTCCATGTATTTCCAATTTGTATCAAACAATCATCTACCATCAAATGATGTCCCAACTGTTCTTTGTAAAACAGTTACCTGTATATAGCATCAACACAAAGCCCCAGACAAATCAGTATTTAGACTTTGGCACACTTAAATGACGAAATCATTTCACAAATAATTAATTAGTACTATATCTAAGAATCAACAGGATTCATAAGTTACGGTCTTAAGCCATACTCTTGATAAATTACTCTCTTTGTCAGTGGTCAGCCAGCTTAGCTCGATAGGGAAAACATCAGGTTAGTAATCCAGAGTCTGCCAGTTTGATCCTCTCACCCTTTAGCATAATACATTAAAGCATAAGCAAGATACAGTGCTGACAAACAAATTTTGATATATTTTTATTTGACCTGTCACTTTTTGTGACCTTGACCATTATGTGGAGACCTGGGTTTTGTGCACAACACACCACCCCATCAAGGTGAACATTTGTACCAAATTATTTTGTAATCCTTCAGAGATGAGCAAGATTGAGACCAGACAAGTCTAGACAGATGGACGCACACACACACATTGAACTAAATGCCAAAAGTAAAAACTAAGTTGAGCAAGCAGGCTCAACAAAAATGAGTCATACGAACGGTCAAATTATGAGGGTTTGTTTGCAATTTGGAATTTTGAGACTCTAAAATTTGGGAGAAGAAGTTTCAGCCATTGGGAATGTTTCATTTACCAGATCCATATCAGGGGAAAAACAAGGAATTATATTATTATATGGCAAGAAAATGCTTTTTTATGCAGAATTTTAGAAATCAAATTTACAAAACCAATCAACGAGATAAAAATCTAAAACATCAAACAACAAAAACACCCCTACATTCCTTCTGATTTTTCAAACTGATAAAAAAGCAATCTTTGAGGGCACTTTCCCTATTTTTTGTTAAAAACAAATGAAAATTCACTGTCCAATAATAATAAAACAGCCTAGAATAGAATATCACTGACACATAATCAAATCAGAAATAAATTGACCAATTTCAAATTGTAAAATAGCAAAAACAAACCTTCAAAAACTGAAGATCTGCAACTTTGATATTTTTTATGATTTTCATGATAAACAATTATTAGCTGCCATTTTTTATCAAATGATGCCTTTAAAAACGCATAAAATTCGTAACAAATGTTAACTCTTACAATTATTTACATTGGCAATCTATTTATTTCGAGACATAACTTGCACAAATATGATTTGATAATGATTATGTCTCAATAGCCAAGATCTTCCATAGATTATTTCTGTATTTCCAGTTTTAAGTATAACTCAAATCTTTAGAGAATTCCAGATTCTTTGTTCTTTTTATGATCAATATCTTTTACATTGTTTTTTTTTTTTTTCAAAATATTAAATAAAAAATTATTGTTGCCCTGATTTATTCAAAAGTAATTTTATTAAATAAAATCTTGTGATGGAAATATAAATAGCACAATAAAGCTTCCAAGTGTTCTCAATTTATATGGTGTCAACAGAGTACAACAACAATAAAGGGAGACAATTCTGGCATTTCCTGCATGACATTTTGATACATTCAGAAGAAGACTGTATTTTAGTTGAGTGCACAAACTATCTTTATGACTTAACAACTGCATTAAAGAATCCATTCTTGGTTTAGTGGTCTAGTGTTGTTACTTTCGCTAACAAGCAGGTGGTAGCGAGTTCAAATCTCAGCCACTGGGGGATTTTCTTTGTGATGTATTTGCATCTTTCTGCTATGAACCAAAAATGTTCGTACCAACTGTTCTTTATTATCCTAGTCTAATCAACCTGCAGAATTTCTTTAATAGACTTGTATTATTATAATTGGAAATGTACGTTTACAGATGAAAATATGGTCGTCCAAAAGTAAAGAGCTTGTGGTCAGCCTACACATCCATGTTCTATCCTGGTGGCAAAGTCTACTCATATATGGTTTCATTATATGTCATGGGCTTATATCTCATGCATGTGACAATATAGATATCAGATATACATTGTACATGTATATAGTAGGGAAATGCAATGGGAAGTAAGAAGTGGCGAATTTAACTATTTCGTGTTGACCTATAAAATGATTTACCTTAACATTAATTTGGTTTGCGATGTTAAAGCAGCATGCCTCCAGATTCATGCTAATTTTCATGAAAATTTTGAAAATGTATTTAAAAGTAAAATATTGTGAAGTGAACAAAGAAAGTATTTTACATATTGCAAGCAGCACTTTCAATATACATAAATTTCTGGGGAAAAAAATCAAAATATGCAAAAATTGCTCTTACTGCATTAGTCACGCAGTAGAAATATGGTGATAAAAACTGCAAAATCAGTCATTAAACGCATATAACATGCAAATTATTACTTGAATCTTGAATCTAGTTTTCTGAAAATCTTAGTACAATTTTCTCAAGTTTGATTTTTTTCTAAATATTTTGGCTCATATGGAGACATGCTTTAATTTTTCCTTTTTCCGTTATAAACCATAATAATTTTATTTTCTTTGTTTAAACAATAAGTTTGCAGGAATAAAGCATGAATACAATGTGTCAAGTTGAATGTATTTCTTAAACAAGAGGGCCATGATGGCCCTGAGGTCGCTCACCTGTATTTAGGCCCCCGGAGCGGGGCTAGTTTAAACCCCAGGGCTTTTATTTGAACAAACTTGGAAGACACTCATTAGAAGATGTTTCATGATGTTAAGTTTTTACTACACACATATAATGAAAAACAATGACCTCCCCCCCCCCCCCCCCCCACCTTTGGCAGGGCCAATTTTAACCCAAGGGCTTTTGTTTGAACAAACTTGGTAGACACCCACAAAAAGATGTTTCCTGCAATCTTACCTCTAGCTCATTGGGTTTTTTTAAAAGAAGATTTTTAAGTTTTTGCCATACACATATAAGAAAAATCAATGACCCCCAGGGCGGGGCCAATTTTGACCCCAGGGTTTTTATTTGAACAAACTTTGTAGACACTCACTAGAAGATGTTTCATGCTTAATATCTAAACTCTAGCTATTTGGGTTCTTTAAAAGAAGATTTTTTAAGTTTTTACTATATGCATATAGGGAAAATCAATGACCCCCTGGGGCAGGGCCAATTTTGACCCCAGGGCTTTTATTTGAACAAACTTGGTAGACACTTATTAGAAGATGTTTCATGCTAAATATCTTAGCTCTAGCTCTATGGGTTCTTTAAAAGAAGATTTTTTAAGTTTTTACTATATGCATATATGGAAAATTAATGACCCCCTGGGACCACAGGTGCTAGTTGCATTGATTTGACCTAAAATGTGTTTGACCTTGTTATTTATACAATAAAATATCAATATATTAAAAAAAAAAAAATTAAAAAAAAAAATTTTTTTCACTGTTATATTATTATTGACAAGGTATGCAACATTCAGGTACGAAAATTATGGGTACGCCGGTTATCTGTGTTAAAATTTTTCACCGGGCGGTAATATCGTCGGATTTTTGCATGGAATCAATGCACAATATATTTTTCTATTACAATTTACTATTTACAGATCCCCAATTAACCGCTAGTTAATGTTATAAAGCCCGAAAGTAAGAAATCACCCAGGTCCGAAAGATGAGACCGTCATGACATGTACATTGTAAGCTGGTATTTACGCTTGAAATACATCAACAAAGAGATCAAACGGGTCGAACACACATGCAAACAACTGGATTTTACATACTTTTAAATGGTTTTATCCTCCACGAGTGGCACTAAGTCCTATGTGCCCGTATTTTAAGAAAAATTCTACATGTATAAGGTAATTCCTAAATCGGAAGTGTTCTCCCGCAACACGTGCTTGGTTCCCTGTTCCGCTCTTTGTCAATGTATGTGAAACGGAAGCCGGAGAATACTTCCGGTAGGAATTACCTTCTAAAAATATCGTCTACATGTAGGATATTTCTTTAAATACAGGCTCATAGGACTAAGTTCGACTCGTGGAGGATAAAACCATTTAAAAGTATGTAAAATCCAGTTGTTTGCATGTGTGTTCGACCCGTTTGATCTCTTTGTTGATGTATTTCAAGCGTAAATACCAGCTTACAATGTACATGTCATGACGGTCTCATCTTTCGGACCTGGGTGATTTCTTTATAACATTAACTAGCGGTTAATTGGGGATCTGTAAATAGTAAATTGTAATAGAAAAATATATTGTGCATTGATTCCATGCAAAAATCTGACGATATTACCGCCCGGTGAAAAATTTTAACACAGATAACCGGCGTACCCATAATTTTCGTACCTGAATGTTGCATACCTTGTCAATAATAATATAACAGTGAAAAAAAAAATTTTTTTTTTTTTTTTTTTAATATATTGATATTTTATTGTATAAATAACAAGGTCAAACACATTTTAGGTCAAATCAATGCAACTAGCACCTGTGCCTGGGACGGGGCCAATTTTGACCCCAGGGCTTTTATTTGAACAAACTTGGTAGACACTTATTAGAAGATGTTTCATGCTAAATATCTTAGCTCTAGCTCTATGGGTTCTTTACAAGAAGATTTTTTAAGTTTTTACTATATGCATATAGGGAAAATCAATGACCCCCGGGGCGGGGCCAATTTTGACCCCAGGGCTTTTATTTGAACAAACTTTGTAGACACTCACTAGAAGATGTTTCATGCTTAATACCTAAACTCTAGCTCTTTGGGTTCTTTAAAAGAAGATTTTTTAAGTTTTTACTATATGCATATAGGGAAAATCAATGACCCCCTGGGGCGGGGCCAATTTTGACCCCAGGGCTTTTATTTGAACAAACTTGGTAAACACTTACTAGATGATGTTTCATGCTAAATATCTTAGCTCTAGCTCCATTGGTTCTTTAAAAGAAGAATTTTTAAGGTTTTACTATATGTATATAGGGAAAATCAATGACCCCCTGGGGCGGGGCCAATTTTGACCCCAGGGCTTTTATTTGAACAAACTTGGTAGACACTTACTAGATGATGTTTCATGCTAAATATCTTAGCTCTAGCTCCATTGGTTCTTTAAAAGAAGAATTTTTAAGTTTTCACTATATGTATATAGGGAAAATCAATGACCCCCTGGGGCGGGGCCAATTTTGACCCCAGGGCTTTTATTTGAACAAAATTGGTAGACACTTACTAGAAGATGTTTCATGCCAAATATGCAAGCTCTAGCTCTTTAGGTTTTTTAAAAGAAGATATTTAAAGTTTTTTCTTTCGGTTGCCATGGCAACCAGAGTTCTGCATGGAATTAAATTCTTTGAACAATTTTTAAAGGTGATCACCAAAGGAACATTCCTGTGAAGTTTGGATGAAATTGGCTTAGTGGTTTATGAAGAGATGTCATTTAAAGTAAAAGTTTAAGGAAGGACGACGGAAGGACGACGGACGGACATACCAACTTTTGATGTTTATGAGGCAAATCAGCTCATAAACACCACCTGGACCAAGGTCCATAACACCACCTGGACCAATGTCCACAAGCAAAATAAGCTCATAAAAACAAAAAAATAGCTCTTAATTTGAATTTTATGAGTTTTTGTTCTTTATTTAACTACGGAATGAAGCTCATAATAATCAAATGTTTGCTCGGACGGACGCCGGACGAAAAGCGATCACAAAAGCTCACCCTGTCACTTTGTGACAGGTGAGCTAAAAAACAAAACAATTGTATGTGTACATACTTTGGGACATAATCTTTATAATTTTATGATTTTAACTGCTTGACAATAAACAGCAGTCAGTGTACAGACATTTTATACAAATCTATTCAGATCAACAACATACATAAATGTTGTTGGCCTTCAGGAGAGTCTGCCTCTCAACCAAGGAAATATAGGTTCAAGCCCTCTAATAGGGTCATGATCATGTTCCCTAATATAATGACATCATTACTGGTTAGTTCCTGAAAGTGTACCAAAGATTTTTCTGAAATAAGCCATAAGCCCAAGCTTGCCCAGAAGCCGAACCTCCCGCAGCTTAGATATAAATAATATAACAAGTAAAGATTGATGCCCATCTATATACAAGTATAGGAGGTGTAAAAATATACTTACAACATTTGCCATATACACTGCTAGTAAACCACGTCTGAAAATAATACAAAATAATACAAGTTACATGAATTACATTTTTTAATTATAATTACATTGTATTTATGCAACAGAAAATTAAAATTACATTTTGTATTGACTCTTCAAAAAAGAATATTAAATATTAAAATATATTAAATATTATTAAATATATAAAGTTTTCCATTCATTTATAGTTAAAATTGGACAATTCTAGAATCATGAAAAATTTCTTAGCACATGTTTTTCCTATAAATGTTCTTACAGGAGCAACTAAAATTGTTTTATAAATTACATATCAATTAATATCTCATGTTGTTATTTTTATTCAAAGAATGACTAAATTCTTTAAATTGTCTTCATTTTCAAATATTTCAATATTGCATTAAATTGTATCCACTGTAATTGACAAAAATACGACAAACAAATAAAATTGACAATAAAATCTGTCACCATTATTGACTAATAAAATTGCAGCCCCATCCAATTGTTTCACAGCAGTAATTATTGTATCAAAACACACAGTATAACAGTAATTATCTCGAAAATACAATAAACAGCATATCCCCTTTCTACAATTCCCATTCAGAAAATATGAAAATCAAAAATTGGTATGCAACCGGATAAATTAATTGAAACAAAATACTGTATAGTTCTGGTTCATGCGACTAAACAGTTTAACGATTTTAAAATTGCACAGTGTAGGACAATATAATAATGTTAGTGCAATTAGTCGGCTCATCTCCCTACATCTGAACATAATCAGTGAGGACATTTTACCAGTCCAATATATAATCTATCCATAATAAAAGCCAGTCTATAAAATTAGAATAACCACATAGAATGTAATATCAGCCGAGACTTTCTGGCTACTTAATTAGAAGGCATTCTGTGGCTACTTAATTAGTAATCTAATTCAAAACCCATTAAATTGTTGTGTGTTTTTTACCCCAGCATTATTTCTCCCAGTTAAACCATTCAACTGTAGACAAAATTACTTATATTGTTTCCATCATAATGGAATAAAACTGTGTTTTACTTAAAATAACAGACAAATAACTATATAAAACAATATAAAACAAGAAATACATAACATGATTTTCTAAAACAAAATTTGGTTTGCCATTCATGGATTTTAAAGAATGTCTTGGCATTGTAAGTGGATGTTTTTTTGGCCATCTTAAATCAGTTTTACTTCCTGTAAAATTTACAGCAGAGAACTATATATAAGTAAAATTTTCATTGGTCATTTTAAAATGATTTATTTTACAGTTAAATAAAAACTTAGTGAACTTATCCTTTCCCCTGCTTAATTTATCTTATGAACTTTCCCTTTGAATATGGACAGCAGTTTAAGTAGTTTCAGAGTTACAATACAAAATTGAACTACACTCTGGACACAGGCCAGTGCCAGTCTCATAGGCATGCACACTATTGCAATAAACATTCCAGAGCTAAGGTAAATAAATCTGACAGAAGGTACAAAACAGTTCAATTTCCTAGTAATAAATTAGAAAATGGACAAAATGTTACTCATATATGATATCAGTCTTCTATGTCCAGGGGGCATCATAAAAACATGTCTCTATGGAATTTTCCATTCACCATAAAGTAACACTACTGACAGATACTAATGCTGAAGCAAATGCTGTCTTTAAGAAGCAGACGGCACTCATTTGTCACTGTTTATCACCCAGTGCCCAGTGGTCCACTATTCCTTTCTATCTACTCAATTAAATTTATTATTGCCCTTAGATCTGATGGAACCGATCATGAAATATTCCCATAAAGTCCTGTATGTCCATATATCACTGGTACTAGGCCTTTATATAGTGTAGCAGATACATCTATTATAGTCAATGTCTATAAAATATGACTTTCTCATTTCAATTGTACATAAATCAAAATGCAAGAAAAAAAGTTCAAGAAAAACATGCCTTTTAACCTTTTAATGGATTATTCCTGTTTTGAATAGCTTGTATTTTTGGAAGGGTCTTTTATTAATTTTGGGGAAATCAAGATAAAAATTCAACCAGTTTTAACAGTGTAGCCCTTGGTTTGACTGCAGGGATGTGCAGACGGGCAGATCTGGCTCTATACTGATCACTAACAGTTTTAGCAGGGTTGGGCAATACCCTAGTAACTTTTCTTTATTTCACTTTTATAGTATTAGCACTTTAGCTTTACTTTCAACATATATACACCTAATAGTAAAATTTTCTTTTTCATTTTTCAATCAATATAAATACTAATTTAATCTAAAATGAAATATTCTTAGAGAGAAGAAAGAAAGATTTTCTAACTGAAAGTGGGTTATAATAAAAGGAAAAATTAAAATATCACAATAAACTATTTATTTTAAAAGGAATAAGAATAATTTTTATATTCTAAGTTCTAAAAAGAAAACATTATTGTGTGTAAATCAAACAAAACTTCTAATCAGTTGTGATTCTATGTTGTAGAAATGCACAACCCTAATATTAGTGATGTTGTGTAAAACCAGAAAATTTTCAACTTTTGGGTGCATTATTTATTTTGTGAGACCAAAAAAATAGTCAGTGCTTTAACATTCAAAATATGGTAAGTAGTTAAGCAATCTTACAAGTATTTGGGAGACAAAGTAATGAATAGTGTCTTCTCTATTAGACATGACATAAATCACAGAAGCAGTCTACCAAAGTTTGGAATAAGTGAGAACCAGTCAATAGAAATCCCAGAATTCATACCTGGACTTCCTCTCCTGCAGAATGGCAATAACTGATGCAACAATACAGGGGAAGAAACTAATGGTGCTCACATGCTTAAAACTTCCTTCCATTCTCCTGAAGAGAGACAGAAAAGTAAGTCACTAAATATAAAACATTATCACCAGTCACTATAAAGGCCTTTTTGAGAAAGACAGAAGATCCTAAATAAAAGGAAGGGATATGTACAGATCCTGCACTAGAAAAGCCATGCTCTACTACAAGACCTATATACATAACCTGGAAATAAACAAACAGAAGTGAACAATTTTTTTTTCTCAGAAAACCCATGCATAAAAACCATTGACAATGTAACCTAAATTGCAAAAAGAGGTAAGTTATTCAAAAAGTAAGGAACTATGAACCATTCACTGAACAATGGTTGATATATATATGTATATATACTATTATACACTGCTTTTACCATACTGTATTACTGTCACAATAGAGCCAAAAATAGCACAGAGACATCTTGATCTTAACCATCTTAAACCAATAAGCAACCCAACATATACATGTACATAAATTAACCATGATCCAAACTGACTGCAAAATCTTCCATTATGCCAATTACTAAGTCTATCCTAACATGCAAACAAAGGTAAACACCCAAACATGCCATCCTACAGGACAAGGTCAGAATTTCTTTTAACCCACACTGATATTCCAAAATACATACAAATATTCTCCATGAATGAACAACCATTGTAGTGAGAAAGAAACAAACCAACACTAGGCTGCTCTCTAAAAATTCAGAAACCCTGCCAAAACCATGCAAAGTGCAAGATGATCATTGCAACACCTCTTGAAAGTTCTTACATTTCCATAACTTGCATCAAAGATACAATGTACTGATTAATAAAAGATATCAAAGATACAGATAAATAAAAAGATGTAAAAGATATACTTGTAAAATCACAACAAGAAAGGTATCTTTATGAATAGCTACTACAAGCACAGATAGAAAATAACAAACTGTTATAGGTGATATGCTTCTGAAATATGGGGACACAAGTGAAAAATGTAAAACTACAGTTAAAGCTAGATTTTAAGGTAGAAGTGAACCATTCTTTGAGCTCATTATACCTTATGCAAACAGTTTTTCTAATAAAATATTTCATATTAATAATTATCTTATTGAAACCTACGATGCCAAAAGGCTTGAAAATCATAATCTGGGTTGAGACAGTGCATAATGCATACTAATTAAAGCTGAATATTTTTTCAATACTTTGTCGTTTAAAAAGTTGTAAATGATTGGTAAGATAAATAGTACCAAACAAAAAAGATTTTCTTTGTATCAATAATAGAAATATGTAGAAGGTGTCTTAGAGCTCAAGAAAATTTCACATACATACACAGAAAAAAAGACTAAAGGTAGGAAAGCCAGAACTCAGCTGATAACTTATCTAAAACACACTACCTCTCTTTCCTTTCTATGCAAAGAGAAATTCCAGAGGCAGGTGCCCCTACAACTATTGCACAAGGGTAAAAATAAAACCCTGTTATTTTCCTGAAAACAAAGTTCAAAAATACATGCAAAAATAACAAAATGAAAAAATAAAACAAACTTGTATTATGGAAGTTAAAAAAAGATTTAGTTTCAGTTCAATCACTGCAATGTTACATGAATTTAATTAACTTGGAAAAAAATTAATTTGACATAAAACATGCATTTCACAGTTATTTTTATAACTACATGTATTTAAGATTGAATTTAATTTAATTGAATATGGTATACTTTTGAACTACATCAATAATATGTTCTTTAATAATGTAGTCTAATGAAGTTCAATAGTGAAAAACGAAAATAAAATTATCATGGTGGCCTTTATTTGCTCACCACAACAAATAATGCCAAACTACTACTAATGTCTACTATATAAGACCTTTCAAATTGGGAAATTTTATCATAAGAAAATTTTGAAAATAAAATTAGCCTTTAAATTTCAAAAATAATACACATACTAAATGGTGTTTAACAGGAAAAGCCATATACAGTACTGGTACATGTAAATAAATTACTAAAATTGCTGAGCTGGTTATGGGGAGATCAACACAATTTTCGTGTAGTTGGGAAATTTTCAAAAGTCAAGTCAGATGGGACCTTTAATGGGTCTAATTTACTGCAAAAAAAACAAATCACTGAATAATAGTTGTTGTAAGTAAGGTTTAAAAAAGATAAATTCTTAAAATTAAGAAACTTGAATTATGGCCTTATAATCAGATCTTCCATAGCTGATTTAATTCAAAGGTGTTTTTTACAAACAGGTCTGACTGTCAATTTATCAGTACAATAAAGCTTGTAACAGTTCTTTTTTAACTACTGATAAATATTGGTGCAAACAAATCAGATTCAAGTTACCTCCATAAACAGAAGCATGTTATGAACAATGTGCCATTGGTTGTCAAGAAAAATGAAGACTGTAACAATTCTAGCCAGAATTTCTTCCTAAAATAAGCTTTGCCACGGCGTCGCACCAAGCCTGCAATCTAAAACAAAAATTCATAATAAATAAACATTAACTGAAATGGATTTTAACTTAAAAGAATGGCCAAAAGGAAAGAATGACAAAAACAATTCTGATTTTTAATTACATACATTATGTTTATTACAGAAATAAGATATTTAAATAGAATTCCATTGACTTATGCAGCAACTTTTAGCAAATATTGCTTTATCTGCTATTAAAACAGACCTAGTACTTTGATTTTTCATGTACTATTTGTATGTATAGATATTGAAGAAAAAGCTCATGTGATATAAATATAAGCATAGTTAAATACATACATGTATAATTATGTAGTTAATAAATAAATATATGTCTACTATAGTTTAATATCAGTATAATTCAATCCACACACAAGTACATATATTAATGTGTATCATTGAAACACACCAGACAGCATTTCCTCACAAGGTTCAACATATAAATAAAAGTATAAATCGTAATTTTTTATTTATATAATCATCCCTACCGTTCCCAGATGACACCAGACAGACCAAATAAATAAAGGACACACAATCATGACATTCTGGCTATTCCATTGTTCCTTACGGTCATTTATGAGAGAATAATCATATATTATGTATAGCTATTTTTTCTCTGCAAGACCACAAGTATATCAACCTTTGTTTAAACAGACTGACAGACAGACGGCAAAACGACAGAAGGCATGTAAGTAATGCCAAACTAAAATATGAGTTGTCTGATGCCAAAGGGGATTAACTGTAATATATAATGAATTTAGTTAGTTCCCCTTGGCATGACTTGTAATATAGTTACAATTTCAGACATGCAAAAAAATCATCTATGCGGAGAATTGAAACAATAATATTAGACGTATAGTACGGAAATTAGTATGAATATACAAAATTCCAAAATTCCCTCCAATATCAATGAATAACAAAATTGCTGTACTGTGCATAAATATAATCAACAAGGGAAGTCTTTTATCAAAATATATCTTTAACTGAACAAAAACAAATTTTCATCCGGAATCCAGTGAGTCAGAGACACTTTGACCAAGTGAATCATACAAAGATCATCAGTAGGTCGTGGAAAACTAAATCACAAGATGAACTGGGGGGGGGGGGGATGCTGATTTACAGTTTTCCAATTTTCCACTTCAAAGACAACTTTGACATGCAATTTGACAGATGAAAAGCTATCTTTATACACAATACAGAAGTCACTTCATGTTACAAAATAAAGTTTTGAAGATCTTCCTCAAATATCTCCATACATCATGGATTTTTTTACAGAAGTTTCAGCGTAAATCAAACTCAGTAAAAGAATCGGTTAATATTTTCTGGGAAGATATCATGAAAGTCTCTGGGAGAAATTTACTGCCTAAATGTAATAATGTTAAAGGTTTACAATAAATCAAGTGACATTTCATTAACTTGTACTGAATAAATCATTAAGAGCTTAAACCAAGAGCAGCATTGGCTATTTTTTCTAGTTTACTGGGAATTTTTCCCTCTATTTCAAATGTCCCACTGTCAGACCATTTAGCTATATAAATAATCCCTAATTTAAAGCCAAATTATTTTCCAAAAAAATAAAAAGTACATAACTGATATGATCTTAAAAAACAATCAACAAACTTATATAATATACTAAGCTTAAAATCCATATCTGTATATATGATTAATAACATATGCATGTAAGTAAAATAGATTATCACAGTGATCATCGTTTTACATCATACTTGTCAAATGTTTTCCAGAATTTTTGTTTTGCTGATAACATTTATCAAAGTTCTTCTTATGCTTTTTCAAAAATAATATTTTACAAAAAAGCAGAATAGGGCCTTGTCATATTATCATATCATATTATCATATTTATCAATAAAACTTAATATATCCAGTTTTAGAAATTTTCATATTTCAACATCCATAGTACATGTATTATATTATAGACATTGAAATGTGATTGTCTTTCCAAAACAGCGTTGCGAGAAGTGTTACTCTGAGATAAATGTTGCTGCAAACATATATTTAAGCATTTGGCCAATTACCCAAATTTCTACAAAGTCCACAACAAGACAGCCCTGCCAGTAAGGGCCCTGAATCTTCAACAGGTTCACAACAAGGTAGCCCTGTCAGTCAGGGCCCTGAATCTACAAAAGGTTCACAACAAGACAGCCCTGCCAGTAAGGGCCCTGAATCTTCAACAGGTTCACAACAAGGTACATGTAGCCCTGCCAGTAAGGGCCCTGAAACTTCAACAGGTTCACAACAAGACAGCCCTGCCAGTGAGGGCCCTGAATCTTCAACAGGTTCACAACAAGGTAGCCCTGTCAGTCAGGGCACTGAGTCTTCAAACGGTTCACAACAAGACAGCCCTGCCTGTAAGGGCCCTGAATCTACAAAAGGTTCACAACAAGGTACATGTAGCCCTGCCAGTAATGGAAGGTTCACAACAAGACAGCCCTGCCAGTAATGGAAGGTTCACAACAAGACAGCCCTGTCAGTAAGGGCCCTGAATCTTCAAAAGGTTCACAACAAGGAAGCCCTGCCAGTAAGGGCCCTGAATCTTCTAAAGGTTCACAAAATGACAGCCCTGCCAGTGAGGGCACTAGATCTCCAAAAGGTTCACAACAAGACAGTCCTGCCAGGGGGTGCACAAGATCTCAACAAGAGCTGTCAAGCAAGTGATGAATGCCCCAGAAAAGGTTTCTTAAGTACATGATATTGTGAAAAGAAAAGGGAATGAAAGTAACTACTTGTTTAATATTGTTCTTGTGAAATGAAGTGCTATTTATAGCAAACTTAACACCTTGGGACAAGGGTCTTGGATGTGACACAGCATCTTGATGTGGTAGACATTAATGCCAAGTAATTTTAAAATCCTTCAATGCATGACAATGTTACAGTTTGGAAACTAATGTGTACCTTCAAACTCTTCTTATGAGCATAAGTACCTTCAAACTATTAGTGTGACCTTGACCTTGGAGGTTGGAACATGGGTCTTACACACAACACATCATCTTGATGTGGTAGGCATTTGTGCCAAGTTATTTTAAAATCCTTCGATGCATGACAAAGTTATTGTCCAGACACAAATGTGTGCACCTATAATCTCTAATTGTGTTAATGTGAACCTTCACAATATAAGTGTGACCTTGATCTTTGAAAAGGGAAGTGGTTCTTGAATGCAACACAACATTGTCATGTGATAGACATTTGTGCATACATATTTCAAAATCCCTCAATGCAGGATAAAGTTACAGTCTGGACATGATTGTTGTGTAAGTTGGGACAGTCAGAAGGACATGACTGTAGCAACGACACATCATCTTGATGTGGTAGATATTTGTGCCAAGTTATTTCAAAATCCTTACATGCATGACAAAGTTACAGTCCAGAAATGAATGTGTATCTACATTTCTTGAGAGAATGAGTACCTTCAAACTATAAGTGTGACCTTGATCTTGAAGGTAGGGACAGGGTTCTTGAACGCAAGATGTTAATGTGGTTGACATAGATGCATAGTTATTTTAAAATTCTTCAATGCATGACAAAGTTACAGTCTGGACACCAATGTGTGTAACTATGAACTCTAATTGTGATAAAGTGAACTTCAAAATGGTAGTGTGACCTTGATCTTTGAGGTAGGTACCAGTGTAAGAAATTAGGATTTGAATTGACTAGACTGGTCGGACTACCAGATTGGAATATTTACTTGCCCAAAAGGCATTTTACTAGACTGATTTATTTGTTCAAAACAGTTGTTTATATTGCCTCTCAAAATGCAGTAGCCTGGTCGGGCTTGTTACTGTGAAAAGTTGGTAGCCCGAGGAGAAATTTAGTAGTCAGGGGCTATAGGACTACTGCTAATTTCGAACACTGAGGTACGTGATTCTTAGACGCGACACATAGTCTTGATGTGGTAGACATTTATGCCAAGTTATTCTAAAAATTTTCGATGCATGACAAAGTTAGAGTCTGGACATAAATGTGTGTACCGATAAACTCTTATTGTGATAAAGTGAAACTTCAAAATGTTAGTGTGACCTTGACCTTTGAGGTAAGGACGTGATTCTTGAAAACAACACATCGACTATATGTGGTAGACATTTATGCCAAGTCATAGTAAAATCCTTTGATGCATGACATAGTTACAGCCCAGACACGATTTTGTGTACCTATTAACTCTAATTGTGATAATGTGAACTTCAAAATGGTAGTGTGACCTTGACCTTTGAGGTAGGGAAATAATTTTTCAACACAACACATCGGCTTATGTTGGTAGACATTTATGCCAAGTTTTTTTGAAATCCTTCGATGCATGACAAAGTTACAGTCCGGACACAAATGTGTGTACCTATTTACTCTATTTGTCATAATGTGAAACTTCAAAATGTTAGTGTGACCTTGACCTTTGAGATAGGGACATAGTTCTTGGATGTGACACACTGTCTTCATGTGGTAGACATTTGAGCCATGCTATTTAAAAATCCCTCAATGTATGACAAAGTTACAGTCCGGATGCGAATGAAGTGGAAAAGCAGAGACAGACCGACGGTGTGATTTTAATATGCCTCCCTTCGGGGCATAAATAGGTTTGTTACAGACTATGCTCATGGTGTTATGTCATTTTTTTATATTTTTTTTTGATGTCACAAATACAATTTACATTTAAGAAAGTTTGTTTTTTGCTATTTTTTTTTCTCACCGACTATCTATAGAAATTGAACTTATAAGAGTTCAAGCTAGCCATAATGATATGAAAAGAAGTGACACAAAATGGAGACGATAAGAAGAAAAAATAATTGAGGGTATCGATATGCAAAATTCTGTATTGATATTGTATCGAATGGTAAATACTGATGATACATCGAAATTACGATATTCAATGACAGCCCTAGCTCAAACCCTGTAAAGGTCATATGGCAACTTTACAAGTAGAGGAAGACCTCAAGTGTCCCTTTGTGCATTATTTCAAGCATGTACTGGCACCTCAGTAGAACCACCAACATTCCATAAGCTTAGTAGCTGGATAGCTTCCTCACATGAAAGAATCAAGTCACTTGTGGAATTTGACCCACAGTATTAAATGGCAGGCATTTGGTTTAAAGTCATAACCAGTAAACCACTCAGCTAAGAATCCCCTAAATGAGATGAAACACATAAGTTTTTGGTTTCAAACTGAGTTTAATTTTTTATGCTCCATTCAATTTTGTGATAGATGCCAGACATGAAGACAGAGGCTAACAGGCTAATGGACAACACCAAATCTATATCCCATCTTCTTTAATAGGGAATATAATATATATACATGTATTTGATATTTTTATAAATTACATGTATAGAAATAGGGGCACAATTGAATTGTTTATTAAATTCAATGTATATTTTTACCATTACCAATTTGTAGACAAATGCTAAACTGGAAATATACTAGACCTGAACTAGAAATGTGTCCATAGGACACGGGTGCCACCCAAAGCGCCACTGTTCTGTCAATCTTATGACTTTAGCCAGTCTATGTCAAATATTTTTTGAAAACTAAAAACTTTTACTAAGTAAAGGGCAAGAACTTTACAAATACTGAATAAATCCACAAGCAAATCCCAAGGTGCATAAGTACACATGCTGACCAACATTCTTGTAAACTTTCAGGCCTACAAGTGAAATACTTTTTGAGCTATGCATGAACAAGTTGAAAATTGCATATTTATACTACTGTTAGTCAAGGGCAATAACTCTAACAAAACTGAAAAAAATTCACATGCAAAGTCCCAGGTTCATAGCTTCACATTGATGTGAATCATTATTCCTGTAATTTAGTGATGTTGATCATTATTCCTGTAAAGTTGGTTGACTCTAACTCAAGCACTCAAGGAACAAATACATTTTGTAACAACACAATGAAACGGTTTTTACTAAGTCAAGGGAAATAACTCTACAAATACTGGATAAATCCACAAGTGAAACCCCAGGTGCAAAACTAAATATGCTGAGCAACCTTCCCGTAAGGTTTAATGACTCTATGTCAAATCCTTTTTGAGTTACATGCGACACAAGTTGAAAATTGCAAAAATTTTCTAAGTCAAGGGCAATAACTCTAAAAATACTAAATAAACCCAGACGAAAATACCCAGGTGCACAACTGCACATGCTGATCAACATTCCTGTAAAGTTTCATGACTCTAGGTCAAATCCTTTTTGAGTTACATGCGACACAAGTTGAAAATTGCAAAATTTTACTAAGTCAAGGGCAATAACTCTAAAAATACTAAAAATATCCAGACGAAAATACCCAGGTGCACAACTACACATGCTGATCAACATTCCTGTAAAGTTTCATGACTCTAGGTCAAATACTTTTTGAGTTACTTGCGACACAAAAGAGAACGAACGGAAGGAAGGACGGACGTTCTAGCAGGAGAGTAATAATGTGGCTACTCTATTGTTCTCTCTATTGTTCTTTTTAGCCACACAAAAGAAAATAGCCACATAAAAGCATTACGGAATGAATGACATCAAAGAGAAAGACCAGTTACCTATTGTCCCTGCAGCCACATAATTACTGTCCTGTGAGTGCGGACGGACGGATGGACGGACAAGGGTAAATCTAAATGCCCGCCACTAAAGTGGGGGCACAATAACATGTTACATGTGAAAGTTGAAAAAAAACAAGGATTCTGTTAAGACATACATATGCCATACTGTTCAGTACATTCTAGATTAAACTGCTGTCCTGTAAAATGGGTCTGTCCGAGAAATGTTTCAAAACCTAATATACTTGTTCCACCTATTGTGCACAAATACAAAAAAAGAAATATAGCTGCATCAATTAATTGGTAAATCAAATTATGAATATGGTTGACATGCAGGTCAATTTGTTTGTTTTCTTTCATTCATGAAGTATTATGCAGGATTTTTATGCACATCAACATATAGTTTTTAAAAGTGGACAAAGAGAAGTGTAGGGCATCAGACTCCTTTTCCAGAGGTTATGGGGTCGAATTCTGTCAGTGGTTAATTTCTATTTTGACTTCAACATCCCATACTGGTGTGACTGCTGCTTATGGCACCCTTGAATTGAAGCTGTCAGCTGGCATGAAATTAAGCAAACGTCAATCCAGGAAGTCACTGTATTTAGTTTGGAACATCATTGAGCAAAAGTTAATTATTGATTTTAAGATTTGTTGGGTTTTTAATTTTGTATCTGTATAATACTGTAGAATGCAGTGGTTGCTCGAAAGCTCTGGGCTTAGATCAAAACTGCTACAAAGACATTGAGAGTGAATAACTTCAATAAGCGAAAATAATGCTAAGGCTTATGACTATATGGGGAAGTCAAAGGCCGGGACCACAAAGCAGGCCAGGGCTTTGGGTTGCCTGGCTATAGACTACACGTGTATATGCAAAAGGAAATTAAATAAAAAACAGTTTAAGAATATAGAATTCTATACCGATCGATGAAACTTTCAGTGTAAGTTCTAGCTGGGCGCTGCTATTTTCACTGTGACTCAATGATAATAGGGAGGGTATTCCAATAATTGAAAAGCCGCAACTTTTCGGATTAATAATAATTGTCAAGTGTTCCGAGTGAAAACGGAAGCGTTGCATGAATATCTAGATCTAATGACACATCTATAATGGAGAAATTACAAATTTTTAACCGATTCCCCCGTGCAAAGGCTTTGCCTAAGTTCATATTAAAGTGTGAAACAAAAAAATGCATGTCTCTTTGTACCTGTTGTACAGTAACCAGTGGTAACTGGCTCTCACCATGTAGGGGAGACTGGGGCACTCTGGGACAAAAATCATAATTTTCAATCTCCAACTTAACATATCTTAAGGATTGATGCTTTCTTTTGTGGATGAAAAGGACAATATGTACTGGATGTAGCAGATAACTAACTGAACCTAAAATAATTAAGTTGACTTGGAGATATACATTAGAATACGGTCATTAAAATGTCCCAGAGTACCCCGAGCTAGGGGCACTCTGGGACACCATATATGGTACAGTGGGACATGCTTGGGTACGTAGGACAAAATGTATTATTTCATTGAAACTAAAAAATTACTGGAAATGAGAATCTGCGGTTGTTTCAAAAATCTAAATTTTTCCAGTGCATGTTAAATGTGGAATTCTGCTTAAGCCGGTTGGGGCGGGGGAGGGGGTGGTTAATTGTACTTTCCATTACTGTTTATGAACAGGCTCATGCAATCAAACTGAGCCTGCAACATTTTCAATGTTGCTCTCATGTCTGTAGGAATTCTGTTGTAATTTCTCTATTTTTATTTCAATTCAGATAGGTGCGTATAGTCACACTTGTTTTGTCCAAGCATGAATCATTTCCAAAAATGAATGACAAAGTTAGGAAAATATAATCTAAATTCATTCATTTGATGTTCATTGTCATTTAAAGGTCAAGAACAAATCTAAATTATTCCATATGTTTCTTTGATCACAAGTGTTGTTTTGTCCAAATATGAATCAAATTCTTCCATAATGACAAAATACGACAATCAAAATTCAATAATATGGCCATGATGGTCGAGGTCATTCAAAGGTCAAGGTCAGTTTATCCTTTCAGAAGTTCTTGTCCAAAATTTTGTTTTGCCAAAACATTAAGATAATTCATTTATTAATTACCAAGTTACAATCAATTATGGCAAAAATCAGTGAAAGTGCAATAATCTAACGGTCAAGGTCATAAAAGATCAAAGGTCAATTTGAGTTTGATACACATGAAAGTCTAACCCAAAAGAGTGTTGTCCCAGAGTACCCCGACCACCCCCACCATTTTTATGTGACAATAATTTAAAAAGACAACCAAACCAAGATTTATTTCAAATCAGAAAATAAAGGCAATGTTTAGCACATTATCATTTACTAATATGATACAAATAAGTATTCAATGTAGAAGAATTTGAAAGCTATATAGGAATTTTCTAGAATTTCACTTTGGAAGGTAAAAAGTGCATTGTACTAGCCAGACTGATTTTTACTCAATTTGCTGCTATGAAACTTTTGAAGGGATAAAGGCTTGACAAGATCAATCATCTGCATAAATCAGGTTTAAATCAAAGAACAAAAGCTATCAAAAAATCCCATTGTCCCGCAGTGCCCCATGTCCCAGAGTACCCCAGTCTCCCCTAGTCATTGACGCAAACTTTTTCTGATATGCAAATTTAGTGGGTGACTAAAAGGGAACACTGAGATAGTCTCTCAATGAAAACTGAACAGTTAAATAAAAGACTTTCATTTGGACTTGAAATCTAGCGATAATATGGTACCTAAAAGCTATTTGAATACCCCACCCACCTTTTTAGCAGTATCTGTTTTTAAGAAGTGAATGTAAAAGTACTATACATACAAAATAAACCGATCCATAGATTTTCAAAGCTTCTTTGAAAACCAAAAGGAAAACGTCAAAGGATGCCTTTTTGCATGACGGGGTCCATGTATGCCCTAATTCGTAACAAGTGTAATCTAACAAAATAGGTTTGCTTATCACCACCATTTTGTCCTCCACCCGCATGCGCGATCTTAATTTATCCAATCACATTCACAGCTTTAAACAAGTGCGCTCCTACTCCGGAAATGGAAACTAATGTAAACAAACAAATACACGTGTTCATTGTATGACCTAGATAGACTTTGGTCGACCTAGAAAGATTATCTATAATAGTTTTACGGTAACCTAGTCGCATATTCGCCTACTTTGTAATTGTATATACATAAACTTAAGTTCTAATTCCGATTACGCGAATATTTATTTACTTTGCGCTGCAACAATAAACGAGTACGTTCTTATTATAGAGAAATTTAATAAAAGAAATCGCTTAAAGTGAAGATCAATTAATTATGCTTTGGTCACAGTTTAAAAAACATCAGAATGTTTGGTAATGAGGTAATAGGAATCTCTTGTTTTTCCTCAAAAGAAATCATGTGATTTAAATACAGAATGACTTAAGGTATAGCGTATGTACATCACCATTTCCTCAAACTCACAATCTCTGCAGGAAAAAGAAAAAGGATGCAACATGGAATTTAATACAATAAAAATATCAACAACAGGATATAACAACAATATTCTCTCAGGCCAAAGTTTATATTAATTAACATCAATTCTTAAACTTTTCTGCAGATTTAGATTTTAAGAATTACATTTAGCTCTGATCCAAGCAAAACCCTTAGATTTATCAAAAGAAATATGGACATAAAAAATCCTTAGTCCAACCCAGTCGGAGTGTGCCTCCACTGTTTGGAGCTCTTTACCATAAAAATGGAGCGGGATACGATTATTCCCCATTGTCACCGGAAATAACCATGCAAAGATGATAATCGCTGAAATTCTCTTGAACATCTATGGCTAGATTTTAGACTTTTTATGACCACAACCTACCTCCTTATAAAACTCCATAAATGCTTACTAGACATACGACCTATTCTCTTAGAAAAATACAAGCCACGTCAGATTGCCACAAGTTCTTGCCGCATTGAAATCTTGATCATTTTCAATTTTTCAACTGTCTTAAACCATTTACTTACATTCCGAAATGCACAGTACCGGCCTATAACAGTCCCTGGAGGAGATGACAGTATTCACCGATAGATAGATATTTTTTATATAGAATAACACTCAGCATTTTTTTTAAATGTTCATTTGTTGAATATACAGTTCACTTTTGAACAATTCACATTTAAAATATTGCTTGCGCACCTTGTGCCTGTACCATTAAAATAGCAAGGTCTTCGCCCACAAGAGATTTAGAATTTATTTTACGATAATTAATGATATAACTATAATCTAACAATTATTTATGCTAAGACCAAGTTTTTATTTTGTAAATTTGTAATAGGAAATGTTACAGATATTTAAAAGACATAGGTAATCTAGAATGTATATAGTAATGTATGAAGAATATTTAAAAAGTAAAGGACTTTTATTGTGTTTTAAGTCATGTCGACACTGTTTAAGTCATATAACAACTCGTCGTATTTACTAGGGAAGACCTCGTGTGTTTTCAGGTTATGCGGCCACAATGAACTGGATAAGTTCCTTACGTGAAAGTATACAAAAGTGCCACGTTGTTGGCCTTGTTTGACTTCTTATATAATACGCTTATTCAGTTATATTAGAAAGTATTTTTTGTAAACGAGGTAAATTTTTGAAACAGGTTGAACATATTTTTTTTTATATTTTCCCTGTTAGCATTTTACAGACGCTCACAAAACATGCCTATGAAACATTATTAGCTTGTTATTTAAGAAATGCAATCACAAAAAAGAAGAAAAAAAGTCATTGACTTCTCGACCATCTTTTAGATAAAATAACGTCATTTTTGTTCTTTCATAACGGTAAATATTCACGTTAACTCTTATATCGTGGATATAAAATACTCAAGACTGATAATTACAAGTGGACCACATGAATACATAATGTAACTGTATGAGGATGCCTATCGACATTTTCCTTGTTAAAGTGTCATCAAATTGTCAGCGACCAATTCATGTAAATTATGACATATCGAAGGAGGTCTAAGTCAATAAATCATAAAAAGGTAAGAGTCATCTGTCGTTCTTTTTAAAGATAGCGTGGATTGAAATATAGCGTCAATGGTACTCGAAGTCACCACGTATCTACGGCAAGTAAATGTCTCAAAACAGAAATGTTAGTTTGTCCACATTGAGATTTACATTATTACAATGCCATGGGTGTCATGGCGCATATAGTCGTAGTTATTAATGCCATAGAACTTCTGTCCTAGGTATGGTATCTGTGTTGATCTTAATTCGGAGCCATGCTCTAAAATATAATAATAATAAGACTACACGAAACGGAAATATCCCCATGTTTATACTTGATAAAAGGACGCCGACCAGAATAGTACTTTAGGCGAAGTTGAATTGGTAGAACCATGGCGACTGTAATTCTGAAGCACCACAGCATACGAAAACATGGTATTTGAAATACATAACCTTTTGATTGCTAAATCCTTTCCGTCAATTTTGAACGTTTTACTGAAAGAAACAAATCAACAATGTAGCGTACTTATAAGTTATGGGGCTATATTTTATCAAAACATATGTTATTGTTAATTGTCCGTGGTGACTTGTTGAGTAAATATGACCATGATGTCAGCACGTTTTATAATAACTTCTGTCTACTCAACTCAGTCTATCACAACGTGTTCTCTATCAAAACACATTTTAAACTGTGATTAAAAGTTTAAATTAATGCTATAAGCTTCCAAATCATGTTTCTGCTTGTTTGTTTTGCTTAATCATTTTCTTTATTAATTTTCTTTCTTTCTTTATTTATTTATTTTTCCTTTTTTTGGATAAACTAAAGTTGCAAAAATCGAATATGTGAGCGTTTTTTACCGACTTGGGCATGTCCCGGATGTTTTGAGTGCTGTTTATAAGCTGTATTCAATTCAAATTGATTTACAGCGATAGACGCCGACACATTGCTTAGTAAACAAATGATTATTTCTCTAACACTCAAACTCCGTACTTATGAAATTGATTTATGGTCAGGAATTTGATAACTAAATGCCTGCAAATGGTGAATTGACTGAACAGTTTTATGATTATGTTTAAACTTTGTAGATAATATAATGTTTATTCCGCTTTATAAAGATGTTTGTGACGTAACAAAATGATTAAAATTGCACGTGAATAAACAATCATATACTTTAGTGAGTGAGTGAGTGAGTGAGTGAGTGAGTGAGTGAGTGAGTGAGTGAGTGAATGAGTGAGTGAGTGCAAAATATTTATCATCACGACATTTCCATCTCAGACAACTGTAAAGACTTAGAATTAATCATCTTCACTCAACCCCCCTCACACCTACTTAATCAAAATTTATCAACCCCCCCCCCCTACCCCTACTCATTACAGTCCGGTACAGGGACAGTCGATTGGTAGAATCCATGCTAAATGACTCCACCCTGCGAGTTGAAAATATCCCCTGCTAATTTGGAGCCAAAACAAAACTAACCTACTCAGTGCTTCTCAAATCAGTCCCGGGGGAAAAGAAAGGGGCGTTCCAGATGATGCACCGTTCATTATGTCCATCCCCCAGGATCAAAGTTTCCCTCACAATGATGCGGCGGGATCCTAGCCTTTCTGGATCTTTAACATTAACGCATGACCAAGAAATCCGACCGGAAATGGTACGCCTTGAAATTTTATCAATTAGATTTGCTGTATACAAAGTTGCATTTATACCTGACAGACATCGCCAACATGATAAATTGCAAAGTTTCCACTTTCTGATTTATTAATTATTTCTATAATATTTCATATTATAAAAGGCATCTCATTTGATCACAATGCAAAACGTCAAATTTGAATTTCATGCGTAATTTACGTTTAATGCGAGTTTGCTATTTCATATGGTCTTTTGTTAATTGATTTATAGATGTATTTTAAGTGTCACTTGTCAACATTTTTCATTTATTTTATTGATTAGAAAAGCTCGTATTTCGGCCCCTTTTAAAGCCATCATTTACGCTTACAGAAACAAGCGGGTCGAATAGCTAGGAAGCCAAAAATGGATAAACATTTTATTTGCTCATATTTTCTTTATCCTTTTCTTTTTTATAAACATGCACATCAATTATGGTATCAATAGAATATAAATTTATTGGTTTATACAGAACAAATACAGGTTTTATTTATAAGATAGCTATTAATGAAAAAAAGAACAGTCCAGGTGTTAGTTGTATATATTTACATTAACCCTTTCTAAAATATATATTTCAAATCAAATTATCATATATATTGTCATATATCAATTTAAAAGTATTTAAAATGTTTTAATATCCGTTTTATATGTTATAATTTCCTCACATTACGAGGCGTATCTCGTTACAAAATAACATGAAAATTTTCAACAAGCCGGACAAGCACTAACCACATTAAAGCCTCGGTCTCACTTACTCCCGGCAGAGCCCAGGACCATCCCGGTAAGTTACCGGGATGATCCGGGACGATCCGGGATGAAATTATTGTTGCGGTCACACTTACCCCGGCAGCACTACGGTAGTTCCCTACTAACCACCCAGGATGCGCTCCGGATCATCCAGGCAGAGCCCAGGTGATGCTACGGTTCATGCCGGTGCTTCCCCGGTCGTTCCCGGATGACGCCGGAAGAGCCCCGGTTGACCCAGGCAGAGCCCCGGTCGATCCAGGCAGAGCCCCGGCAGAGCCCAGGACGATCCAGGCAGAGCCCCGGTAGAACCCCGGTGGATTGAAAACGCCCGAAAATGATAACTTTGATAAATAATTTTTATTTAATTTAATATCTATTGTTCCAGAATAGTAATTCATGATGATTTTCTGAAAAATCCTTATGCAATACTGGATAGAAGGGAAATGGGAAGGCTTTTAATACAAACAAGTTCAATCATCACAAATTGTCCTTATTTTTTTGAAATGATCCGGGCTTTGCCGGGGCTCTACCGGGGCTCTACCGGGATCAACCGTAGCTCTACCTTTGTCCTCCGGGGCTCTGCCTGTAGTTACCGGGGCTCTGCCGGCATATACCGGGGCTCTACCGTAGCTCTACCGTAGCTCTACCGGCTATATCATACCCCGGATCATCCCCGGTTTGTGCCGGCAGAGCTACGGTGCTTTCCCGGTATCACCCCGGTCGTTCCCGGCAGAGCTAAGGATGATGCCGGCAAAGCTATACCTTCCCGGATCATCCCGGACCACCCCGGTGATATTAAATATTGTATTCCATCCGGGGTCGAATGCCGGATGTTCCCGGATCATCCCGGATCATCCAGGACGTTGCCGGCAGAGTTACGGATGTACCCCGGTTGTTCCCGGTCGTACCCCGGTCGTTCCCGGATCACCCCGGACGTCTACCGGGGCTCTGCCGGGGCTCTGCCGGGATGTAAGTGAGACTGTAGCTTAAGGGACCAGTGGTACGGTGATAAGACATGCGGCTCGTGATCGAGAAGTACCTTGTTCGAGTTTTGCTTTGAGGATTTGACATTTCTTTTCTTTCTTTTAGCAAGAAATGTACCGTGTTTCGTTACGCTAAGGTGTGTATGGTTGCCTACCTATACCTGATAATGGCGATGTAATTTCGTGGCGTCATAATGCGGAGTGAATCACTGCCAAGGCAGAGGGATGGATATTAGCAGCCCGATGACCGGGGATTAAAGGAACCCAACTGAGCTCCAAATGCCTAAAAGCTTAAAATTTAAATTTCTTATAAAGATAAATTGGATACTTAACACAGAATTGTATAAGAAGTATTTTCAGAATTAAATTGAAAACAGTGAGCGAATGACCATAAGGCATTATATACATTATATGGTGCATAATTTCCAGAGAAAGATTCCAGTCCTGTCACGTCAAAAATCTCAGTTGAGTTGGCGTAAAACTTAAACAAAATAACAATTACAATGGAAAATATGGGCAACAAAACTATTCCTCTAACTCAGAAACAAATAAGTTTTTCTTTCTTTAGAAAGGACAGACGTGAATTTTAAAATGGCTGGTTAAAATAATGGTATGAGAGCATTACGATTCTGTAACTTTTATAAATTTCCAAAAGGCAAAAGAATCAAACGATTTTCCAGGTAATTTGCAAATAAGTAACTTTTTGAAAACCAAAACAAAAAAAAAAGCTTTTGAGAATAAATATGAAAGCGTTTCTGGAGCATAATGGGCCTTAATTTTAGCTCAACGTCTTTTTACATGGCTGAAATGAAAAATTGAAGATTTCAGGCGGACACACATCATTTATTATATATGCGCAAATTGCACGTGCCATGTAACATGAAAAATTGGCAAGAAAAACATTATTGCATTAAAACATGATCCTTATACAGGCTGGCATTTTAATAGCATTGTACGCACGTGCATTGGTATTAAGAACGCGCGCTTAAACCAGCAGACCACGTGCTACAAGTAAGGAGCGTTTTTTACAAAGAAAGAAAGCTAAATTTGGAAGTTGACATACAAAAATGACTTAAGATAATGTTTTTCTAATCAGATATAAGTCAAAGTCGCACGTTGCATCTGCGTGTGTATTCATTAAAGCAGACGACATTTTTGTATCACATTGAAACTCACGAGCAATGATAGTCATACAGCTGTTATTATGGCGGAAAAACAAAACAGTTTAATCTTTATTAGCCACTGAAACATCTTCAGAAGTTAGTTTTTTTTTGCTTTGTACTTTGGCCATAACTGACCATAACGGCTGTCCCCATCTGGAACAGTGTCTCCAATAAGGACGTTTATCGCGCAAAAATAATACAATTAGTTTGAATCAAACGATCCCAGTATAGAACGGTCCAAAACAAGAAACATTTGTGATACACAATGTCTGACGTTAATTTGCATATTGCCCTGAAATGACCTTGTTTAGTCGTTTGTAGAGGACAGTCGACAGTAATACGAGATGGCCATTATTCGACCATAAACTAGTCATTAAAAGACCATGTAGTCGTGGCGATCAACACTGGCAAATAAAAAAGTAACTGTTACTGAGACATAATTGATAAAAAATGTTACAGAACTGAGGTTGAACAATTCGTTACCAGTAATAATTCGGAACAACATGTCGATTATTCTTAGTCCTTTTCCAAAGTTTGACGGAAGAATCCGAAAGATTTGCGAATAGGGAAGAACATGAAAAAGTCAAGTCTTTTAATAAGTATTTGACAAAAAGAAAGTCTTTTAATAAGTATTTGACTGAAAGTAAAATTCTGTCCGCTTAGCTCAATAGACACGGCAACGAAAATGTAATCCAGGGGTCGTTAGCTGGGTCCTCGCGCGAGACGGAATAATTCCGTGACACTTGATCTCAGTCAATGTGTGAGACGTACTTTACATTCTCTCTCATGAACAGACTTAATCAAACCGAGTCTGCAATTTTCACTTTTAAAATTTATTTTCTTGGATCTAGGGACCTCCCATTTTCCATATTTTTTAAATCTATATAATAAAGAGGTCTTCAACCGAGGAAAAAATACAAATAGACATGTACTCACGGACATTGAGGTACGCACGTGCACGCATGTATATGGAGAATGATAAATCAATTATACTGCCAGAAAAGTAAATATATTGTAAATCAATAATTATAAATACAGTATACAAATGACACACATGATGAACTTTAGTTTATTTTTATATTTGACCCTGAAAGCAAAAATAGAACTTGCTGAAGCCTTCATGCTATGATAACAGAAAAGTTAAATTTATTTATTTATTTATTTATTTATTTATTTATTTATATTTATTTATTTATTTATTTATTTATTTATTTATTTATTTATTTATTTATTTATTTATTTATTGGAGTATCGTAAAAGATATAAATAGTGTGAAAAGAAAAAAAATTGTTACTTTATTTGTTTATTCAAGGTTATCGAAAACACAGAAATATATTATTATAAACTTTACTATATCTAATCTTAAAGCAGAATGCCTCGTGATTCATGAACATTTTGAAAATGTATTTCAAAGTAAAAGATTGGGAATTGAAGAAAGAAAGTAATTTACACATTGCAACATTTACACTCTCCCTAAATTACCAACAAATAGATAAAAATATGCAAAAATACTATTTACTGCGTTAGTCACGCAGTAGAATTATGGTGATTGATACTGCAAAATCAATCATTAATCGTACATAACATACAAATCATTAATTGAATTTTGAATCTTTTTAATTTTTTTTAAATCGTAATACATTTTTTTAAGTTTGATTTTCTTGAAATAGTTAGGCTCATCTCGAGGTCTTCAGCTTTCACGAGGCGGCAAGGAAAATAATTGCCTTAGTTGAATTCTTTCTTTCTATTCCAGAAACAATGCTCTATGCTGTTCAATATATTAACAGTATCTTCCTTTAAATAGTTTATTAAAATTCGGAAATTTGGTATTTTCACGAACATGATACTGTAGTCGCCATCTTGGCTCCGCAGCACCCTCCCACGGGAATGCCATCGATAATGAAGTTGTCATAGTAACTATGTTTATGATTTAACGGCAAATTATAAAATAAATTAATAATCTTAAATTCGCATCTTTCACCATTGGGATTTATACCACCGATAAGGCGATATTTTCACAATTTTATTTTATCCAAACATCAGTATATAACCGAAATGGCTTTTTTTAATGTGCGTCATTTTAACTGTAATGTTGGACTGGCAATCGACAAATATATAATTGATGAAGATAGTCATTTAATCGGTTTATAATCATTTGTCATGGGAGGCAATATAATAATGCATTTATATGGCTTTACTTTGTAATCAATATGTATTTTAAGCCAATTCATTTAAGTTGTGCTGAAAGCCAAAAGTATGAAACCTTTTTACCAACTATTCAATTATGCTTTAACTCGAATTGTTTTTTTTTTAAATTGTATATATCAAGTGAAGTTTATAGTTGACTCACTATTTGTGAATTGTTTTTGTTGCAGATGTTAATAAATTGATAATAATTCTGTTCAATTAAGAATCTCGGCAAGACTTTGAAACAGTAACAGTTTCACTGGAGTGAAAGACGCTGCATTAGCGCAATGCAAAAGTTGATTGTTACTCTTGTCCCAACCCCATTGGGCAGTTCGAGGAAATCTGGGAAAATGAGCCAATCTTTTTGTTTAAAGGCTCATTATGACTCAGAAATGTTTTTTTTTTAATTTCTCTAAATGTTGTTTTGATTTTGCTGCACTTTTATAGCAGTACAGTTATAGCGAATTAGTATTTTGTATAGGTCAAAATACTAATTTCTTTACATTTTGCTACAGTAAAGCTGCACGCCTCCAGATGAGCAAAATATTTCAATAAAATCAAACCTGGGAAAAATTTATTATGATTTTAGGAAAAGTGAAAAGATTCAAAATTTATGTTATGTTTACATGTTATGTGCGATCAATGACCTACATTTCAGCATTTATAACTATATTTTTACTGCGTTACTAACGCAGTGAGGGCTATTTTTGTATATTTTGACCTCTTTTTGGCAACTTATATTGGTTGTAAGTGCCATTGATAATGTGTAAATTGCATTTTTTGGAAACTTACAATGTAATACTTTAAAATACATTTTCAATTTTTCATGAAAATTTGCATGAGTACTTGTCCAAAACGCAGTGCGCGGCCATTTAGCGGGTACTTTCACATCTGACTGGCTCCACTGGATTGGACCTTTGCTTAGGGGTTAAGTTAGCCAAAAGTCAGAGTCCCTGTTATTGCCCAGTGCTGTGAGATTGACTGTTGAAGAAGTAGACATAATATGACCGTCACTTTTTCTTACAACTAATGTTTCTTGCGATAGCAAGCTCGCCAGCATTTTATTTAATATAACAAATCAACAGCTTTGATTTTTTTTCTTGCGTTTAGCATTAATTCAAAAAATATAATGGGGTACTTTTTTCAGAATGATTCATTAAAATGGAGCTGAACACACTTGCGTGAAAGCAATGTTTTCAACTTTTGAAATTAATATTGTTATTCTCTTTCAGAAATTATGTACAAGGTTGAGCATTTCTTCTGAAACAGATCACTTAGTAATGAGCAAGTTCTCAGAAATAAACATAATTATATAGGAAAAAACCCATAATCGTCAAATCAACTAGTTCTATTTCCCGAAATTATGATTAGAAAGAAAAACACGCGGAAGGAAGATTATTAGCAATAAAACGCGGAAATCTATAATACAGCGTGATTAGAGGTTAAGTCTCTCTAAGTACCATCACCGTGAGTGATCATTTATTAGGCATCATCTTCCATTCAAACTTTCATAACGAGATGAATAAAAATGGATGTTCCCGCCTTACTCTTTAATAGCAATTATGTTGTTGATGCCAAGGATGTGGAAATATTAGCGTAATGATGCGTAAAGTATACACCTGAGTTCAACTGTCAATCTCCCGCATTAAAGGTATGCGGTGGGGGATTTACGGTAATATATAATAAATTTGAGAAGATTTCACAGACTTTTAAAACCCAATTCTAGCAGCTAACGTGTTCTTTACTGCATACACTTAGATGTGTTACATCTTAAATTGATCCTGTGATGATTATTTGTTCCACTTAACTTATATTTTATAGTATAATTATTACAGTTTGTTAGAATATACAGTGTATTTAACTTGACATGGTTTATTCAAAGCGGTTTTTTCATTGAAAGTATGTTTCGTGAAACATCCTTTTTTCATAAGCATTTTATATGATTTTAAGAAAATATTTATGTTGACATCTAAAATACTATGGGTGTTTTATGGCGAGATTTTTGGCTGTAATAATTAATGATATAACAAAGGCATTAATGATATTTTGATATTGCAACGAAATATTTACAAAAAAAAGACCGCATAACTTTCGTATATGCAAATGCAAAATAAATAAACAAATAAATAAATCAATCAATCAATCAATCAATCAATCAATCAATAAATAAGGGTTGTCATTGATGCAAAATTTTGTATTGATATATCGGAAGCTGAATATCAACGATATATCGATATGTATTGGATTCAATAGCTTATACTTTGGGATATAATGTAATATGTGTAATAAATTGTTAGCATGGTGTAAGCGAGCATGTTTTATATATCATCAACACAGCATACCAATATAAAGCATTTTTTGTTCTCTTATCTTATATTAAAAGAAAATTAAATCCAGTATTCAAACTAGGTATGAAAAAGGGAGAAAAGTTTTGCCCGTTACACAAAGTGTGATATTTGTGAAATATGATATAGAAACAAATCGAAACTGATAAATCACGTAGTTTTCATATCCTTTTAAAATGTGTCAGTTTCTAACACGCATTGGGAGAGGTTGATATATAATATGTGCACTGTATGTATAACTATATGTAAATATATGTTAAAGTGCATTTGATTAATTTTTTGTAATATGTTCTAGATATGTGACATGTTTATCATTGATGTATATGTATTAAGATGATGTAGTTATGTATAAGTCTAATAAAATGTCTGTTCTGTTATGATATGTTCAAAAGTGGTTAAAGTTATATATCTCAACCCAGGGATCATGATTCGAAAACTACTGATGTCACGATAATCTTTCCTTCTATGACATCAGTACTGGTTAGTCTCAGAAATGATTAATGCAAGAACTTTATTTCATAATCGATCTTTAATAAATATGCTTTAACTAAATGTGCATGATTTTATAATAAAATGCAGCATAAAATGTTTCCTTTCAAAAATAAAGCCTTTTAATATTACATTTTTTTTAACAATTACAAATAGTTTGACGTAGCCGCAACTTTTTGGCCCTTTCGGCCAAATTTCGGAATATTAGCGGCGAGGTGTTAGCGCACTGCATGTCTTTCAAAAAAAAATATAGAAAAAAGTTGCAATCAAAAGCAAAGTAAAGTGAAGTACATGTAAGCGAAAAGTAAAGTAAAGGAAAATCAAGTGAAGTAATGCAAAGCAAAGTTATGCTAAGCTAAGCGAATCAAAGCAAACCAAAGTAAAGAAAGGTTAATAGATTAGAATAGAATAAAATAAAACCATGTAAGGAAAATAATAAAAATGTAGTAAAAACGATAATAATAATAATATGACCTTAACGATGATGAATGATCGTTGATGACATTGATGATGATTATGATGATGATGATGATGATATTTTGTTATTTTTTTACGCAAGTCACTAACATAAAAACCCAACAGTACTTCCTGCTACTTTAGTTGATCAGATCTCGTATAACCGCAGATTTCCGGTACATTCTCTTAGACAAGACACCTGGAAGAACTAAGTTGTTTAAAAACTATTGTTGTTGTTGTTACTATACCTGCGTCTTGCTGATAAAGCCTGGGCTAGGTTTTGTTGAGATTTGAGTGAAGTTATCGATGTAAGACTGTCAACATAATGTCAGCTTCCATTTTTCATTATAGAGATTTCAATCTTAAATCTGTTTTTAAATTTCAATCATCAAGCTGAAATATTTAGGAAAACACAGGCTAAACAGAAACCAGATTTCTGTTAAAAGCAAGTCAGGAAGGAGGAATCCCGCCAGGCAAACTTCTGGTGTATGTTCTATGTGTTTTAGGAACTCATTTCTTGACATTTATGTTCCAGCAGACCAGATATGTAATCTGATTTCTTGGAGAAAGAAAATATTTTGTGCCATTACATCTGACTTCGCTTAATTGTACTGAAAAAGTGTTATTTTAAGAACTTTGACTGGTTTGTCGAATTAGAGAAGAAAAAAAAAGAGCGCAATAAATTTAAAATTGGTTCTGTTTTAATTTGTTCTGTTACATTTTTTCGAATATTCAATGTCAAAATATTACTGAAATATTCTCGGATTGGAACAGATTACTTTCTTGCATAAATTCTTAGAAATAACAAACATGTTTTCGACCAATAACTTAAATGAAAGATGATATGTAATAAATCAAAGTGATACAAAACATAAGACAGCTAATAACAGAAAACAGACAGCTGGTTCATTATTCTGTACAGTATCTTTGAGACTAGTTTATGTTTTATATTTTGTCTATTCCCTTTAGTTATTATCATACATTTACTAAAACATACCTTAACGGTTGTTCTTACTACTCTTATATTCCTAATTATACGTGTATCATACATACACTTAGATCTGTATAGCAGTTAATCATTACAAATTTGCAAATTTCCCCCTGTAATACCAGTCATCTCTGAATAAAAATCTGAAAGATATAGCAGGGTAAAATTACAAGATATTTTTTGTTGACCGTCTGACTCTTCAGAGAGAGAGAGAAAAAGTTCGAATCCCAGGATATTCTTTTATTTGAGTTGTTATTCCTTTTTCCATCCTTGAAGCTAAACGTATGCATAGAGAGTGTATTAAAATAGGAACAGTTATGCGAGCCCCGCTGTAGCTCCACTAATTGCTAGTGTGGCTGTCAGGTATAGAACAGAACGCATGGGCAGACGCTGCGACTAATGGATTATGCATGTGGCATCGACAGAGAATGCCAAAGTTTGCTTAACCTTGCTTTTTAACAGACAGTTATTAATATTGTTCATAATCAGCCCCAACTGAGAGAGAACATTTTACCATGTTTTGCCTGCATTTACTTTCTGCACGTCAGACGCATCATGAATATGAGTTTTCCCATAATCTTGAAACCAGACCCCAAGAAAATGCCATCTAGTTAAGTCAGATACAATAGTAATTTTACTGCATACCGGCGAGATTATGAAAATCGAATTCTATTTTTTTTTACATAGAATGATTGGTTAAATTTGTACATAGTCACTTGAAAATAAATAAATTCCTATGATCGTATTACATTTTAAATGTTATATCATCTCTACTGTAACATTCCTCGAAAGCCGAACAGTTTTATCATACTTTCATTTTACCACAACACTCCCAGACACATTATTTTGTATTTCTGAATAGTACTTGTCATCCACATACATTTCCTTGTGGAAATAAGACGAAAGCATAGATCTATGTTTATTTATACGTTACGTTAAATTGCGATTGGGCGTTATCATGACGTCATTTTTGATGTCATTAATTGTTCACATTGACGTCATTTTGAAGTTGTCATCAAAGCGTGTACACACATTATATCTGAAGATCTCTCAGTTAAATCAACAACAGCCAGTATGGTTAGTTTACTATGAAATTCTGAGATAATGTTTAATGTTTTAAGTTAAATTTTTAAAATTGAAATGCAGAATGTTTTCGATATATATGTAATAGCATAAAATATGTTTGTGTTGTTGAAAAGTATCAAATATCATGTTTATCGGCATTGATGGCACTAGCTATCCACATTTTATTTTGGCACCAGTTATGCACATTTTATTATGGCACCAGCTATGCACATTTTATTATGGCACCAGTTATGCACGTTTTATTTTATAATAAGATTATAGATATTATACAGTATTTGACACTGATAACTGTGCAATTTAAGACACCATTTACTGTGCATATACATTTTGTATATGTATTATACCATTTTCTATAAAATTTGACAGAGATAATTGTAAAGTTATCTGACACCAACATTTATACAGGTTATGACACGGATAGCCATATGTATAAACAGTAAAAGCCCGCTTTACGACCACCCCAATTTCGAGACCAACCCGTTAACAGACATGTTTGGATGTATGTGAAGCTATGAAGTATCAAAGCATCCAGTAAAAACCACTTTTTGTACAAAACAATATAAGTTAATTTGCTAGAGTCGTTTTTTAAAACAGAATATCAGACTATTTTTTTCATTTATATATTTCACCAAAAAATAACTAATAAAAAATTATAGCGCATTCTTGATGGAAATAATGCACTGCAGAACCTAGATGTGCTCTAATTATTCCACACCTATCAAATGTTTGTTAACCAATAATCACACAATTGGAAAGCCTGAAATACAATAAAAGAACTTAAAATGTAAAATTAAACGATTATCTCCGCATTATCCTACATCCATCATCCCTGCAATACAGTAATCTGAAATCTATAATTGAGATATGACAATATATTGTAAGCTATTGTCACACTACATGCTTTGCATTGATTGGTTAATGCCAATCGATTCTGAAAATCCCAGAATCGGATCTAACGCTATTCTAGAAGCGGTTGTCTCACGGTAAAATACATTAGTTTGATTTGATTAGCCGTGGGCTATTTAGATTTTTCAGTTTTTAGACAATAATAAAGCCATATGACGGTAAATCTCTTAATTGGGTTTTGATGGAAATTTCACAACGAATTAAGTGATTCAGCAGAATGGATGTCTCAGTTTGACAAAGCAGGTCAATAGAAGATATTGTATGAAAATGTAAATGGTATTTGAAAGTAGAATAAGTTGACATTTTGTGTAATAGTTATAATATGTCACTAGAATTTTATGTTATGAAATATAGGTAGTCTATGGCGACAACGATCCATGCCAAATACTAATACATGTGTATTGTACTAAGGGGTTGAATAATTTGAAACATGTGACAAGTCCAGTTTAACTTCCTCAAACCTCATTTTAACCGTTATCGGCATTAGTGACAATATCGAAGCTCCCATATGTGTACGCTTGATTCCAAACATAGCTGTAATCAATGATTTTAGTATGTTAAATGTATTTTACCTTTTAATGGATAATGTTAATCAAGCTTGACTTCGAACAGTGTGTTTATATCGAATATTAGTTTTTATAACAGAATAATACACAAAATAATAAAACATTAATTGTTTAATGGAAGTGATCCGTAATTATGTTGATGATTCTTATATCATGCACCTATGGATCTCTTCAGCACATATGGAGCTCAGATAGAAGTTTGACCGGCAATTCCTTTATTTTGACACCAATCTCAATAAATGTTTCAATAAGGGTTTGTTTGAATTTTAAGCATCGTTTGGTCGTAAGATTTTATGAAAACTCTGTATTTGGAGTCCGTTTAGCGACAATTTCTTCATACGCATTGCATGTTTTGGGTACATCAGAACACACGACGGAAAGAATATCTCGATGAAGACTGCATAAAAATCCGAACAAAAATGGGTAAATAGGAGGGTAAAATCACATTTCGATTTTCTCAAAAACGCTTTGAATTTTATATAAATGTTTAAAATGTTGAAAACTTACTCTGTGATTGACCTATTTTTTCCTTCACATATATCGAGTTAAAGCGCACTTCTGGAGCAATCATAATTTTACCAAAAAAAAACGATTCTTATCTTCCTTTGGATGTCAAATATATACATTCGTTATACATTATCAAAAAATACACCCTCTGATTTTGTTAAGATCCGAAACCACGTGATAGGACTACTTTCGGTCCGCATTAAGTTCGAGGTTATTATAAATAATACCCAAGGTGTTCCGATTGTCAGTACATGTAGTTTATTCTTTAAAAATTATTTTTTCTGGTCTGTAAAAGAAGATGATTCATTAATTTTGAGAATAAATGACGGAAGGAATTTTAGCAAAATTCCACAAACAAGAAATTTATACCTTGTACCTTGTAGATGACAGAGAAAGTCTAGACATTTTTGTTGTTGCTTTGTTTTCTTTCGCTGTACTCTTAAAACGTTGTTATATTTTCTGTCAGAAAAATCGCTTTGTTCACTGAAATAATTGTATTGATTTCTCTTCTAATCATTGCATTGAAACATCATTTAGGAAGACAAAAAAAAAACAACAACAAAGGTTGTGTTTTAGTGTAGAAGGTGGAATCAAATTGCAGATGTTGCAAGTCTTTCCACTATCACGGAATAACATTTGCCTATACTTCCGCTTCTATGGTTGATGAAAAATTGAACATTACGTGACCAGGTATATCGGTATGGAATTAAACCATGTTAAATCATATTTAACAATATAATTTTTAGTTTTATATAAGAAATTCGTTCCTATATTTATCTATGATTGTAAAAAATGAAAAAATAGGAATTTCGGCAAGTGAGAAAGCTTAAAATGTAGTAATGTTTACATGATTTACATGTAAGCTTTATAGAATTTCGCCTACAGCTGTCACCTATTGCTCCTTAGGAATATATAGGGATAATTTTAAAACTTTTTTCAATAAAAAATTGAAAAAAAAATGTTCCCATCAGATAGTAAAGAGACTGTATACGAATTATACATGTATATAGTGAAGCCTTTATAGATAGGCATTTTTAATATGTATAGAACATGTTTATATAAAGAAAGGTGAAATACGGACAGATAATAAATAGAATATACCTACACTAAATAAGAACACACACACCACTATATATTTTATTGACTGTACGTCCAAAATACAACTAACTTTTTATGTTATATTCAAACTCTATTTTAAGGTTGAAACGTTGATTTTAAACCAATTGTATAGAAGTAGTATAAATATTTTAAGTAAACTTTTTGAGTACTAAATAATCTTGTTTTATCAAGCTACACAAGTGTACTGTTAAGCATAGCTTGATCTCACATGTCAACAAAATACTGACGTTGAATAAAGCGTCTATGTCTCTTATCGGTGATCGGAAATACAAACCTTTATGTACGTTCAATACACCTGTAAAAATAACATGTCAGCTGTCACTTTTAATCTTTGACCAACGTAGTCTCGTATCTGTAAGCCAATGTTTGAAATATTTGGTAAATCAGATTTGAAAATATTTTCTTATCCTAAATATTAGCCCAATATTATATCTAGATTCTACACTCTAAGGATTCGCATAATTAGGAAGTTTCAATGCTGTTTCAGTGCTGCTTAGTTTGTTTATATTAAAGATATAGCGTAATATTTTTGAAAAAAAGTTTTTAAAAAAATCTGTTTGCCTGTATTTACACTATAAATTTCCATAGTTCTAATCTAAACGATAAACTTTTTATATAACTTGGTTTATATCAACACTTTTTAATGCAAATTAAACAGCTAATCTTTATCTATAGTAAAATTCAAGAAATTAAACAGGTCGAATAAATAGGCATCTTCCCAATTCTCAAACTATTGGAAATTACCCAATGTACTCGTATTACCCAAAAATCGGTGTAAGCTATAAACGGTGTTACAGCTCATGCGTCATTAAAAATATATACGTCGTAAGCTGTATACGGTACAACAAAGCAACATGAACAAAGCAGCCACGGAAAATATATACGTCGTAAGCTGTATACGGTTCAACAAAGCAACATGAACAAATCGGCCACGGAAACTATATACGCCGTAAGCTGTATACGGTTCAACAAAGCAACATGAACCTATCGGCCACGGAAACTATATACGTCGTAAGCTGTTTACGGTTCAACAAAGCAACATGAACAAAGCAGCCACGGAAACTATATACGTCGTAAGCTGTATACGGTACAACAAAGCAACATGTACAAAGCAGCCACGGAAACTATATACGTCGTAAGCTGTATACGGTACAACAAAGCAACATGAACAAATCGGCCACGGAAACTATATACGCCGTAAGCTGTATACGGTTCAACAAAGCAACATGAACCTATCGGCCACGGAAACTATATACGTCGTAAGCTGTTTACGGTTCAACAAAGCAACATGAACAAAGCAGCCACGGAAACTATATACGTCGTAAGCTGTATACGGTACAACAAAGCAACATGAACAAAGCAGCCACGGAAACTATATACGCCGTAAGCTGTATACGGTTGAACAAAGCAACATGAACCTATCGGCCACGGAAACTTTATACGTCGTAAGCTGTTTACGGTTCAACAAAGCAGCCACGAAAACTATATACGTCGTAAGCTGTATACGGTTCAAAAAAGCAACATGAACCAATTGGCCACGGAGACTATATACGTCGTAAGCTGTTCACGGTTCAACAAAGCAGCCACGAAAACTATATACGTCGTAAGCTGTATACGGTTCAAGAAAGCAACATGAACCAATCGGCCACGAAGACTATATACGTCGTAAGCTGTTCACGGTACAACACACCAACATGAACCAATAGGCCACGGAGACTATATTTGTCGTAAGCTGTTCACGGTACAACAAAGAAACATGAACCACTTTATACGCCGTAAGCTGTATACGGTATTTGTCGAAAAAATATGTTGATAGGCTACTGCGTTTCAATTTTTTCAAAGGTCAAGAGAAATACATACATAAAAATGTTATCTATTGACTGGCCAGAATTTTGCTCTTGTTTTTTGACTGCCCTGAGGTACTAGACGAACATAAGTCACTGTCAGGTGGACGAACAAGCTTAGTTGTTTTATAGATGTTTCTCCAATCTTTTACAAACTAATATGATGTTAAGATATACTAGTTTTGCGCTTTATTATATAAATTTCCTGTGAAATGAGCGTGTTAACTTATGTTATCCATTTCCGTTGTTCTTCATAAATTATTTGACATTTTTCCCTCGGGATTTATATATTATAAACATATGGAAAACACTCGTGAGGCTACAGCCTGAATTTCATGCGAAGATATCTGTTCTTTAAAAGGAATTTTAAATAAGTTTGAAGAGTTTTCTTAATTGGTGCGACGTTTTAACGCATTGAAAGCAATTAGTACACGGATTTACTATCGACTCATAAATAAGTGATCAGTCTTCTTAACTTTTAAATCGCGTGAATCAAAACAATTTAAAACAACAATAAAACAAACACGAACGCACGCGAGCACGCTTACTTAAAATCATATTTAAATATTATGGGCATATAATATGGTGAACTGAATAACCTTTCCAAAAGTGTATAAATGAATTCTTATTTATATAATTTAATTTATTTATTTATTTATTTTTGTGTAAATAAATGGGGGAGGGAGTTGTCTTAGTCACGCCGATACTGTACATGTCATATAAACAAGCCGAAACTGTACCGGTAATATAGTCACGCCGATACTGTACAGGTCATAAGTCACCCCGATATTGTACATGTTATAAAGTCACGCCGATACTGTACATGTTATAAAGTCACGCCGATACTGTACATGTTATAAAGTCACGCCGATATTGTACATGCCATACAGTCACGCCGATACTGTACATGTTATAAAGTCACGCCGATACTGTACATGCCATATAGTCACGCCCATACTGTACCGGTAATATAGTCACGCCGATACTGTACAGGTCATATAGTCACGCCGATACTATACATGTTATAAAGTCACGCCGATACTGTACATGTCATATAGACAAGCCGATACTGTACCGGTCATATAGTCAGCCGATACTGTACCGGTCATATAGTCACGCCGATACTGTACATGTCATATAGTCACGCCAATAATGTACATGTTAAAAAGTCACGCCGATACTGTACCGGTCATATAGTCACGCCGATACTGTACATGTCATATAGTCACGCCAATAATGTACATGTTAAAAAGTCACGCCGATACTGTACAGGTCATATAGTCACGCCGATACTGTACAGGTCATAAAGTGACGCCGATACTGTACATGTCATATAGTCACGCCGATACTGTACAGGTTATATAGTCAAACCGATACTGTACATGCTATAGTCACGCCGATACTGTACCGCTGACGGGTCATATAGTCACGCCGATAATGTACTGTCATATATATAGTCACACAGATGCTGTACATGTCATATAGTCACACCGATGCTGTACATGTCATATAGCCACGCCGACACTGTACAAAGCATGAAGTCACGCCGAAACTGTACATGCCATATAGTCACGCCCATACTGTACAGGTCATATAGTCACGCCGATAATGTACAGGTCATATAGTCACACCGATACTGTACATGCCATATAGTCACGCCGATACTGTACAGGTCATATAGTCACGCCAATACTGTACAGGTCATATAGTCACGCCGATACTGTACAAGGCATGAAGTCACGCCAATACTGTACATGCCATATAGTCACGCCGATACTGTACAGGTCATATAGTCACGCCAATACTGTACAGGTCATATAGTCACGCCGATACTGTACAAGGCATAAAGTCACGCCGATACTGTTCATGTCATATAATCTGTAAAGGTCATATTGGGACCTTCTAGCTAAACCGTTTTCTTAATGAGTACATTTCCTGTACATTCAGACAGCACAAGGTCGCATTAAACGGTATTGTAAAACTATTGTGTAAAATAGAGAAAAATAAAATCCCTAAAGAAAACACTACAAGACAAAAATGAAATTTCTGCAGGCTCAGTTTAATGGTCGGTTATAGTAATTGCAAGCTACCTTTCACGCTCCCTAGCACCGTCTTAAACAGAATTCAGCAGTTAACATGAACATGTAAAAAACACCCTAAACGAGAAAACGAAGCTAAATGGACGAAGCTAAATAAAGGGCGAGTTCACATTGTGCAAGAACACTCAAAAGAGTACATTAGTTTGATAATTTATTATTCAAAGTCCATAGGCCACATGGCCCATGAGGATGTACAATACAACATATCTTGCAACCCAACCCTGACCAGTATAAAGTCTGTACCTTAACTCTGCACAAGTACGGTTAAAAGTACACGGAGTGTCTTGAATCGACGCGGTCGACAGCATTAGGCAGTTGTCAGCAATTCAAGTACCTATTGAAAAGAAATCAGGCTTGAATTTCAAATTGCTCTTTAATCTCTGCTTTTTTCACTACCACTTGTCAATCAAGTAGAGATTTTCTTGTTTGTTAAAATGATTAAGAAACATTTCGGGTCTAGAAAATAAATACTTTATGCAAATGTCGCCCTATTTTTCTTCGGGAAATTAGCATTTTTAAGGCGCAGTGTCATTCGAACCGTCGAAAGTATTCGGATTTCAAGAACAAAAAAAAATGAAGATTCTTTATCATTGTAAAGGTGATGAATAGAATATTTAGATGGTGAGATGTGGATAAACAGATGATGTTTTGAGTATTTTCTCCACACTCACCCACAGTATGCATAACAATAACAGTCAACCAGGGACACCCTGACAGAAACATTTTTTACGAGGCAAAGTGTCTCTGTGAAAAATGAATGGCACGTAATCGATGTGAATTTTATAAGCAATTAAATAACAAAAAATATAAAAGATCACGCTTTTTTTTGTTAAAGAAAGGAAATAATTCACTGCACAGGCTGATAGAATTCTTCCCTTTTTACTGGCAGTATGATTTTTTTTTATCGTAGTACAATCAAAGGCAGACAGCCAAAACATCTAATACCGTAAACGCAGTGTAAGCTCCACGAAAGCGCCACGTAAGCGCCGTGAAAGTGCTGAGAACGCATTGGATGCGCCGTACAAAACGCAGACAGTAGCCATCTTAAACGCCATATAGCGCGATAGAACGCATTGGAAGCTCTGTAGCAACGTATTGATCGCCATGACGACGTCATGAAATCTTTATCTATAAGAAAATTTAGATTTTTAAAGCGATCTCTCAGCGCTCTTAGAAATCAAAGAACGCCGTGCAAACGCATAGGGAACGCTATATTCTCTGACAAGGACTTTAACTACCACCTTGCTGTGGAAGATGGGTCATTTAAGAAAAACGGAACCTGGGAGCTTAATAATTCCAGAATAAGTTGAATTTCAAATTAAATTAAAAGGCTTGAAAACGAATAAAATGTTTGGGATCAGTCTTTTTATACGTCACGCACGCAATTCATAAAATTCAACTTTTAAGAAAATAATCGAGTGCAAGATGGGTAACTGCCCTTTTCTAAGTAATCACAGAAGGATGTCATCACATATTTTTGTCTTTTCTAATGACATCAACTGGTATGAACGTGGAGAGTCTACAAAATATGACAAAGAAACAATAGAATATAGAAGAGTGATTTCAAGAAAAGCTTGAAAAACTCTATATAGCTTGATGTGTATAATATTGGAGGTTGAATTACTTGGGACGTAAAATTAGTCTGTTTCTATGGTAACGATAGTCACAAAGAATGACGAATAAGTTATGGTCATTGAAATTAATTAAAAGAGGCTTACATGCAACTGCAAAACACCAAGAACCATTTTAAATGTACTGTATTCTCAAATGGCGAATAAACTAGAATGTTATGAATAGTTTTGGATGGTGTTTTTCCATATTTTTCCCACCGTATTGAATGAATGGTTGGATATTTGCTTGGTTGATAAATGGATTGATTGATTTACTGAATAATAGACTGACTGATTGATGAGTAAGTTAATTTTTTTTCAATCAGTTAAAATGTAAAATAAAAAAAGTTTTCCCCAATTCTCATGCCATTTGAACTTGCATTAAATGTGTCTTGAGAAATGAATGATGTATATACCTCGGCGTAAGCAATTAAAACACATAATTTTGCCTAGATATGGACAGAATCGTTCAGTCTAATCAAGATTTCATATAAGATGCTGTCACGTTTGCGTCATTGATAATTCTCGGGAGTAAAATGAAACTTAACGTTAACCTGATACAAAACTTAATTATCTTTGAACAATAATTGTCGTGTTTCAAACTTGTAATCCCACAAGACCTGTAAAATCTGATTGACAATAATGACCGTAAACCCAATTATAATTACACTGCTTGACAAAGCTTGTCTCCCGGATTTCTTACTATATAGATGTATGCAATGTACATGTATATATTAATGGATTCATTGAAGTTCAAATCCCGGACACTTCCGATTCTGTAATGAAACTTAAATGTAGTTATTTTATGGAAGGTCGTGGGTTTCTTACTCAGGGTCCTGCTTTTGACTAAAATGCTGGATGGAAACGCACCTGTGGTCTTTCTCCATCAAAACAGCAGCTGGGATGGCGCCATGACAAGACCTTTACAGCGTCTGTGTAACCCAACAAAAATGTCAAGGGAAGAAGCAAAAGTATGTTAACATCAGCATTATGTTGTTTATAAACGAGCAGATGTTTTATTTAGATGTTCATGTATAGTACTAAGCGTTCATTTATATACATTAACTGTTCTTCACCACAACATACTAATACGTCATTATTCTCATTTGCGGAAACAAATATAGTACTATTTCGTTGTTACACCTGTTATTTTATTATTTTATAGTGTATTTGCCTGTGACATTTCGAATAGTTGCAGGGTCATATATTAACAGATAAATGCTATTTTTTTCACTTAATATACATGTTAACATGTATATAAAACATATATGAAAGAATATATGCACATTTAAAGATATCATGATTTTTTTTCCAACAGCAAACTAAATATATAATAAAATACCATATAAAATCAATAAATCATATGCCAATAACGGTTAGGCCCAATACCGTCTTGTTGACAAGTAAATGATACGCGAGGGGGGGGGGGGTGTACACGTCTTGAAGCAACCAATGTTACATTAACAGAAGAAAGAACCTTAGTAAAAACTTTACACTCATTGCTTAGTACAGACTGGTTCAAGGAACTGGTTTCGAGGGTAAATAGCTTTCTACACAATCGAACTGAAATAAATTCTGTATAAACTAAATCTTTGTCAATATTTCTAATTACTTTTGGAACAAGAAAAAAACTTACCTTTGAATCTGAGGCAACCAGTTGGACAATAGAGTTATACAAGTATTACTGATAATCAACTTTGCGAAGAAGTATAGAAAACGTCGGGAAGCGAAGTTTATTCCTAGGTGTTTTGTAGTATGACGCTACCGGCCAATTCAATTAATCAACATCAAATATAGTGTCATATACACAACAAGTTCCCAGGCAAAATAGTAATTAGAAAACATATCTAGATGCCTAGAGTGGCCGTACATCTGCTCTTATTTTCAATTTATTTTCATTGTATTATTTTATAAAACAATAATACATGTACAATGTCTGTAGTTTATGCAATGTGTCTATTGTGTCGTCGTTTACTGGTGTTTATGTTGTTAATTTGCCTTGAATATTTAATAATACTATAATCATAAATCTAAAATCTCTTACTTTAAAACTGGACTTTTAAAGATTGCATTAGACAATAACCTTTCAAAAAGGGTGTTGTCGTAATCTCAGACATGGCTACGTCGGAAGAAAATATATGAGCCGCGCCATGACAAAACCAACATAGTGCGTTGGACCAGCATGAATCCAGACCAGCTGCGCATCCGAGGATCCATGCTGTTCGCTTACATACCCTATTACAAGAAGAGAAACTGATAGCGAACAGCATGGATCCTGATCAGACTGCGCGGATGCGCATGCTGGTCTGGATCCATGCAGGTCGAAAAAAAATCAACAACATTATGTTGGTTTTGTTATGGCGCGGCTCATATCTTGATCGATTCTCAACCTTATTATTGTTATCCATTTAATACATTGATCATGATAAAGAATATCTATATGTATAATATACTGTACGTCACATTTTTCACATTTATTCACCAAAATAACTTTTAATACATGATGTTTTTCAATGGAAACATATGTTTACAAGGGATAAAAATGTCGATAAAGTTACGTACATGTATATGTCTACAGGAGGTAAATTGTTGATATAAGCGTTTTTGCTATTATGTTTTTTACAAGGGATCAGAATGTTGACAAATGACTGATGCATAATCTCTAACATGAGTTTCAAATAAGCAAGAATCATATTCATGTATTTGATCATATCAATTATGATGTAACAGTTGGTAACTGATTTTTAACTAAATATATTATATAAAACAAACAACATTGTTATGTAACAGTAAACGAAGTGGTACATATAAAACTTTACATAATGAAAAAGGAAGTAGTATATCAAAATGTTGACATCGAGAAATAATATAAAGTATTTGCGAACAGCAAGTAACATTATTTGCATACGGCAAGTAACAATTTATATACGGCAATTAAGTATTTGCATACGGAAAGTAATAATTAACAATTTAATTACAGCAAGGAACAATTTGCAGACATCAAGTAACAATTTGCATACGGCATGTAACAATGTGCATACAGCAAGTAACAATTTGCATACGGCAAGTAACATTTTGCATACGGCAAGTACCGTAACAATTTACATACCACAAGTAACAATTTCCACACGGCAAGAAGATTATGAATAAGGCAAAAAACAATTTGTATACGGCAAATAACAATTTACATACGGCAAATAATATTATACATACGGCAAGTAAAATCATGCACACGACAAAAACATTATGCATACGGCAAGTAACATTATGAATACGGCAAGTAACATTATGCAAACGGTAAGTAACATTATGCACACGGCAAGTAATATTTTGCAACAGCGAGCAACAATTTACATACAAGAAACAACAATATACATACAGCATACCGTGAGCAACTTTTAGCGTTATGCATATAGCGAATAATCTGCATACAGCAAGCACCATTTTATATACAGCAAAAAACAACAACAACAACAACAAAAACAACAACAACAACAACAACAATAATAATAATAATAATAATAATAATCATAATAATCATAATAATAATAATAATAGGCCCGATAAGGTTAAACATTCAGGTATGTGCACAATTAGCAATACTGTGTACAGCAAACTATCTTATAAACTTTTCAGTTGGGCATAGTTGAAATAAAACATCTTTAATCTTCCCTGAAATAAACTTGACATGATGCTTAATATACCATCCTAAAACGGCAAAAATGTTATCTTTACTATATATTTATTGTTAATGTTCAAAGACACGTAAAGGTTAAATTTAACCATTAATTAGTACGACACCGAACACATAAAGTTTCAAGGCAAAGTCTATTATTGTCAGCCCATGAGCAAATAAACATTAAAAAGCGATGGTAGATGTATCTTAGTAAAAAACATACAGGACATATATACAGATTTAACATGAATGAATATTACTTGTGTCACATACTTATAAGATACAACAGAAAATGAAAAAATACCAACAGTATCAATGCACTGAAGCATGATGGCGCCCAGTACAGTTAAGAAAATTAATTTTAAACAATACGGTCATTGTTAGAGAATTAATTACGCAAATAAGTTAATAATAGCAAAGTGAACCGCAAACATAATTAGTAATGTAGAAAATATGTGAGTAGAAAATATGTCGGATAAGAGGACGCGCTCGAGACCGGTTGGTTTCCGGCAAGGCGGATGGATATTCTTACGTTAAAAAAATAATAATACGATTAGTTCTTGTTTGATTAAAGAGTATTTTCAATACTTACATGATAGTTAATTACAATTTTAATACCATTTACATTTTGAGCAAGTTCAATATCCGTAAATGAAAGTCAACTTTTCCCAAGTTCACGGCGCATTCGAAAATATTTGTTTACTTTAATGTTGATTTTGTCAGAGATGACGTAAACAATCACAAATTTGTTCACATAAAGTTGTGCTGTTATGGCTGTATAAATATGTGCGCGGTAAAATTCACCCAAAGGTCTTGATGCAGCGCCGAGGTATTTCAAAATTATGAAATTGTCCTAGCCAAAAAACTTCAAACGGTAATTTCAAAACCGCCCATGTTAAAGGTGAAGTTTTAGGCAAATAATGTTGACATTAACAAAGTATGTGTCTGCGTTTAACGCGTATTTGGCTCTCCTTTTCCTTTGTTTTCGTTTATATTTTTGTTGATTAATATCATAAAATGACCTTTCATGTATAAATATGAATTATCATGTATAGGGGTCTATAGTGTCTACAATCTAACCATTGTTTCACACGATCTTTTAAAATATATTGAGTTTATATATAACCATACTAGGTATATGTGTTTTTCCCAGTATTGTCGCGCCTAAATATATAAGTATTTATAATAAAAGCATACGTCTGTTTCGTGTCAACATTTTACTGACAAACTGATGAAATTTATAGCCTGGTAACAAATTCATAAAGCTGACAAACACATACAAATCTTAATGAATACTTGCAAAAATGATAAGGGGGAAAAACGTAAGCATGCATTGTTTCTTTTCAAACATTTTTCCTTAATTGTAATCGGCAAAGTCAAGTGGTATAACTTAAACTGAAAATTAAATACCACAAGTAAGGTATGCTTCGAGATTTGTTATTACGTAACCCTTGCCACGCTGCATGAATATCTTGAATGGACTTGTCCATCGTTCAATCTGGGCATTTCATGATGGGCCATTTTTAAAATATTTACTGACAGAAAAGCAAATAGTGCAGACCATGATCAGACAGCGCGGGCGCACGGGTAGATTCATTTAGTGTTAAAACTATGTATTCTTTCAACCAAAATAGACTGTCTATTGGGTAAGTAAAAAAAAACAAATAAAGAAACACTTTAACTGAACAAACTTAACACAGGTTACATGATATTCACAGACACCTGGCGATTTCAGAGAAGAATTTCAAGGAAATTTCCTATTTTTTAGTATGTAGAGTGAATTTTGAATCGGGGTCATAATTTGAACAATCGTGGTTGTGAACTGACTAATACCACATGCTAAATATCAAATGTTTCTGACAAGATCCTTTTATATATTCCTGATATGTAAATATGTGTGATAACAAGTGATCCTGAGATCTCTAAGATGATCATTAGCAAGATTTTAGCAGAGGTCTTTTAGATCTCGGATATATGCTGTCAGAAGAATAAGATGTTTTGTTGTTGTTTATTTTTAAACGTTGTTCCTACATAAACAAACCAGGGTCATAATTTGATAATCAATTACATGACAAGAAAGTGCCAAACATTCAAATGTTTCGAACATTCTAAATACCTCTATAAGCTCCAGGCGTTTCTGTTTTGAGAAAAAGTTTTTTTTTTATTTTTCCTATTCAGTTGAAATAAGAACTGAATCTGCGCACAGAATTGAAATAAAAACTTCATCAACATTTGAGCCGTGTCATGAATGGGTTTGCGACCAGCATGGATCCAGACCAGCCTGCGCATCCGCGCAGTCTGATCAGGATCCATGCTGTTAGCATACCAACTCTATTACAAATAGAGAAACTGATAGCGAACAGCATGGATCCTGATCAGACTGCGCGGATGCGCAGGCTGGTCTGGATCCATGCTGGTCGCAAACGCATTACGTTGGTTTTGTCATGACGCAGCTCATTTGTCCAGTGATATGAGTGGTGACCAAACTCTGTAGCCAGTACAAGAACATTATAGAAAGACGTCCGTTCTTTTCTCAATGGTAAACAGCTATGCAATAGCTATATAACCTATGGTGCCGGTATTATTTCAAAACTGATTGGTTAAAATCATATAAGCAGAAGTTTTATTGATTTAAAACATTACATGAAAACTATTATATTTGTTTTATTGGACATTTAAAGCAAATATTCCAAATACTCGTATTGATTACCACATTACGTCTTTATTTCCTTTCCGAGACAAGTAACCAGGGGATTGTATTTTGTGTTTATCTTACGGATTGCGTTTTATCCAATCCAATGTACTTTATTTTACGCGGAAAGTGTGCTTTTTTTAAAGAAAAAAATATCAATATCTTTCATGTTAAGTTTTGATTAATCCAAATATGAAAATGAAATCGATTAGGTTCATTAGCAGAGTCTGAAGGGTGTGTCGAGCGCAGACTTCTTTACAGCATAAACAGGTAACAAAAGACTTTCTCTTAAAAGTGAAATTTCAGAGAAAATAAAAATTTTGTTGATATCGTCGTTATACTCTTTTACAGACAATGACACATGGTAGTTTTCAGTCCGGATCAAGACAGGAAGCCAGGAATTTACCAAAGCACAGGTCAGTCAACGCATCGTTCCTGGACATGCTGTCAAGCAGTTTACCAGTTTCACTTTCGCATGGAACTTATAACTTATGTACAAGCCAGAGCAGAGGTACAGTGCGAACGACGTAAAAAGGGTCTCATGATCAACCACAACGAAAGTGACCTGCGCCGTCCGGGTATCGAACCCGGGTCGCCCGATTCACAGTGATCTAGGGGCTATAATAAACTTATATATAATAAATCATGTGTCGTTAGAATTCAGATTCATTTGTAATCTTCTCATTCATAAACTATTTAAACTGGTAAAAGTAAAACTGACATAATATTCTGTCAATAATGTCAATCTATATTAAGTGCACATAAATCTAAAAACAATATGACACAATGAAAACATTAATGTCTCTTAAACATGTAGCTATAAATTAATGTATTGAAATCAACCTTGTGTACACCACAGCAAATGTCGACGAACTGCTACGGTACAATTTCATTCATAAACGGTTTTCTTCTAATGATACAATTACATTTGTTTTCAATTTTTCATCTGCCGTACCTGAATTATTAATCATCTAATACCAATCACATGTAAATCATTAAGGTTTATGAGCAACAGTTTTAATTAAGTCAGCAGCGGGTTGATTAAGTAATTAGTGAAAATGAAGTTACATCATCATAAACGCCCCCCCCCCCCCACACCGTTCCCGTCCATTCTACTCCACTAAATGATTTGTAGAATAGATTTGACCTGTTTTGACTTTGGAACATGTAGTTTTAAGTAATTCAAAAATCCAATTTGATTGCGGTCAGACAATACTATTTAAAAACTGGCGGCATTATTGTTTTAGTATCGCCCAATACAGTTCGAAATTGTTGACAAAGTATGTTTTTGTGACTTTTTGTCGGTAATATGCTTAAATTAAATCACATAATAATTAAGAGCATTATTACAAAACTAGTAAAATTCTAGTTGGTTTTGCATAAAATCATGTTGTTGATTTACAAAACTTATTTAGACTTTAGCAAATTTCGGTTTTATAAGATGTCTGTTTGAGACATATAGATGTAAATGATAAAACTTACAAATACTGAAGTTTACCAACGATTTGCAAAATTCTGTAAATGTTTATGAAATCGATAAAAGGTATTCATTCCTTCTACCGGATTGCAGAGATAACTATATGCTATACATTTGGACCATATCAGTCGAATTTCTAAATTGCAAACAGAAATAAACGGGAATATGTACAATTAAGACAGGGTCCATATTGGAATTCGTGCGGGGACGGGGGTATATATTATTCCCCACTGTACACTTTTAATAAAATGTATTTCATCGTCTTACTTTCAACTCAAAGTACGAGCATTTCATGTTTTCTTATTATATTCCTGAAATAGCATAAAAGCAATGAAATCACACGTTTTTGAAATGATCCATTGTCGTGGAAGAAGTCAAAGTATTTACCATAGGCTTACATCAACCTTAATGAAGGTATATATGATATAATATCATCTCTGTGTTGTTTTAATATTGAGGTTATCAACATATTAATAGATATGCCATATCATAATCATACTTTAATTTATGCTGGAAAATAAATTAAAACAAGGTCATTTGGTACCGGAATGTTAGGTAAACGACACCAGTAATGACACCAGTAACTATATATATATATCTCCTTCACGTATTCATTTCTTGAATAGTTTTACCATCATGGCATGGATACTTTTATTCCTTTGATTAGTGATAATACAAACAAACGTTGTTACTTATGTCTTCCAACACCTTTGTCAAACTTCAGAACACATTTCTTTTTCAGTAAAATATGATTTTAACATTACAATGTGTACTCATGATGATATTACAGGAGTTTAACCATAAGAATTAGTTATTTGAGCTCGTATTTTATCTTCAAAAAGAGGTTCAAGCTTATCAAGCTCTTTGCCTTTGCACCAGAACTCGAGTTTGAATTGAAAAGACTCTTGAGTCCACTTCTTACAGCACTGGTGTCATAATTATGAGGAAACACGGTCGTGACCATAGTTTGGCTCGAACAAGGAATCTGAGTGTTAAGAGACTGGCACCTTTACCATTAAACCACATCTCTCCCAGGTTACGGTGTGCTTGTGCCATACAAGAAGAATACTGTATGTCATTTTAATTTTGGCCAAAAAACCGGTGTAAAACCGCGTATTACATGAAACATTCGCTTTCAAATGCAAGTTTATGAGATGGCGTTAATTTAACTGTAGCGGTTGACGTGAAATATGAGTTGTTATAATTTGAGTGACATACGGACTTTGTTTACCTGCCTCGAGCAATAGCAATGACAAAGACAAAGTATGGAATAATTATGTACTTTTTCAATTAAGAATAGAAGTTGACACACCGTGAAAAAGGTAAATGAATTTAATCTATGGTGTGATAAAGAAAATACTCTGTCTTTAAAAATATATCAGCAAGGCGACACAAGTAAAAAGTATGGCCGGGAAAGTGGTGACAAATTAAAATACTATGTATCAATGTCACGTAATGCGATTATAGAAGTTTTTATCTGTTATATTTATTTCATATCTAAATATTTGACAGAAGGGAGCCTGGCAGTAATACTGACATATTTTTAGACAGACTGACAATTATATTGAATTTCTCCAGCAATCAACTAAGCTTAGTAAGCAGGGCTGGGAATCAAAACTGCGTCGTATCCTACAAAATGTAAACAAACGCCGCCATCTTGGAACGAAAAACGTATGTTTTTGTTTATAACTCTTTTTGTTGGAAATGACTGAAAACAAGATATATGTATTAACACGCTACACTATTTTCCGCTTCGTTCGGTATATGTTGCTTGCACAACTATTTTGTAAAACAAAAGTTATAGCGAACTTGCAACTCGAAGCGAGGCAGAATTTTTATGAAAATGTGTGGATACGACGCAGTTCATATTGCTTTATCTATCGTATTTGCCTTCAAATCAATTATATATTTGTTTCAGAGTTCACCATAAACTTCGAAATATAATTTTGCATCATTTACTAAAATTTTATTAAACAGAGATGTTTATTTTCTAAGAAAATAATGATTTTTACGAAATGATACGACGCAGTTGGAAATAAAATATGATACGACGCAGTTGTATTTTTGGCAGTCTTTTCAACAGGGATAAGTTTGGCAATATATTTCTATTTTATGAATAATCACTTGCGCTAGATAAAATCCCAGACCATTTGCGGTGTAAAGCAATGTTCTGTTGATTATTTAGAATACAATGTGTCATATCCAATATAACATTTAATTTGAAAGTTTACATTGCGGAAGCTACTTTTCAGTTAAACATGAACATGTTACCTTATTGATCATAATATCTGAAATAATTTCTTATATTTTCCTGTATGTTCAATATTATCCCTAATTTTTTTCGCAAAAAAAATGTAGAAATCTATTAACTTAAATTCATTTTGGCTAGCTACGCTCTAAGTTAACTGTGGTTCTGCATGTTCTGGGTATTGACTGCTTTTTTGTGGTTTCTTTTCAAACTTTCACTCTACACATTAGCTTTACTAGGGGCGAGGACCTCAGGTGCGCCTCTGTGCATTATTTCAGGCAAAATGTTGTACCTGCAGAGAACCGTCGACATTTTGAAACTAGCTTGATAGGTTTTCCACACAAAAGAATAAAAAGTCCCTGGTGGTTTTCGAATTCATAGCAGTTCAGTTCAAGTGATTTGAATTCAGTAAACATAAACAGCTCGGCCTCGGTCAAACACACCTGTCTGATTTGTTTTTTTCAACAAAATTTGTTAACGTCAGCTGTACAAATAAGCAGCTTTTTTTATTAACTTCTGACGTGAAGTTTTAAGATTATAAATATTTGAAATAATTATAAAGAGAATAAAATTTAAATTTCTTATTTCGGTATTAATAGCAGAGAAATTTTCAATGTAAACAGGGGGTAATCCTCTGTGAAGTCATTTTCTGAAAACTTTTGTTTAAGTTTTCAGGCAATTCATTATCAAATAAAAATCACACTTTAGTATGAAGGTATGTTAAGATGTCATGTCTCTAGTCTGTTGAAAATTCGATACGATAATCTGACATTTTCTGTTCAATATTGTGAAATAGATGAATACAGAATCCCTAAAGAAAGACCAACACGGCAAAATTGAAAATGTTGCAGGCTCGGTTTGATTGAGCCTGTTCATGGACGGTACTGGAAAGTGCAAGTTACCGTCCACGCCCCCTAGCACCGGCTTAAGCAGAATTCAACATTTAAACGTGAAATAGCAAAATTTTGAATTTAGAAACATCCGCAGATGTGTTCATACGGCGGTTATCATGGAACCTTCAATGTGACACTTCCGTGCCATTCCATGAAAAGCGGCGTATGGTCCCCAAGTAATAAAATGCGTGTGCCCTAAACGAGAAAACAATGGGCGGAACTAAATAAAACGGAATTTTGAAAGGGGATCAGAGGTTATGAAAACTTAATAATTCTTCAATACTGTTGAAAGATCATGTCTGCCTATATCTGTATCAAATTAATCGGTGCATAGCGTAAAATACCGGTACCTTTGCAAAACGGACACCTTTTTTTACAAAATAATCTGTAGTTGTATCATATGTAATTCGATTTTGAAAAGTTTTTTGATGAAGAAGAATGATACTCAAGTACAAGTATAGAAAATACATTCCGTAGACATTTCCTCATCGGCGATAAAGAAACGCAGGGATAAAGTTCCGCGGCGCTGAACATAAAATGACTAAACGGAACGCATAACCTACTTGCAAAAATATATTGTAGCTTAACCATTTATAATATTATTTTAAAAATTTAATGTTCAGTTTCAAATAATAAAGCTCATCTGTCCTCGTCGATTATTAAGAAAATGAATACAATACAATTGGCACGTAAAAGACAAAAGTAATAACGGAATTGACGGAAATTATTGCTCATTACAAGTAACAACGGTGGGCATGCAATTTGCGCATTCCCGATAGCGAGAGACCTTTTCAAAATTTGTAATGTTTTCTCTTTTTTTAAGGAAAAAGTCATTCTTGATTAATACAGGGTCCAGTGGAGGTTACACTGGAATATTGAATTTTGTATCAAAAATAGTAATCACTCCCATTTCGAACTCACGTGAACAAGTTTATTAGCATGCTAAGGCAACAGTAGAACACGTTGTCATATGGGTGTGCGATCACGTGTTTCAATGTATATTGCATTTGATACAGCTTTTCGGAATTTGTAGATGATTATGATTAGTACTAAAATGCGACCGAAAAATGCAGCCTTAATAGAATTGTATTACATTTCCATTTTTATGAAACCAATGAGTGACCTCTGCTTTTGACTTAAGTTGTAAACAAGAAATGTTGTAGGACGTTATTGGCATACCTAGCACATAATTTAAATAGTTTAACCAATATTCAGCCTGCAATGAAAATACAACTGCGTCGTATCATATTTTATTTTCAACTGCGTCGTATCATTTCGTAAAAATCATTATTTTCTTGGAAAATAAACATCTCTTTTAAATGAAAGTTTAGTAAATGATGCAAAATTATGTTTTGACGTTTATGGTGAACTCTGAAAACGAGTATATAATTGATTTGAAGGAAAAACGATAGATAAAGCAATATGAACTGCGTCGTATCCACACATTTTCATAAAAATTCTGCCCCGCTTCGAGTTGCAAGTTCGCTATAACTTTTGTTTTACAAAATAGTTGTGCAAGCAACATATACCGAACGAAGCGGAAAATAGTGTAGCGTGTTAATACATATATCTTGTTTTCAGTCATTTCCAACAAAAAGAGTTATAAACAAAAACATACATTTTTCGCTCCAAGATGGCGGCGTTTGTTTACATTTTGTAGGATACGACGCAGTTTTGATTCCCAGCCCTGGTAAGCACCATCTAAAGTTATCATGTACAGTTTTGATAATCTTCAAATATATACGCCAGTATTCTAGTCAGTTTAACCATCGCCCCAGCCCCGGGGCAGCACTGGCTATAGCCAGGGAAATAAGCCTATTTTTCATCATTCATTTGTCATCACACTGTCGGATCAATGCGGCATTTTTGTATTAGCCCAAAAAGAGTTTGCGCAACTTGCTCTACAGTGCCGTTTGGCGTGGATGTTACCACCTTTCTTTAAGGGAGAGATAATAACCGGGGTTAGATGAAACAAAAGTCAATGTTTCTGGTACTCTCCGGAGTAGGGGAGAGGATAACAACTGATTGGTGAATAATACAATTCTGTAAATGTGTATTGCTAAGTTGTTATTTTTTATAAAAGTAGTTTAGATATAACCGAAATGTAGACAATATTTGTTAATTGTCATTACACATGAAACCCATGCTTTATTAGATATATCATTGTATAGATTCAAAATATTGCATCATAGAAGATTCCTATTGTCGCAACTTTTCGACTCTTGAAGGCGTTCTTAATGTAGACAAAAATCATGTGCATTATTACTAAATTGGTCTGCTAAAGGGCGTATGCTCTCGTTACCCAACAGTCATGAGCATATGATTGTGATACAATCAAATTATGACCTCCATCAGGAAAACGATAATTGACAAGAGTGTCAAGACAAGTGTTTTCACACAACATAACTTCCGCGTCCCACACGTAAAACACTAGCATCATTTCCGGTAACAAGTGAAAGCTAAACTATCTCACAAGCACCGGGAGCGTCCTGATGCTCATTGTTGAACTCTGAACCCTATTTATTTGCCACTTATATCAAGTATTTTTTTATCTATTACACCTGACATTGTGGGAAAAAACGTTACTAAATTATAAAAACAATGTCATATACAAATTGCTCATCAGTGTACAGGCGTTAAATGGCAACGTATTTCGTTGAAGATAATCAAAATTATCTTTTTTTTAAAAAAAAAGGGGAGACCCTCACAATCAATGAAAAAGCAAATACTATATATCAGCTTGAATCTATTCATGACAGAATATGTAAAGAGCAGCATCACTCAGGCTTCCTAGCACCGTCTTTAGCAGTATAAAAAGTAACCAAACTACCCGGAATGTTATTGTTTTTTTCCAGATAAGTAAGAACTCAACGTTTTTATTTGTCAGGAAGAGTGATTTGATTGAATCTATTCATTACAGAATATATAAAGTGCAGCATCACTCAGGCTCCCTATCACCGTATAAGAAATGAGGCCAACTACTCGGAATGTTTTTCTTCAGATAAGTAGGAATTCAAATTTCTTGGACGGTATCGCTCCACGTTAATTAATCAGTTGATTTTTTCTCTTCAAACAGCTCATAATGTATGTAAATCATTTATATGATACTAGGTTTATGTATTTTATTTACTATTTTATTTGTTATTGTTTTAGCCACATTTTTAAATCATTTCTCTCATTAACTTGCAAATGTTTCTAAATGCAAGAATTAAACAAAGAACCATAATATCATACCCATATTGGCAAGAAGGCAAGAAGGAAATATTTAACATAACAAGAAATTACAAGACAAAAGTGACTTCTGGTGGGTTTTGAATATATGTGTAGACTACATTTCTAGTATTTCTAAGAATGAGTGCAAGACAACTCCTCAGTAAAGAGATAATGCTAAATGAGGTTTTACCTTAAATAACAATATAAATTTAATATATATTATATTTTGGGGGATAAAATTAATATAATCATTGTAGATATATGAAACCCATTCAGAGACAAATATCACATTTGGGATGATCATATTATACAGTAATACAGATATATGTAATCAGTTACCGTTTACCAAACACACCCTCGTGCAAAATGTTATGAAATATCAATTCCATGAAAATGGCCTCTGGGAAATAGGAACAAATAGTATTGACAAATAGTTTTGTAAAAAAAAATAAAACCACCAGATGTGATTGTGTAACTGATAGAGATATAAAATTATTCAATGAGTTTTTTGTTTTGTTTCAATATATAATATTCTTATAACTTGTTACAAGTAGGCAATTTTTTCTTATCAGCATAAGTATTATGCATTTTGCATTGCTTTTTGAAGGTTCCATGATAAATTGCCGTATGAATACATATGTAGACGGCATTTAGTTCCACAAACATCATATATTTAAATGAAATGTTGAAATCAAGGCGGTGCTAGGGTAGGTAGTGGTATAGTGTAACATTTGTCCACGAACTAGTTTACTGTACTATTCTCATTTTCGCAGAGTTGGGTAACCTTAACGGTTCATTTCATCTAAGAGTTTCCTTTTTATACATAATGTATTATATGTTGTTGCCTATAACAAAATATGTAAGTCTTGACCCTAAACTGTCTCAAAATATATTCCTTATTTTTGTACTTACATTTCTTATTGTAAAATAAATGATAATAACAAACATTTCAGTTGCATGTTTTCGTATTTTGTAATTCAATTCACATCCCACACACGTGATTTCTCACGTGGTTTGTTTCATTATTATCATTATTATCATCATTATTATTATTTTTATTATCATTATTGTGTAAAAAACACAGAAAAGTTTTCCCCAAACACATTTGCAACACGTTCATTAAGTTATCTGCCATTTATTTGAGTTTAAAATCTTACGTACAATGTATAGGCGGCGACAATATGAAAGCATTGTTTTGGCGGAGGAAAACAACGTTTTATAATTGAATTTCCGTAAACAATTCCGTAATAAAACCAATCCATAATAACATCAATGATGTCTAAAGCGCTAATATTTAATCGTTAAAATGTATTTTTAAAAATAATAATGTGTGCTAAAATACTGTGAGAAACATATATATATGGGCTGATGCTATATTGTAACAACACAATGATGGGAAAACAGATATAATTTTAGCAATATTGGTGATATAACAATGATATCAGCTATTATTTTACAGTAGATACAATTGTCTATCTGCAACATGTGTACATGCTGCAACTAAATACACAAATAGCATCATTTACTATAAAGTTTTATAAAGTATCAATGGTTTTCATCACAGTAACCTTCAGCTTTTCTCCGTGCACTTTTAGCGCATAGAAGATATAATATTAGTCCATGACATATTTAGATGTGTTGTACAAGCGATGTAAAGATAACATACCATTTATGTTGCACTAGGGAAAATATAATATATAATCAAGAACATGCAAGCAATGTGAATTCTGAATACAAACCCGCAATAGAAAATATAAATAGTTAAGTATAAATAGCAAGAAATCATGTAAACTCTAAAAAATACAATCCAAAGAGCAATGTAAAGTGTGAATACATACAAGCTAACCAAAGTCAGTGTCGACAAATAACTTAAATGTCTAAATGTCTACTACCAATTTGTTATCCATATTGTAAATCTGAATGTGACCATAATAATGTCTAAATGCCAACGACTATTTTAATGATTATATAATGAATCATTTAATGATTCATGAATAAGTCACTGTGACCCTGACCTCATAACCTCAAAATCAAAAATGAACATCTACTAGTCATAACCAGCCCCCACAACCAATCTTATGACTGTAAGTGTAAGCTAAAGTGTTATCTAGATATTGTCTGGACAAGCTTTTACGTGTCAGCGCTATGGTGACCTTGGCCTTTGACCTCAAATTCAATAGGGGTCATTTACTAGTCAGGACCAACATCCACACTAAATCTTAGGGCTGTTCACCAAAGAGTTCTATCATTATTAGTCGGACAAGGCCACAGTGACCTTAACCTTTGACATTTTGACCTCCGAAAATGGAAATAGATCCCTTTCATTTTTCATAACCAGGGCATATTCCTTGACAAGTAATTGATCGGACGCGGAAGAGATGACTTGCGTACGTACGGACAGACGTGTGGACCGACCCCATTACATTATGGCCCCACACTTTAAGTGTAAAGTTTGGACAGAATGATGTCAACAACCATAGCATCATAAAGTCTCAGTATCAACAAGTAATATAATGTTGTCTGCCAAACAAAGTAGGAATACTAAAAATAAGTACGAGTTATAAGTCAAATATCATTGTTTACAATTATAGCATAAGCACGTCGAATGTCAAGGCAAATAAACCTTGATGAGTCTGTGTACTTATACTTCTTAAAGCAAATATCTAACGCAGTATGTGCAACGATTGTGCGCTTGCAATATATGTCAACAAGTTCTGTTGAAAAATTTCTGCACAGTCATTAAAAAAAATTTGGTCCACGTTATTAGAATGTATTCTTAAATAATTAAATGTTCAATTAAGAAAGTTGTTATTGTTTTTCTCAATGTATAAGTGTTAATGTCATATTGATCTCATCATGTATTGGATATAAAAAATCGGATTTCCTTCAAATAATTGAGAGAAAAAAATAGCTTCTTGGATGTAACAATATATTTATTAAAGTCTTTTATATGTATGTATTTTGATGTTCTTTATTTTAGTTTGGTTTGAAACTGTCTCTAACTCTTATAACCTCAATAAACTGTATAAACTGTAAACTCAAACATTAACACTATGTCACATGAAATTGAATATTTGCATCAGTTTTCAGCGTACTTTCAAAGTTGTACCAAAAGCGTTTCAGTATTTTGCAAAATCTTACACGGAAAATATAAAATGAAAAGACGTTTTTATTTTGGCCTGGCGAAAATATTTCATATGTTTTACTACGAAGTTCAAAATCTATTTTTGTAATTTTATGTATGTAACATTATGAAATTTAATGCGAATTTAAGATCAGCATACTGTAAGTCGACCTAGATTCATGTAGATCGAGTGAGGACATGCGGTGTCATATTTGACAGCCAGGGTGCATTTCATTACACTATACTCGTAAATGTTGATATTGTAATAAACTTTAATTCTTCCTTGTCCTCTAACTTTAACACAGACAATACAGAAAATATATATGATCTGCAACTTTATAAGTAGGAAAATGCATGTATATTATATATAAAACAGAGAAAAACGTATCTACTTAGTTTAAACATTACATTATTTCATCTCAAAGTTGAATAAAGTATGTAGATTATTTAAACCACTTCTTGGAACTAACTAGCACCTGGTGTCAGTCGTGACTCCAGGAGGGTTCGAGGGGCAATAAGTAAAAATTGTTGTCTTGATTTTTATATTCAAAATTGTTAATCTAATCGTGCAGAATTATAACGATAATGTGGTTTTTCCACATTTAAATGGATCCTAGGGGATAAACGATATTAAACAAAGAAAACTGCAATGTTCGAGAAATAATTTTATAACTATAGTCAGGCGGTCTGACTAAGTCTAGTCTAGCTTGTATCGGGGTATTTTGTGATCGAAAACTTTAAAGTCAAACTTATTATTGGAGAAATATTGATACAGTATAATAAGTATATTTTACTTGTTTTCCAAACTATTCTTTCTTTTTTGAAAGTTTTATTACTGTTTCTGTACAAATAATCGAATAAATAATTAAATGTTTAATCTAAACTTATTTTAAGTAATTTCTTTCAACTCCATATTTACGGTTTATTTTTGTTGTCTGATATATGAAGCAATCAGGGGTAAACTGTAGACTAAAGTCTTGAAAAATCAAGACACTTAAATTGTGAAAAATTTAACAATGAAAAATAACCGCCTTTAAAATTTGTCTCTGGAATCGTGTATATTTCTTCCAGACTTTAAGCCGCTTCTTCAATTCAACAAATGTCCTGGAAAGCCATGTAGCTGTATCGCTCTACATAACTTAGATAACGATTCGTTCACCATATCTAAACTGTTATCAAACATTTTGGAAACATGCACCATTTTATCAGCTAACTTTACTCTGTATCCAGATAGTGTTTACCTCGGAAGATCGATATGTTAAATATACTCTTGAAATACATTTCACACCATCAATGTCATAATAACTAAATTCACAGAAATGGTGCATCTTTATTTAAACAAGAACCGGTTGAACCGGCTGATGCTCCCCGAATAGGTTTTGGACACAGTGAAGTATACCTCTTGTAGTGTCAGAGTTATGTCACAGACAAAGTTCAAAGTGTTAAAATGAACAAAGGGCAATAACTCCAAAATTAAGCAAGGCGAAGTTATGGTTCTTTTGCACTGCACTTCTATTTAATGAGATCTATCTACCTACAAAGTTTCATGTTGATACCTGTAATGTCCTCTTATAGTTTTAAAGTTATGTCCTGGACAAAGTTCAAAGTGTAAAAATGAACAAAGGGCAATAACTTTATAATTATACAAGACAAAGTTATGGTTCTTTTGCACTACACTTCTACTCAATGAGATCTATCTACCTACAAAGTTTCATGTTGATATCTCTTATAGTATTAGAGTTATGTCCTGGACAAAGTTCAAAGTGTAAAAATGAACAAAGGGCAATAACTCCAAAATTAGGCAAGACAGAGTTATAGTTCTTTTTAACTACACTTTTAACCAATAAGATCTATCTTCATACAAAGTTTCATGGTGATATCTCTTATACTTTTAGAGTTATGACCCGGACAAAGTTCAAAGTGTAAAAATTAACAAAGGGCAATTATACCAAAATTGAGCAAGACAGAGTTATGGTTCTTTTGCACTGCACTTTTACTCAATGAGATCTATCTACCTACAAAGTTTCATGTTGATACCTCTTGTTGTTTCAAAGTTATGTCCGGGACAAGAATATCGGACGGACGGACAAAGCGGCGACTATATGCTCACCCTTTGGGGAGCATAAAGAAAGAAATATCCCACTTAAAACGGTGATGATATATTCTTATATATTCACCGGACCCTATTGCTAGCGTATACAAATAATCGTTTTCCTGGTTGTTTTAAACACAGTCATGTCATTGACAATGAAGTGGTTGAGTCATTTACTAACATTAGTAGTTTAGTGTCTTATTATTTAACTATCATCAGAGTATATGTTCCTGCTTCTGCTGAAATTTAATTCTTAGTCTCTTGAATTTGTGTAATGGATTTGCCCTGCTTTGAATTTAGACCAGTCCATTCAAAGTTTAAGGGATTCCCATATTAAAATTTTTAAAAAATACTTCAGCTACAAACAGTATAAAACCTGGCTTTATACTGGTGAAAAAGGCTAATAAATTTTTATTCCGCCTTTCTATAACAACGCTTCAAATCTCAACTCAAATTTAAGTTAAAGACACATTATGCCCCAGAAACGAATACATGTTTACTTCTTTAGAAAGGGGAAATGTAAGTTTTATAACATTTAAATAATGGTTTTAAAGCATGTTAGATGCTTGTTACTTGAAGAAAGTAGTACAAAATGCAAAATAATTTGTCACAAAAGTAGTAAAATGTAAACAAAATAGTATTTTGACTTCTTTACAAAATAGTAAATCACTTTAATTGTACTTATTGCCAATAAGCGACAGAAGAGCAAGATGGTTTCAAGTAATTGGTAAATGAGTAACTTTCTGGAAACTATGAAAGTATAAAAAACTTTTGATAAATAAAAATAAAAGCATTTCTGGAGCATAATGGATCTTTAAAGCTTTCAGAGATTTTTGTTTCTTTATTCAATCTCTCCGTTTCAAGTTTATCCTGATTTTAATACTTTAAAATGTATGAAATCGAAACAAAATAAAATTATTTCACAAGTGAAATATGTCTTCTGCTTGAAAATCGTGAATATACAAAAAATAATATTCATGAATAGTTTATATTCTCTTAATAGCTTCAAAGAAGAGCAGACGAGAATTCCTGAAATGAAATGAGTTAATTCTCCGAGGCAGTTTTGTCAATTTCGATTATGAGATTTCCCTGCAAGGAGTACGGAGGAAGAAAAGACGACATTCTACCACCTCGGTACAAATAACAGACGAGGGAAAACGTAAATTATCACTTGAATGGGCATATGACTGCCATTACATTATCACATAAAGCAATTAATATAATTTTCTTTCCTAAAAAAATCCTTTATTAGAATGATTTTAACGAGGTTCATGTGACGAGATGTGGTCCCAAGAGTTTCATGTTGAAAAGCAACCTCTTAAGGTTATTACCAATAACGGAGAAATCTTTCTGGATATTAATATCCATGGTGAATTAATTTGTCGAATTTGGCAAATTGTATTTGAGCAGTTGCAGAGCACCTAGAAGCCGGAGTTAAGGGATTTCATATTGCATATACATATGTAAAATCAAAATCGGGATCAGCTGGAAAGATTTTCTTTTTCCTGTTAGTTTTAATATTTTGCTGTTAAATGTAAGCATTGAAAATGTCATTTGGCGACTTTCCTGCTTATCTGATGGAGCAACACCAACCGAAGCCCCTTTGTGGATTATCACGATTGGGTACAATGGAAACAACTGGGTTTCTCCGACGACTTTGTATGGAGACTCCCGAGGTGACATGATGAAATCGCCCGAGTTGTTCCGGGTGAAGCTGTATCCAAATAGAATCATAGACTTGTAAACTACTACGGTAACTTCCTCTCATGAATCAGTCCTAACTGGAATCGAATCCACACCGATTTGAAGGTATATACTTTAACCGCTCGGCTACGGAGGATACTATTCTTCATAAATTTAACGACATGTATTCAATTATTTATTTGTAAGAAAAATGACCGTGTCACGAATAAAATTTGGCTCATCATGATACCGAATTAACAAATAATGTACATATTAAATTTTGCTTAATTCATCCTTAATTCTTCAGAATGAAATTTATAGTTAATAGTTGAACCTTACTTTTTTCACCACTCTTTTTTTAACAATGACATTTGTATTTAATAATTGAATTCTTAAGGTTGAACCTTTTTTTTTTGCTATACATAAACTGAAGTTTGACATGATAATCACATAAGAGGAACTTGCATAACAGGGTACCAGATAATATAAAATATTTATTGAAATGAAGAGTAACTGGGAACCAGCTGATGATTAACGCAGTGCATTTTAGTGAAATACTTTTATAAAACCACAGTCATTTCCCTCTTAAACATTTACAATGTGTTATGGCTTGTTACATTGTTATTAAAATATTATGAAATGAATTTACCAATTTAATTTCATACAATCAACTCTGAAGTTTGTATTCATTCAAATTCAATGTAAGAAAAAAATAAAAATAGAAATTTTGAAGAAACTCATTAATAGGATATTGATGTTTAAGGTGACAATCTTTTCCTGTTAAAATGTTTACTATACACAGACTATATACTTGTGAACAGCAATGTTCTATATATTTTAATCAAATGATGAATGTAAACAAAAAGTAAAAACAAACATGAAATTATATCATAGTCATTTTTATTTATTTTTTCATCATATAAATAACAAAACATTCAATTAACACATATATATTTTACATATTAGATGCCCTGAATTTCATATAAATGCTGAGAGAAATTCTCATAATACATAGTAGAACCATTTGGAATCTGATTTTGTTTATCAACTTCAACATATAAATGTGTGAACCTTTAAACCGTTACAGTGCTGGTACCGGCAACGACTTGCTTGTGCTATCGCACTGTCCTAACAGGTTCGATACTGTTGGATGTTTTTTGTAACATTTTCGTATAAATGTATCTTAAGCTTATATTGACAGTTCAGAATTTGAACTCACACATTTCCTTAAAAAAAAACAGCAATGTAAGAGTTAAAACTGTCAGATTTAAATGTAGTATACTCATTGCGTTTGTAATATTAGGAAATAAACAATAATAAAGTTATACAGATTTCTAACGAAGAAAAGGAAAACAAACAGTAATACTCAGACAATAACATTTGTAAAATATATCTTAACAAATATTTGTTTACGACAAAAATGCTGGTCAACATGTTTTTATTAATGATAATTATACATTGTACAATAATAACTAAATGTCGTCTGCTTTTCTAGACGGTGAAAGGATAAAAAAACTACTCAGACAAAAAATCTCCAGCAATTTCCAAATAATAATATTTAAAATGTCATATTTACAAAATAACCATTCTTTGAGTAAAAATATTCTATTTTATTTTGTTGATAACCAAAATGAAACGACAGTGATAGAAAGTTTGGAAGAAAACTATCAAAGAGGAATTTTTTGAGAAAATTATAGTCAGCCTGACATAATATAAAGAAATATAAAACAAAAGATGCTAAAATACCCGGAAATTATATTATTGATTTTTTATTTTCGATCATCTATTTAGATTTAAGTTAAATTATTACGTAGTAAAGTTTTTTTTATGAAATATCTTTTAAAAATTAAAAAACAAATAAATACTAAACATTTTTCTCCGGTCATGATTTCATAGATTATCTTGAAAGGGGAAGGAAATGGGGGAAAACATTCATAGAACAAATAGCTAGATTGTTGTATATAAACTAAGCCCCAAACAAAGTTAAGCAAATGGTTGGAGCAATTATTTGCTTTTATGTTGGACTTAAAATATCGGGGAGATGTCATCTAAATTTTAAGACCTACCGCGTTATCTTTGCATGACGTTTAAAATATTCACGGAGTAATGCGTGACATATATAGTTATAGTGGAGAAATTAAATATAAACTTGGAAACTAAATCTAAATCATTAATCCATTGGGTCAGACGTAAAGATTCATATCAGAACAGCTTATATGTTTTGGATCTCAACTAGAATGAAACAAACGCTACGAATCATCCACTCAAAAACAACTTAACACTACAAAAAGCTTATATTAGTATATAATCTTTCTGCATTGGGTACTTGACTTAATTATTTTCCGTACAAGAACTGGGAAGCAGGTATTATGTATCAAAATAATAGCGTGGCCTAAAACACATGTTGCTTCAAGATTTTTGTTTCATTAAAATGTAATATAATATACTATAAACGATATTTTTTTTAAAAATCCGTGTCTAACAGTACAAAACATTTAAGAAGATGAAAAAAGCCAACATAGTGATAAAAGGTCAATGCTATATAACGCCGTGAATCATACGTTAATACTGTATTAAAGAAGCCAAACGAAATATAATTACCATAAAAAATCTTGCACAATTATTCACGTAATAATTTTACACGCTTATGGCTTTTGGTAACTGCACTGCAAATTCAGCGTTACACCTTAAAACATCTTTAAAGGGAAACCATTTGTTTTGTATTGAAAGGCTTTGTGCGCTAGAAAACAGCTTGAATGAAAACGGAATTAATGATATACGTACATATTATAACACTAGTAAAACACATTTCGAATTTTAAAAGGATTGTTATTATCTTACATATCCTGTAACAATGTCATATTATTCATTTGGTCTTCTCATTTTTGTTTTGATGTTTTCAAATTGCACATTAATGTCTAGTAAAGTTCATGAACAATATCTCTATTTTGTACAAGCAGAAATAGTATGCGTAAAAATTCGCATAATCTTTTAACAATTAAATCAGAGGGAGCTACTCTTTTCAAATAAAATCTAAAATTCATAAAACGACAAAGAAATGATGGGAGGACAGTGTACGCGAAGCGGACACGAAAGATGCATATCATATTATAGTATTTAAAATTCTTTCATAGGTTTTAGCTCAGGTGTCGAATTTCTTTATAATACACAGAGAGAACATGAATAAGTAATGCTGCGTACATAGAAAACACCAGAATAAATTAGACGGTAATCTTTTTGACACTGGGAGCCTTACACGGTAAGTTAATAAGCAACAGATTTTAGAAAATTGGATCGGTTTTGGTGAAGTGTCAACCTATTTTGTAGGTCAGACCACCAATATTTAAGCCGCAACAGCTTTGATATTTCATTAATGGCCAACAGTGTTTATCAATTAGCATTCAATTATTGAATAAAATTAATCTATTGATATAACTAATTACCGTCACCATTTCTTTATCAGACTGAGTGGAAAGTTTGAACTATATCCAGTGATTGTCGAGTATATATTGTTAATTTAACTACAGTACTTTTAACGATATCAATAATGTAAACAAAGAGAGAGACCATTTTCTTTTCATGAAAAATTCAATTAAACATATATATTATTAGAACAGGAAGCTCTAAAATAACCTGTTAACAAACAGATCGTAATAAGGCTTATGACATGTCTCGTAACTGCTTCTTAATGACTGTAAACAATTGAAAATATTCACAAACACGTTCTTCGCAAATAAAAAGAACAACAAAATTTACATATAAATGTGTTCCATACCGCAGATAATTTACATGCACTGATTGAAAACAATGTGTTGAGCTGGAACTTAAAATCTTTTAAAATTTTCTCTGAAAGTATACCACATTCTTGAAAATAAAAACAGACAGATTTGAGTGGTGAAAATCCGCCCGAAAAATGCAATTTAACGCAAACCTAGCAAAAATTAGAAAACGTTCTGTATGCATAATCTTTGGGGAAATGATATATGAAAACGGGAGTAAAAATGTCAGTTAAAAAGCTTCTCAGTGGGTGACGTAGAAATGTTCAAATTGTATAAGAGGCTAAACGTTTTAGGTGAAGTAGTAAGATTCAACACATAATTCATTTATTCTCCTGTGAAAAGAAATGGCGTATGACTTGAAAATACATTGAATACTCCTGATATTTAAACGATAATAGCGTAGCAGCCGATAAGATTATGATAACATGTAAATAGTTCAAAAGAAAGGGTTACAAGAGTAAAAACGGAAGAGGTTAAATTGTAATGTATTAGCACTAAACAGGATTTCTGAACCGTTCTGTAACTGTAAAAAATATACAAACATTGCAGTACACCAGGAAAATCTATTAAAATGTTGTGATGCATTCTGGTTTTTGTTTTGTTTTCAACTGATTATACATAAAGCCCTAATCCCTAATAAGTTTCTTATTTCAGCAGCCTAGATATGCTAAGTAAGTGTGAGATACATTCCAAAGCTGTACGGGATGTAAGATAAGATTGTTTTATGCATAGTTTTATTCTCAAAATGCATCCCTATCTAAATGCACACTGCCACATTTAAAACGTACGTCAGCACGAGTTAAATGCTTATTTTAAATATTGTAGCCGACCACCGTGTCTTTAATCATTATATCCAGCAGTCAAAACATAAAGCAGAACTGGTCTGGAAAAGTTTAACAACGTCTTCAACAGATCTGATTTGGATATACGGGGGGATACGGGGGTAAGCTTTTTTTTCTCCCTGCTACAAGCCATGTATAACCGATGAATGTGATTAGAAGTAGTGATAGCATATGCACAGGATCTTAACTACATAAATCAAAAAGGGCCATGTGCATTTACATGAAATACCGCCAAAATGAGCTATAAAGTTAAAATTTTAATCACTGAACTGTCTTCTTTTTTGTTACAAGAATCATAAAGACGATTATGACTGACGACTGTTTTTATGGCATAACTTTTCATATTTTCTTTATCGAACAGTTTCTTTGTTTACTATAAATATGCAAATACCTCTTGGAGGAGCGTTCTTAAGAATGCAAGATAAAAATGATAGCCCTGTTTGACAGTTTTAGAACAATGTTTTATTTCTTAATCCTCAAGTATACCGATAACATTTGGCAAATTTATAATCATTTCCTATTCGCAGCTGCACGGAGAAAAATTTTATTACCCGTACGAGCAAAATATAAAACCATTCCTCTACCAGTTGACGAAAATCGAAAAACCAGAAGGTAGAAACGGCAATAAAATGTCAGTCAAGGGTAATCCGACCATAAATTGCAACGCTGTAATAATAATCTATCAAGATGTCAATAAAGAGAAATAGTGCTCTATCATCGCTAATTAATCCTTTATACATCTTTATATCACACATCTTTACATCATATGTTCACTTAACAGCGACCTTCCATATACCCTTTACATTTTGATGATGTTAACGAGCGAATAAAACAAATATTAATAATTATAAACGTTATTAAGCCAAGAAGAATTTTGACTTATGGAGGAAAAAATGAATAAAAAACCTTGCCTGATTTAAAACTAATGCTGTCCGATAACAAGAAAATAACTGATAAAAATTGCACAATGAAATATAGAAGTAAACAAAATTTACATGTTAACAAAACTAAATTTTTGATATTAAAATATACTACTCTCTTATAAAATCTAAACTGCGCTAAGAGTTCTAGAGTTAATAATACAAGAAGTGCTAGATAAAACTTCCAGTACAGATAAGATTGTTGTTCGCAAGAAAAATAAGCGAAAGCAAAAGTGTTTTTGCATTAAAACTGCATTTGTACGCAGCTGATCTGGAAGAGTTTGTTAGATAATTTGTATATTTTAGACTCTCTCAACACTTCCATAATTACTCTACCTACATATTGCAAACCATACCAGTTCTTAACTTTTTTTAAAGCGGGTCTGGAATGATTCTACGAAAGTAAACATTTCAAAACATTACGGAATAAACTATATAGCTCACTGAAATGAAAATAGTGATCACCGACAAACAAATGTAGATGGCACGTACACATTCACCGAGTAATACAGAGAGATTAACCGTGCAGAATTAAATAAATTTCTTTTAAAATTGGACAAAAGGGTATCAGTAAGGATACAAAAGAGATAAAGGTTCAAAGATCGTTAATGTAACAACAAAACTATTTCTGTCACATGGATTTGAACAAGGTCCTGCCTGACAGGTCAATCAATTCATAGCGTTTCAAATCAATAAAGATTATGTAGCTATAAAAGAGGGTTGAAATGGATTTATCGATTAAATATATCCAAGAATCAAAAGTTCCGGGCAATTATTGTACAGTGTCAACAGATGACGACGGTTTGTTTCCATTAGATTATAATTACGATAAATGTACACAGATTTTGTGATAAAACCAAATAATTGAGAATAGCCCAAGTGCCCGTGTTGCTTGAATAATCAATATATAAATATGGGATACAGAATTAAGGCAATTAAAACAGTCAAACAGCCGGCAACATAAGCCATCTACACGAAACGTTTAAGAGCAATATTGGCAAACAAAAAAAATGAAGAAAGGTTACGATATAATGATTTAACTTCAAAGAAAAACAATGCATAGAGATATTATGGCATGATGTTTTCCGATCTGAAATATTAGGCTCAATTAGTTTTAAAAACATTTAGAGGAGAGAGAAAAAAATAATTATACCGATAGTTATGAAACAATAAGAGCAAATAGAAAATAAACCGGGGGACATACTGAAAGAAAAATATCTGATATGGCATTGAAGAAAAAAAAAAGAGTGAAATGCGGTGACCTGTGTATAATTTTACAGCTGTCAAATCCATCAATAACTTATTGATTTATGAATCAAGTGACAAATTTTAATGGTTATGTATTCTATTCAGTCTGATTTACAATTGGTTTATTTAGAACGAGTAAATACCGATAAGTGTTTTATGGCCTATCTACCCGTCCCATTCAATTCTACATGAAATTTGGATTTCAAACTTCATTTGAAAAGAATCCCGGTAGAGAAATGACAAGCAAACATTAAACTCAATATTCTTTGTTGATATGAATAATAACTATGTCTGACATTTGAAGAATTAATGGTTGAATTAAACAGTAATCAAAATTTGTAACAAAACTGTTGGCACGACCGACAAAATAAAGAACCTTCCCAATAAAAAATATTCATGACAATAAAAGATATATGAAGTTTACTAGCTAACGAAATTCTGGTATTGTTTATCAATGAATATATCAGAGAAATTACTGATTTCTATTTAGAACATGGGATATTCCAACTCAGATTTCAGTCTACTTTCAGAGAAGATTTCAGAGCACTTTCAGAACCACTCTCTAAAACGAGAAAGTATACAAGAAGGTCCACTCTTTACTTTAGTCAGAATTCTTTGGCATATTTAAATGTACGATTTGGTGATAGAAACAATAAAGTAAACAATTACCACGGATAACAAGACGACAGACAAAATTGGGGCACCTTTGAAATGACGATTTTTTACAAAAATAGTACACAAATAATACTATCAAGATATTCTATAATGCATTTTGTGTTATCATAAAAGCATAAAAGTGCTATCTGCACCTGATAATTGTGCGTATAACACTTGAATTGCTTTTGTAGTCTTACTACACTATGGTACCGCTGTTAGAATCTGTCCGTTTGGATTTCTCGTGACGAAGAGTTCGAGTGTTTTTGACTGGAATCTGTTGATAGTGATACACTGGCACCGTGTACGTTTTCGCATGTTTTCTTTCGTCTCGGCGCACACATAATTTGGTAAAGAAGTTTTGCCAAGACGTGATGGTCTTTTGGGACCAAATCCACATACCGCTGGTTATACCAACAACCAGATTCATAAATACTTTTAACATAAACACTTCAATCTGTGGTGAACTATCACTAGATAAATACCACGAATCTCTGTTTACAAATTCATAAAATAAACATCCAATAACACACATGGCTGGAACTGTATATAACACTGAGAATATTCCAATACGAATCATTAGCACCTCGAGTTTGTCCGTCCGTACACCATCACTCCGAACACGTCGTCGAATATTAAACATTGCAACAATTCCTGCAATAATAAAGCTTGTACCAACAAGGAGATAAACTAATAACGGAGAAATTGCAAAACCAATTAACGTTTTATTATTTTGGTTTCCAACGTAGCATATCCCCGTTAGCTCGTCCGCATCTACATCTCTCATTACAAGTATTAAAATAGTTTTGATTGCTGGCAAAGCCCATGCTGCGAGGTGAAAAAATGTGCTGTGAAGCTGAATAGCTTCATGACCCCACTTAAGTCCCGCCGCAAGGAACCACGTTAAAGTCAAAACTACCCACCATAAGGAACTTGCTGTCCCGAAAAAGTAAAGAAGTAAGAAGACTATGGCACAGTCTGTATTTTCTAAACCTTCTTGGATTAAGATTCTGACTTTGCTATGACTGTCAATATTATCACAAGCAATGGAATCGCGACCCGAAATAAGTCGAATTATAAAAGCAATACTGTAAAAGTTGTAGCACATTGATAGAAAAATAATGGGTCTCTCTGGATACTTAAATCTTTGGGAGTCAATAATGAAAGTTAAAACAGTAAAAAGAGTCGAAACAAAACAAAGTCCTGCCCATATCGACATCCAAATGTCGGCAAAATATTTATCTTTTCCTGAAAATGCCTCATTTACCTCACATTTTAAAGCACATCTTTTTGTCCTGTTAATGTATAAATAATGATCTGGGTGACTGTATTGTGCACAAGGAACTTTTTTCGGCTTAAATATGGTAGAGTCTGTGTGAGATTGTCTTTGGTTGAATTTTGATGATGGGTAACCTATCTTTTCTCGTGTTTTAGCATGAACTTCCTCTTCGACCTCTTCTGGACCTGGCATACACATATGTTTCTGATTATTCTCTGCTGGAAACTGAGAGCAATTTAAAGCATCAGGCCATGGAAAGCCAAAATCTATTAATACTGGTTGGCATTTACTCTTTACCTTTTCACACAATGGTCGGCAAGGTCCGATAGTGGTCTTGACCTTTTCTGTACACATAGGCAAATAAGCCGAACACAAAAAGAATCTCAAATTACTGGAACATCCGTACTGAATGAGAGGTGAAAACGTTTGCAAAGTCAATTCGGCATCTTTGACATTAGTGTTGTTGACTACATTTGGCATACCCGTAACTTTATAACCTAAATCTTTACAAAGGTCCAGTTTAATAACATCACATGACCTGACGATACCAGTTCCTTCCATTCTCCCACTCGTGCACAACGAGCACGAGACAAATAACAACAATAGTGTTATTGTTACACCTGCCGCGGCCATTCTCTTCACTTGTATACTATAAATCAGTCATGAAAAGGCTGTAAAGAACTGCCACTGCAAATCCCACTAAATACAATCACCGTTCCTCTACACATAAACATGGCATTAAGCCAGCTTCAAAATTATCTCCGTTAAATTCCATCCCAGTTTGTTCTTATCCAAATCATTATACATTGTATGTCCGTCGTCCCCATTTCTCTATCTTAAATGAACAACGTTAACTGAAACAATCGTTGTATTACACTCTTTCCTAAAGTTTATATGGAACAACTCCTGTTTATAATGCAAGTATGAAACTAAAGCTTACAACTCTCACAGCGAGGATCATACAGCTAGCGTAGCATTCAAGTATTATCTATCGTAAACCGTGTAAGCTGTATTAAAACAGTCCGACATGTGGTGTATCCCATGTAGAACGGAGTCAACCAATAACAAGCATTAGCGAGTGTCGTCTGCTCCGCCCAGCGTTTTAGCGGGTTAACAGCGCTACTCTATCAATCATGTCAGCGGGTGTCAATCATGAAGAGGTGTCCATTTCAGCCTTCATATCTCTACCACTGCGAGGATTCGGTTGTATAGCGTTCCATTATATACGAATTCAAGCATTCAAGTCATTTGTTTGCCCGAAGTGATCCGAATCTCACCTTTTCTCTCATATTCTATTTTGACTGCAGTTTAGTGTGATTACAATAATAACCAGCTCGCTGTCAGGCGAAGCTTTAACAATGCATTTTGACTACCGTAGGAGAACCGAAAAAGATAAACTTCATTCAATTTAGTAATGCGATCTCTACTCTTTAAAATAATGATAAATGAGACATTGAAATTTAACCAGTGTTGAAGATAACAAGTGTTAAATTAAAACTATTCCTGAGGTAAAATGAAAACATTACGTGAAATCATTACATCCAATGTGCTCCCGCCCATTTTCACCGCAAGTAATATTTTATTGGTAATTTTCAACAATCAATTGTTTGAAATTATAGGTTCGTCTAACAACTACGACTGATTCTTCACGGTTGTAAATATTCGAATTAGATCACGTACTTAAGTTGCCAACCCTCGCGTCTCTTTTATCAAGATTAACGGCAGTAAATTCCACTGAACAAACTGTTAATCAAAGCACTAAATCTCTCCGATAATATCATTTTTGAATCTATGGTCCTTCCAGAAAAAAACAAGTTTGTTGATCTTTCTTCAAGACCGATGTACTTTTTCTAGAAAACAACTGTTCCTTTGCTAAGGGCACGATGATTTACTTACTATAACCGTCCAAATGGTTACCAATTTTTTTATGTTATATATCTAAGGGAAACAACCGCATCGCTATGATCATGAACTGTGTACATAATTACCTTTCTTTTGAAAATGTATGGTATATAAAATGTACATTAAATCTCTTCCACTCGAAGCATGTACGTCGCAGAGAAGGGACAGGGCATCGGTAGACGATTTGAAGAACTTTGGACGGCGTAAAAGAAAATCCTGCGGACCAGCTGCCGGTGTCCTGACTAATGCTGAGGGGAGTGGCCCAGAGTTGGCAGGGGTGACGAGGATTGGTGCTATGATGCGTGAGCCCGAAGTACAGAGTGACGGCTTGAAAGGCAGGCCCTTTGCTTGGCACCAACAGCCCTTTTAAGGGCCACCTCTTCAAATTGTCTCAAGATACTGCTACATTTAAGTTCCCATTGGCGCCGGGCAGTGACCTACTTTGGGCTCAAAATTATCTTTGGCTAATACTCCGTGGAAATTGCATGGAGGTAAATTATCACCACTTCGTGTTTCAAAATTAACCCTTCAAGGGCTGGTGACATGCTCGGGATCCAGCAGCAAAAGCTGCATTGAGTACCTGAAAGGACGGTCCTCATTAAGCATAGATTTCATCAATCAAGAATTAGTTATGGACATCAAACAGTAATGACTTAAAGAAATACCTGTACATTCATCAAGGGTCACTCAAAAGTTCCTTATGTCCCTGTCGTTGAATAAATTTTGAAAACCTTTGAAATTGATTGCATTAAAAAGTTAAAATTTAAAAAAACAATTACAAATTTAAAATTTCTGAACATCATTTTTCTTATCTTGGGTATTAAGTTTTAATGAACGATATCAATTAATCGAAATTTCTTAAAATAACTGCTAACACTTTTTAAATATATTTTCTAACATCTACACCATTTCTAAAAGAGCAATCGTTTAAAGACCCAACTGTACGTAAAGGAGGAAGGACAAAGGCACAATCCCTAAAATTTGATTCCAGTTCCTGCTTATATATAACTCACACAAACAGAAAATGACGTGACAAAAAATTGCAAGCAAGTACATGTGAGCTTGTCACAAAAGCTGCAGGGAGTAGACATACCTCAGCCTGCAAGTAGCGCTAGCGGCGTTTCTATCTTAAAGGGATTGCACCTTGTCCGACAAAAACCCCTTCCTTTTCAAGCGGGCCCCAGGACCAAAATACCAACAAAAAAGAAATGGGAAAACAGCAAACGTACTACTAGTAAACCCCTTTTTACATAAAAAAGAAACCAAAAACAAAAACCCAAAAAACTTTGTGTTTGACGTGTCCCTGAAAAACCCTTTATTTATTTCTTATACACAGCAAAAATAAATCTTTCAGCATCATAAATGAAACAAGTAAAATCATTTTTCGTCTGAAATCACAAAAATGTATCTGGAAAAAAATCAGTTGAGCTGGAGCCCTTTTAAATTTTCAATTCAAGAAAGTGCCCATACTATATCATGAAAGTCACATTGACTTATATTGCCCTTTTAAAAAGGTTCCGTACAAATAATTTTTAAACTAAAATCATTATAGGGGTTCCCCAAAAATAACATGGGGCAGAAGTTTTCCCGGATAAACGGCAATGTGAGATCACATTGTAAAGTCGACTGTGTCCAAAGGAAGTGTCATTGTGTCACTGCTGTTTTATTAATGACCTTCCAAGTTATCCACTGCTAGACTATTTGCAAATAGGAGTGTACTTTATTGCCAGATAATCCACGTTCTCTACAGCAATTGATAACTTGCGACGATCGGAGGGAGACTGACTGACTGAATTCTACCTTACAAGTGCCAAAATCATGTAAACCAATTAACAATAAGTGAATCATCCACAGCCGTATCCTAGAAGAAGAAGAAGTAGTAGACACTTTTTATATTCAAAAATAATGGGAATACCAGTATAACATGTATGTTTGTAACAGAATATCAAATGCCAGTTTTTTTCCAGCTTTTCAGTTTCTATTGCTCACGCTTAACAAAACCTTAAGGGATACTATGAAATATTCTTGAACCCAGATACTGAAACAAATACATGTACAATGTATATGGCAACTGATGATGGTACAACGTAGTTGCAGGATTAATCTACGAATAATCTGTCTTTTCAGACAATCGACCAGTGTCTAAAGTAGCCTACCTTCAAAAGCGGCGCGCCCAGGCGACAGTCATTATGATTCTGAAAACTTGCCCTTTATACATAGCAAGAGGTCACAACCTGAATTTCCAATACAAAACCCCCGTATTCTTATCTACAAGAAGAACCTCTTGAACATCATTCGCACACCTTTGGGATAAACTCAAATAAATTTCTCTTGACAAATAAAGGCAAATAATCTTATAAACAGTTTGATTTATTATATATATGGAGTTATCTTTCTTTAAATACTACAAGGTGATCTCTTGAAGTTTTACAAATCTAGATACTCTGAAAAGGGTTCTAGCTTCGCCTTAGAATTACTATTATGATAAGATACCCTAATGAAGCACGGCAGTAAGCATGCAGACAACTCGTCTCAATAAAACAAATCAAAACATATTTATCAAACAAACCAAAAGTGTATCGACCAAGATTGTATTCAAGATGATTAAAGAATTAAGAGAACCAGGATAGATGGTATGGGAAGGTATATACCCGTTTCTCTTCATATTTCATTTCTATCTTAAGACAAATGCATTCAAAAGCATTCTACTCGTATTTACCCATTATATGTGTACACATTCTGCTCTCTTCTACGACAGAAATGAAACAGGTAGAGATACGGCATATTGCCGTGTCCATCTTGCTCGCCATTTTAGATATCTAAGCCAGTTCCAAGATTCTATGTCATACAACAACAAAACAAAAACAGTGTGCTAGGTTATGCCACACGTCGAATTTTAAGCCTCTTAGTCTGATGGTATGCAACAAAAACATTTTCACTATACATGTATAACTTACATTTAATAAACCCCGTTAATATAGACGAGATGACCATGATTTTCACGATTTTTGGCAGCTAACTCTATTGTCCATGATAAATCAACCTTTTAAATGAAAGAAACTGTGACCTTCTGATAATCATAAAAGCTCTAGTGAGTTCTTCGTCGTTAAAGACCCTAACTCATCCAAATGAATAAATAAAGCCAAATTGATAAAATAACAATTTGTTTGAACAAAGTAAATGTGGTAACATGATTGATAAGGGCAAAACAGAACAAAAACAGGGAAATCATTAGATACTATAGCAGATTCGACAGAAAAAAAACATGATATGTTTTTCAATACCAAGAATATCATAAAAAGGAGACAGTTTCCATATTTTAATTTTAATCTCTGAATTCAAGGCAGGACAACGAGCGGGCAATAATGTTAACATAATTATAAAACCTTGTCAACAAATACAACAATATATTATTGCACCATATTATAATGGTTTTCACAGTACTAAAAACAATTGAATTATACAGCCGAATTTGTCATAAAGAAAAGAAACTTATCATAGAGATGAAAGTTTTGCTGTTGATCTTATCCTCCAAAAGAATAGAATTCGGAACAAAATTACGTTGAGTGTTATATGGCATTCTGGTCGTCATCAAAGAGGATAATTATAATTATTAAATGATTTTTTAAGATGGTATATGGCATCGTTGGATACCCTCGGTTGATTAACATGTAACATAAAATAACATGTTAATGGTTCGGCTGTGGGTATCCGACGATGGGTATATAAAGGCCGAGTAGAGAACGACAAGATCAGAGATCAAATTAATCAAATGGTATAATGTTGCTACACTGTTTCATATATATTTCTAAATCTACACATTCTAAGAGCATCGCACAGACGTCTCTTCTCAACATTTTAACGGAAGATAAAGACAAGACAACAATCCCCTATTTGGGTTTCAGTCATCTTTCACATTACAGAAAATGGATGTACAAAGACTGCAAGCACTACTAATAGGACTAGATCAGACCAACGGTGATCTAAACTTGCACCTATCTACACACACTTCTTCCAAGCGTCCATAGACCAACTGTACCATACAAGATGACTGGAAAACTAGAACTTATCTTCATAAAACGAGATCAAGCCAAGCAAGAACACTATAGATCAGTTGTCATTGAGCATCCTCATCACGAGAATCACCTTGTTTAAAGTCGACCGTGTCCAAGTTAAGTGTCATTGTGCCACTGCTGTTCTATAAACGACCTTTCAAGCTATCCACTTCAAAGACTATTTGGAAACAGGAGTGTACTTTATTGCCAGATAATCCAAGTTCTCTACAGCAAGACGTTGACAACTTGCGACGATCGGAGAGAGAATGGCTAGTGAAATTTCACCTAAAGTTCCAAAATCATATGAGTCACCAAGAAAAGGAACCAGTAACATCCACAGCCATATCCTAGAAGAAGATGTAGAAGAACAAACAAGTAAAATAGCAAATACCAGGTTTCTTCAGTATCCATTGTCAAAACAAAACCTTAAGGGATACTATAAAAATCCTCTAGGACCCGGATATTGAAAAAATACATGTATATGCCAAGACAATCTGTTACAGGATGGGAGTTAAACAACAACTACAAAGTTATTTTATAGCTACGACAACACCCAGGTTATTTATTTTTATGATTTGTTTTAATTTATTTTTTTATTGCTTCTCCCCGAAAGGAGAATTGTATATTGATAATATTTACGCAGAAATTAATTAACCAATTACTAGTAAGGAGGCGTTCCTATAGTCCAGAAATTTATTAATACATTTTTAGGGTATGATTAGTAGAATTTTAAAACCAAAAACAACAATAACAATAATATCAGTTGTAACTGTAAAGGCATATTGTTACAAATTGACCAATGTGTCATAAGTGGCTTTCTTCCAAAAGTGGCGCACCCAAGCCACAGCCATTCTGAAAGCCTGGCCTATATCCATTAGTTCACCAAGTTGTCACAACCTGAATTTCCCATACAAAATACTTTTATCTACAAGAAGAACTCCATGAACACCATTTGCCTTTCGGAAGCACAGATACGGACATTACTTTGACAAATAAAGGCAAATAATCTTATTATAAGTGAGATTCATTATATATATGGAGTTATCTTTCTTTAAATACTACAAGGTGATCTGTATCACGGTAATCTGAAAAAAGTTACAACTTCGTCATGGAATTATGATAATGATAAGGAACTATAGTGAAGCTTGGCAGTGGACATGTTTACATATGCCACAGACAACGTGTCTCATCAAACAAAGGATTTCATTTATCTGCTGCATGAGTACATCATCTTTTATGACAAAAATAAAACGGATAGAGAAACGGCATATTGCCTGGCCCATCTCGCTCGCCATTTGGGATATTTAAGCCAGTTCCCAGATTCTATAACATACAACGACAAAAACAGTGTAACTGGTGATGCCACACGTAAAAGTTTTAGCCTTTCATTCTGATGGTATCCAACAAAAACATTTTCACTAAACTTGTATAATTTTATATAAAACTTATGACCCCCCTCCCGTCAATAAAGACGAGAGGTCTATGACTTCATATGATACTCTGGCTGCTATTTTAGCCTTTTTCATTGACTAAAACTTTTCATTGACTTTTGTCCAAGAGGAAATCAACCTTTTTAAAGAAAGAAACTGTGACCTACTGATAAACCTTAAAGCTCTAGGGAGTAATACGTTCTCAGACTAGTCGTATAAGAACAACATTATGTAGCCCTAACTCATCCAAATGAATAAAAAAAGCCAAATAGATAAAATAAAAATTTATTTGAACAAAGTGAAGCTTGTAACATGATTGATAAGGAAAAAACAGAACAAAAAAGGGAAATCATTAGATACTATAACAGATTCAACAGAAAAAACAAGAGGGCCATGATGGCCCTGAAGTCGCTCACCTGTATATAGGCCCCCGGAGTGGGGCCAGTTTTAATCCCAGGGCTTTTATTTGAACAAACTTGGTAGACACCCATTAGAAGATGTTTCATGCTAAACATCTAAGGTCTAGCTGGTCAAGTTTTTTCTTTACACATATAGTTAAAAACAATGACACACCTGGGGCAGGGCCAGTTTTGACCCAAGGCCTTTTATTTGAACAATCTTTGTAGGTACTTACTAGAAAATGTTTCATGCTCTAGCTATTCAGGTTTTTTCAAAGAAGATTTTTAAGTTTTTGCTATACACATATATGGAAAATCAATGTCCCCTGGGGCGGGGCCAATTTTGACCCCAGGGCTTTTATTTGAACAAACTTTGTAGACACTCACTAGAAGATTCTTCATGCTTAATATCTAAACTCTAGCTATTTGAGTTTTTTCAAAGAAGATTTTTAAGTTTTTGCTATATACACATATAAGGAAAATAAATGACCCCCGAGGCGGGGTGAATTTTGACCCCAGGGCTTTTATAAGAACAAACTTGGTAGACACCCATTAGAGGATGTTTCATGCTAAGTATCTTAACTCTAGCTATTTTGGTTTTTTTCAAAGAAGATTTTTTTAAGTTTTTGCTATACACATATAAGGAAAATCAATGAACCCCTGGGGCGGGGCCAATTTTGACCCCAGGGCTTTTATTTGAACAAACTTGGTAGACACCCATTAGAGGATGTTTCATGCTAAATATCTTAGCTCTAGCTCTTTGGGTTCTTTAAAAGAAGATTTTTTAAGTTTTTACTATATGCATATAGGGAAAATCAATGACCCCCTGGGGCGGGGCCAATTTTGACCCCAGGGCTTTTATTTGAACAAACTTGGTAGACACCCATTAGAGGATGTTTCATGCTAAATATCTTAGCTCTAGCTCTTTGGGTTCTTTAAAAGAAGATATTTTAAGTTTTTACTTTATGCATATAGGGAAAATCAATGACCCTCTGGGGCGGGGCCAATTTTGACCCCAGGGCTTTTATTTGAACAAACTTGGTAGACACTCACTAGAAGATGTTTCATGCCAAATATCTAAGCTCTAGCTCTAACGGTTTTTTAGAAGAAGATATTTAAAGTTTTTTCTTTTGGTTGCCATGGCAACCAGAGTTCTGCATGGAATTAAATTCTTTGAACAATTTTCAAAGGTGACCACCAAAGGAACATTCCTGTGAAGTTTGGATGAAATTGGCTTAGTGGTTTATGAGAAGATGTCATTTAAAGTAAAAGTTTCCGGACGACGGTCGGACGACGGACGGACGACGGACGCCGGACGAAAAGCGATCACAAAAGCTCACCCTGTCACTTTGTGACAGGTGAGCTAAAAACATGATATGTTTTTCAATACCAAGAATAGCATAAAAAGGAGACAGTTTCCATATTTTAATTTTAATCTCTGAATTCAAGGCAGGACAACGAGCGGGCAATAATGTTAACATAATTATAAAACCTTGTCAACAAATACAACAATATAGTTTTGCACCATATTATAATGGTTTTCACAGTACTAAAAACAATTGAATTATACAGCCGAATTTGTCATAAAGAAAAGAAACTTATCATAGAGATGAAAGTTTTGCTGTTGATCTTATCCTCCAAAAGAATAGAATTCGGAACAAATTACGTTGAGTGTTATATGGCATTCTGGTCGTCATCAAAAAGGATAATTATCATTATTAAATGATTTTTTAAGATGGTATATGGCATCGCCAGATACCCTCGGTTGATTAACATGTAACATAAAATAACATGTAATGGTTCGGCTGTGGGTATCCGACGATGGGTATATAAAGGCCGAGTAGAGAACGACAAGATCAGAGATCAATTAATCAAATGGTATAATGTTGCTACACTGTTTCATATATATTTCTAAATCTACACATTCTAAGAGCATCGCACAGACGTCTGTTCTCAACATTTTAACGGAAGATAAAGACAAGACAACAATCCCCTATTTGGGTTTCAGTCATCTTCACATTACAGAAAATGGTGTACAAAGACTGCAAGCACTACTAATAGGACTAGATCAGACCAACGGTGATCTAAACTTGCACCTATCTACACACACTTCTTCCAAGCGTCCATAGACCAATGTACCATACAAGATGACTGGAAAACTAGAACTTATCTTCATAAAACGAGATCAAGCCAAGCAAGAACACTATAGATCAGTGTCATTGAGATCCTCATCACGAGATCACCTTGTAAAGTCGACCGTGTCCAAGTTAAGTGTCATTGTGCCACTGCTGTTCTATAAACGACCTTTCAAGCTATCCACTTCAAGACTATTTGCAAACAGGAGTGTACTTTATTGCCAGATAATCCATGTTCTCTACAGCAAGACGTTGACAACTTGCGACGATCGGAGAGAGAATGGCTAGTGAAATTTAACCTAAAGTTCCCAAATCATATATGTCACCAAGAAAAGGAACCAGTTAACTACAATTATAACATCCACGGCCATATCCTAGAAGAAGATGTAGAAGTAGACACTGTATATCTACAGTTGAAACCAAAAAACAAGTATACAGCATATAACTAAAATAGCAAATACAATGTACCAGGTTTCTTCAGTATCCATTGTAAAAACAAAACCTTAAGGGATACTATCAAATCCTCTGGGACCCGGATATTGAAAAAAAAACATGTATAAGCCAACTGGTGATGTTGCAGAATATCGACCAATGTGTCATAAGTGGCTTACTTCCACAAGCGACAGCCATTCTGAAAACCTGGCCTATATCCATTAGTTCACCTGAATTTCCCATACAAATTACGTTTATCTACAAGAAGAACTCCATGAACACCATCATTTCTTTGACAAATAAAGGCAAATAATCTTATTATAAGTGCAAATCATTATATATATGGAGTTAGCTTTCTTTAAATACTACAAGGTGATCTGTATCACGGTAATCTGAAACAAGAGGGCCATGATGGCCCTGAAGTCGCTCACCAGTATATAGGCCCCCAGAGTGAGGCCAGTTTAAACCCCAGGGCTTTTATTTGAACAAACTTGGTAGATACCCATTACCAGATGTTTCATGCTAAACATCTAGGTTAAGTTTTTTAAAAAATGATTTTTTAAGTTTTGCCCCCAGGGCTTTTTTTTTTTAACAAACTTTGAAGACACTCACTAGAAGATGTTTCATGCTTAATATCTTAACTCTAGCTATTTGGTTTTTTTCAAAGAAGATTTTTAAGTTTTTGCTATACACATATAAGGAAAATCAATGTCCCCCGGGGCAGGGCCAATTTTGACCCTAGGGCTTTTATTTGAACAAACTTTGAAGACACTAACTGGAAGATGTTTCATGCTTAATATCTTAACTCTAGCTATTTGGGTTTTTTTAAAGAAGATTTTTTAATTTTTTGCTATACACATAAATAAAATCAATGATCCCCCGGGGCAGGGCCAATTTTGACCCAAGGGCTCTTATTTGAACAAATTTGGTAGACAACCATTAGAAGATGTTTCGTGTTAAATATCTTAGCTCTAGCTCTTTGGGTTCTTTAAGAGAGGATTTTATAAGTTTTTACTATATGCATATAGGGAAAATCAATGACCCCCTGGGGCGGGCCAATTTTGACCCCAGGATTTTTATTTGAACAAACTTGTTTCATGCCAAATATCTAAGCTCTACCTCTATGGGTTTTTTAAAAGAAGATATTTTAAGTTTTTACTATATGCATATAGGGAAAAACAATGACCCCCGGGGCGAGGCCAATTTTGACCCCAGGGCTTTTATTTGAACAAACTTTATAGACACTCACTAAAAGATGTTTCATGCCAAATATCTAAGCTCTACCTCTTTGGGTTTTTTAAAAGAAGATATTTTAAGTTTTTTTCTATCGGTTGCCATGGCAACCAGAGTTCTGCATGGAATTAAATTCTTTGAACAATTTTTAAAGGTGACCACCAAAGGAACATTCCTGTGAAGTTTGGATGAAATTTGCTTTGTGACATGTGAGCTAAAAAGTTAAAACTTAGTCATGGAATTATGATAATGATAAGGAACTATAGTGAATCATGGCAGTGGACATGTTTACATTTGCCACAGACAATGTGTCTCATCAAACAAAGGATTTCATTTATCTGCTTCATCGCAAAAGTTTTAGCCTTTCAGTCTGATGGTATCCAACAAAAACATTTTCACTAAACTTGTATAATTTTATATAAAACTTATGACCCCCCCCCCCCCGTCAATAAAGACGAGAGGTCTATGACTTCATATGATACTCTGGATGCTATTTTAGCCTTTTTCATTGACTAAAACTCTTTTGTCCAAGAGGAATTCAACCTTTTTAAAGAAAGAAACTGTGACATACTGATAAACCTTAAAGCTCTAGGAAGTACTACGTTCTCAGACTAGTCGTATAAGAACAACATTATGTAGCCCTAACTCATCCAAATGAATAAATAAAGCCAAATAGATAAAATAAAAATTTATTTGAACAAAGTAAAGCTTGTAACATGATTGATAAGCTTGTAACATGATTGATAAGGGTAAAACAGAACAAAAACAGGGATTTTTTTTTAGATACTATAACAGATTCAACAGAAAAAACACATGATATGTTTTTGATACCAAGAAGAGCATAATAAGGAGACAGTCCATATTTTAATTTTAATCTATACATTCAAGGCAGGACAACGAGCGGGCAATAATGTTAACATAATTATAAAATCTTGCCAACAAAATAACAATAGATTATTGCACCATATTATCACAGATGATCAGAATGGTTTTCACAGTACTAAAAATAAATGAATTATGCAAAGGAATTGTCATGAAGAAACTTATAACAGAGATGAAAGTTTTGCTGTTGATCTTTTCCTCCAAAAGAATAGAATTCGGAACATATTACCTTGATGTTTGTTAAATGGCATTCTGGTTGTCATCAAAAAGGATAATTATCATTATTATGCCAGATACCCTCGGTTGATTTAACATGGTTCGGCCGTGGGTATCTGACGATAGGTATATAAAGGCTGAGTAGAGAACGACAAGATCAGAAACCGGGGTATATTTAGACTAAACTTATTCGTTAAGGTCCTTTATTAGGATATAAAGTACACCTTACTGATTTAGAAATACAACGATTTCGATCTATTTTTCAATGTCAAGTAGACTCAAAGTAATCGAGACGTTGAATAAAGTAAAGAAAAGTGTTGAGATATATTTGAAACATGTAGAAATTTAGTCTACAGGGTCTTTTCTAGATATTTTGGAAAAAGCCCCCCACCCCGACATAAATTGGAAAAATTATTCGACATTTTGGGAAATTTGAGAAAATTAAAAAAGTTAGTGAACAAACTTAAACATGACTTTTACCTTTTTAACATCTTCATGATCATGTTACCGGTAACTTTTTATACTAAACAAGTAAAAACAGTTCATTTTTTCCGCTCAGAATAAGGAACAGTTTGATTTATTTGACTGCTGTTAGGAATGATTTTAAATTGGGAAAAAGAGGCTATTTTGGAGTGGGTATGAAACGTCATTTCAACCCCTGGTAACAGGGAGAAAATACCGTCAGACCTTGCTGAATCAAAAATTATTAATGTTCTCTTATACAAACCTCGTATTGACGTATAATATACAAGTATATATTGGAGTAAGAAAGTTACATTTAGTAATGTAAATAAAATCCGATTAGTCATTTGCTGGCTACTACTTAGACGTTTACTACATTAGATATGTGAAGAAAAATAAGTTTTCATTGTTTTATAAAAGAAAAATATATTATAAAGTGGTGAAATCGGTGGGTTGTTTTTTTTACAAAGAAATGTCAAAGTTCATCTAAACAATTTGTTGATTAGATAGGTGTTAACCCTAGTTTAGAATATGGTCTATACTATAGTGTTGTTCCTTTCCATATTACTTGGTATGTTTCATATTTTTAACTATTATCCTGAATTGCATAATATTGTTTACCAGCGTTTTTTTTAAACTTCTTTGCAACACGTGTCTTTCAAATTGAAAAACTTTAGCAAAGTAATCAGAAGAAATTCAGGAAAAGTTTTACAAACCTACTGAAGCATTAACATCTTTTTGCAAGTGATATATATTAACATAATTGATATATAAATATTTTATATAAATCATATTTTATATAAATAATATCTCTCTCTCTCTACATATTTATTTATATATGCATGTGTGCTTAAAACTTGAGCTGATTCTGGGGAAATCTCCAGAATATTTTGGAATATTCATATTTTTAAAGTTTTGACAACTTATTTAAGGCTAATATTCAGCCTCTTCCTAAGCAAAAACATCACTCTTCCATATGCAGTTGATTTTCTACAGAGATCTGTCGATTCCTATGACATTTTTATCTAAAATATATCTTATCCACCCTGCCACCCCTATCCACAAATAACATAGACTGGTATACGTGTAAAAACATTAATAAAATACAGCTACAAAATTATTCTTCAGCAATGTGTTGCCAGTTTTTAAGATCCCTCTTTTTAGGGACTTTTTCAATTTCTTATTTTGTCATTTTTTTCTGCATTGGTTATCTATGTTTAATTTTCAGAAATTTTCTTATGGAGCATCTGGTGGTGTTTTCATATCCCTCTAATAAACTAACAGTCAATAAACACTCCGGAGACAGTATGAAGTCTGGCCAGATGATGAAGGTCCGAGTACACATCATTACTGGTGATATTAGCCAGGTCTCTTGCCTTCACTATTAAGCAAGTGCATACCCCTGACTTCCACATTGTAAGGCAACAAGGATCTTCTCCTTTGTAATATTCTTACTGGGATAGTCTGGTAATCTAAGGAAGTTTATACTGAAAAAAAAATAATTAAAAAAAAATAAGAAAAAAACTGAAACAAGAGGGCCATGATGGCCCTGAAGTCGCTCACCTGTACATAGGCCCCCGGAGCGGGGCCAGTTTAAAGCCCGGGGCTTTTATTTGAACAAACTTGGTAGACAACCATTAGAAGATGTTTCATGCTAATCATCTAAGGTCTAGCTCATTGGGATTTTTAAAAGAAGATTTTTTTAAGTTTTTTCTTTACACATATAGTTAAAAACAATGACACACCTGGGGCAGGGCCAGTTTTGACCCCAGGGCTTTTATTTTAACAATCTTTGTAGACACTTACTAGAAAATGTTTCATACTTAATATCTAAACTCTAGCTATTCGGGTTTTTTCAAAGAAGATTTTTAAGTTTTTGCTATACTCAAATAAGGAAAATCAATGTCCCCCGGGGCGGGGCCAATTTTGACTCCAGGACTTTTATTTGAACAAACTTTGAAGACACTCTCTAGAAGATGCTTCGTGCTTAATATCTGAATTCTAGCTATTTGAGTTTTTTCAAAGAAGATTTTTCAATTTTTGCTATAGTTTTACACATATAGGGAAAATGAATGACCTCCGGGGTAGGGCCAATTTTGACCCCAGGGCTTTTATTTGAACAAACTTTGTAGTCAATCACTAGAAGATGTTTCATGCTTAATATCTAAACTCTAGCTATTTGTTTTTTTCCAAAGAAGATTTTTTAAGTTTTTCCTATACACATATAAGGAAATTTGGAAAATCAATGACCTCCTGGGGCGGGGCAAATTTTGACCCCAGGGCTTTTATTTGAACAAACTTGGTAGACACCCATTAGAAGATGTTTCATGCTAAATATCTTAGCTCTAGCTCTTTGGGTTCTTTAAAAGAAGATTTTTTAAAGTTTTTACTATATGTATATATGGAAAATCAATGACCCCCTGGGGTGGGGCAACTTTGACCCCAGGGCTTTTATTTGAACAAACTTGGTAGACATTCATTAGAAGATGTTTCATGCTAAACATCTTAGCTCTAGCTCTTTTGGTTCTTTAAAAGAAGATTTTTTAAAGTTTTTACTATATGTATATAGGGAAAATCAATGACCCCCTGGGGCGGGGCCAATTTTGACCCCAGGGCTTTTATTTGAACAAACTTGGTAGACATCCATTAGAAGATGTTTCATGCTAAATATCTTAGCTCTAGCTCTTTGGGTTCTTTAAAAGAAGATTTTTTAAGTTTTTACTATATGCATATAGGGAAAATCAATGACCCCCCCGGGCGGGGCCAATTTTGACCCAAGGGCTTTTATTTGAACGAACTTGGTAGACACTCACCAGAAGATGTTTCATGCCAAAAATCTAAGCTCTAGCTCTTTGGGTTTTTTAGAAGAAGATATTTTAAGTTTTTTCTTTTGGTTGCCATGGCAACCAGAGTTCTGTATGGAATTAAATTCTTTGAACAATTTTCAAAGGTGACCACCAAAGGAACATTCCTGTGAAGTTTGGATGAAATTGGCTTAGTGGTTTATGAGGAGATGTCATTTAAAGTAAAAGTTTACGGACGACGGCCGGACGGACGGACGCCGGATGAAAAGCGATCACAAAAGCTCACCCTGTCACTTTGTGACAGGTTAGCTAAAAAGCCCAAAACTGATTTATCACTTTACAGGTGACACTGACAATCATAAACAAATATGTCTTACCAAAATTTTCCTTGGCACAGATGGGAGACAAATCCATGTCTTTACAATGCCAGGTCATTAAGTATATTTATTTTGTCCTGTGGATATTTATATTCAAATACTAGTACTTATATTTAAGAAATCTTGCTTAATTCAACAGAAAAAATGTTTACACTCAAAGTTACATGCATAAATTAAAAATATGTAAACATTTCCATCTTGGCACATCTGCAAATAATTATAAACATATTTTCAGAAGATTTTTTGTAGCAAAACAAACTAAGATTTTACAAACCATGTACTAGCAGTGGGTAACAAATCTTGTGTATATGGCACTAAGCTTATTGTAAATTTCTGTGGTCCCCCTCCCCCTGTCAGCTTGCTGAAACCACCATATGGAAGCCGGGAACTGAATAACATAAAATACATAACTATCAAAATTTTTACAATTTCTCAAAATTGTGCATAAACTCTTATTTAAAGATAAACAAGATTGCATTTGAGAAAAATGCTATGCCACCGCATTAATACAACACTAAGCCTTGTACCTTCAGACAATAAGATTTTATAATTTTTTAACTATATATATATATATATATATATATATATATATATATATATATATATATATATATATATATATATATATATATATATTGAAAATCAATGACCCCTGGGGCAAAGGCAATTTTGACCCCAGGGCTATAATTTAAACAATCTTGCTAGAAGTTCACTACATAATGTTTCATGCAAAATATCTAACCTCTAGCATTTGTCAATTACTAGAAGAATTTTTTTAAAAGTTTTTACTACTACATGTATAAGTTTTTACTATATACATATAAGGAAAATCAATGACCCCTGGGGCGGGGCCGATTCTGATCCAGGGCTATAATTTGAATAATCTGGGTAGAGGTCTACCAGACAATGCCTTATGCAAAATATCTAAGCTCTAGGCCTTTTGGGTCTTTACAAGAAGGTATTTTAAGTTTTTGCTATATGTACATATAGTGAAAATCAATGACCCCCGGGGCGGGGCCGATTTTGACCCCAGGTCTATAATTTGAACAATCTTGGTAAGGGTCTACCAGACAATGCCTTATGCAAAATATCTAAGCTCTAGGCCTTTTGGGTCTTTACAAGAAGGTATTTTAAGGTTTTGCTATATGTACATATAGTGAAAATCAATGACCCCCGGGGCGGGACCGATTTTGACCCCAGGGCTATAATTTGAACAATCTTGGTAGAGGTCTACCAGACAATGCCTTATGCAAAATATCTAAGCTCTAGGCCTTTTGGGTCTTTACAAGAAGATTTTTTAAATTTATTCTTATAATTCCTTTTGGTTGCCATGGCAACCAGATTTCTGTATGGAATGAAATTCTTTGAACAACTTTGGAAGCCCTTCACCCAAGGATCAATCCTGCCAAGTTTGGTTGAAATTGGACTAGTGGTTTTTCACAAGAAGATTTTTTAAGTTCACTATATAATGTATATAACACACACACACACACACACACAAACAAACACACAGGTGAATCGCTATATGCCACCGCATCGCAGATGCTGCGGTGGCATAAAAAAGCTATTCACATGACACAAATATCATATCAACAGCCATGCCTGAATTTACTCACACCTTTTATATTATAAAAAGAAAATTAGTATTCATTAACCTAGATTAACTGAATATAGATTTGTGAATATAATGTAGTAAATTCTTAAAGTACCTTCCAGTAACAAACTGAAGCATAAGAACTTTTTCTTGGTCTGTAAATTCTTCTAGAATCTCCCAGAACCACTGAAACAATAAGCATATAATTTTTTATATGATGCATATCAAGTTTGTTTTTCCAAATAAATGGCTGACTATCTCAATTATGCAATGTCAAATTGAAAGAAATAGTGCACTGGTCAATTGTAATCCCAGCCTGAACATCCCCAGAACAATTGGGATCTTATAATAATACTTTAGGATTATTAATCCTTACCACACTAAATATCTTAAATGGACTTGTCCATCTGTCAATCTGGACATATCCATCTATCATTTTAGGAGAAATTAAACAAGAGGGCCATTATGGCCCTAAAATCGCTCACTTGAATACAGGCCCCCTGGGCAGGGCCAATTTTAACCCAGGGGCTTTTATTTGAACAAACTTGGTAGACACCCATTTGAAGATGTTTCATGAAAAATATCTAAGCTCTAGCTGTAAGAAGATTTTTTAAGTTTTTACTATACACATATAGGGAAGAACAATGACCCCCCCCATCTTAGCTCTAGCTCTTAGGGTTTTTTAAAAGAAGATTTTTTTCAGTTTTTACTATATACATAAAGGGAAAAACAATGACCCCCTGGCACGGGCCAATTTTGACCCCAGGGCTTTTATTTGAACAAACTTGGTAGACACCCACTAGAAGATGTTTCATGCTTAATATCTAAGCTCTAGCTATTTGGGCTTTTTAAAAGAAGATTTTTTAAGTTTTTATTATATACATTTAAGGAAAATCAATGATCCCCGGGGCGGTGCCAATTTTAACCCCAGGGCCCTTATTTGAACGAAAAAGGTATTTGAAGATGTTTCATGCTAAATATCTTAGCTCTAGCTCTTAAGGTTTTTTATATAAAGATTTTTTAAATTTTTACTATATACATAAAGGGAAAAGCAATGACCTCCTGGGACTGGGCCAATTTTGACCAGAGGGCTTTTATTTGAACAAACTTGGTAGACACCCACTAGAAGATGTTTCATGCTTAATATCTAAGCTCTAGCTACATGTATTTGGGCTTTTTAAAAGAAGATTTTTTAAGTTTTTACTATATACAAATAAGAAAAATCAATGACCCTCCGGGGCGGGGCTAATTTTGACCCCAGGGCATTTATTTGAACAAACTAGATGATTTTTCATGCCAAATATTTAAGCTCTATCTCTTTCGGGTTTCTAAAAGAAGATATTTTAAGTTTTTTTCATTTCGTTGCCATGGTAAATAGAGTTCTGCTAAGAATCAAATTCTTTGAACAATTTTTAAATTTGACTACCAAAGGCACATTCCTGTGAAGTTTGGGTGAAATTGGCTTAGCCGTTTATGAGGAGATGTCTTTTAAAGTAAAAGTTTACGGATGGACGGACGATTGACAAAAAAAATCACAAAAGCTCACCATGTCACTTCGTGACAGGGGAGCTAAACAAGAGGGCCATGATGGCCCTGAAATCGCTCACCTGTATATAGGCCCCATGGGCGGGGCCAATTTTAACCAAGGGGCTTTTATTTGAACAAACTGTGTTGACACCCATTTAAAGATAATTCATGATAAATATCTAAGCTCTAGCTCTAAGAAGATTTTTAAGTTTTTACTATACACATATAGGGAAAAACAATGACCCCCGTCTGGCGGGCCAATTTTGTCCCCAGGGCTTTTATTTGAACAAACTTGGTAGACACTCACTAGAAGATAATTCATGCTTAATATCTAAACTCTAGTTTTTTAAAAGAAGATTTTTTAAAGTTTTTACTATATACAAATAAGGAAAATGAATGACCCCCTGGGGCTGGGCCAATTTTGACCCCAGGGCATTTATTTGAACGAACTTGGTAGACACTGACTAGATGATTTTTCATGCCAAATATTTAAGCTCTAGCTCTTTGGGTTTTTTAGAAGAAGATATTTTAAGTTTTTTCTTTTGGTTGCCATGGCAACCAGAGCTCTGCTTGGAATTAAATTCTTTGAACAATTTTTAAAGTTGACTTCCAAAGGAACATTCCTGTGAAGTTTGGATGAAATTGGCTTAGCGGTTTATTAGGAGATGTTGTTCAAAGTAAAAGCTTTTGAACGGATGCCAGATGGACAGACGCTAGACGAAAAGGGATCACAAAAGCTCACCATGTCACTTTGTGACAGGTGAGCTAAAAAATGTGCTGACTGAATAGCAAACAGTGCAGATGATGATCAGACGGCATGGATGTACTGCCTGATTTTGGTCTGCACAGGTCTCCTAGGTAGATTCTGTAGCCAAGAGCAGGGTAATGGTTAAACATCCTGCTAAGGCCCTAATCCCCCCATGCAGGGACAGTAAAAGAGTATAGTCACCACTAAATGCCCCTACACTGCTACATGGACATATTCCCCATATTTGGGAGACAGATAAAACTATCGCATTGTCCTGGTAGTGTGAAGACAGACAGAATATAATAATTTCTACTCTCCTACTTTCTACCCCAACATCCCTTTGTTATAAAATGACTAGTGTAAAGTGCAACCAGAAAAACACTTATAAATAATTGAAATACATTATAAGATAGATATGGTAAAAACTTAACAAACAAGCAAAATATTTTCTAGCTTTACTGATAGGAAAAACCTTGTGTGCCCTTCTTTGCCTTATTTCAGGCACACCTGAGTAGTACCACCATCATTCTGTAAGATTCCTCACATCAAAAAACTTCAACTTCCCCAGTGGGATTCAAACCTACAGCAGCATGTGGCAAGAATTTCAAAATAACAGACATTAACAAAGAAGCTCAGAAGTTTTCTTTATTCTTAATCACAGAGGAAACCTATATTCTTAATCACAGAAGAAACCTATATTCTGAATCACAGAGGAAACTATAACTTTTGTTATAAAGTAAGCGTACCTTTACTGTCTTTGACTGATTTGTACAGTCTATGTATGTTGTATGGTCTTTCCAATCCTGTATATTGATTTCTGGTATTCCTGACAACAACAACTCCAGTTCGTACTCGTCGAAAAGCCGCACAAGTTTACGTGGTATGTAAACGTGGAACCCTGATAAGAAACTATCAATCTGAGGCTGTATTGCGCGAGTCATCCGTAATTCAGTGACCAACTGAACATATTCCGCCTATTAATTAGAAATATCATTTTAACAATTTCATCATTTGTGATGAAATACGTTTATAAAATCGTTGATAAGTAAGGGTTCAATGACTCATGTCACTTAATATTACATTTTGGTAGTTTAACTTTTAAGGTTAATAAACAGTATACATCTGCTAATCGCAGGTAAAAATTGGAATAACTGGAAGCCAGTCTTGTTTTTATTGGACACTTTAATAATATCTATTTTTAGTATATTTTGTCACTTGTTCATCACTTTGATGTCATTATTTAATAAATTTCCAATATGGCATCTCCAATACATGCTCATTAAAGTCAGTAATCCTTAAATTCCCTTTACAAATATCATTAATATAGTTTTGTTATGGACAGTTTTTATCCTAAATAGTAAGATACTGGTTCTAGCATTCAACTGTACAATATATGATATACTGGACACTACAGTGTCCAATATAGAAAATATATTGGATGGTCACACTGTACAATTCAAAAGATGCCATTTGCTGTTCATAACTGGAATAGAATATTTGTTAGTATTTCTAACCTTGTTACTTTCAGTTACAGGAATTTTGTTTCCATTTGGCTTCAGATCCATTTCTTCCATGTACCCAAAAACATCGGTTTCCACAGAAAATGTCAGATCTAATCCAAGATCACTGATGTCATGATCCAGTATCCACTAAAAACATGAAAATATTATCATTTAACCCTTTATAGATATCAAACTAATAATAACTTTCAGGGGTATGAAGCTATATTGGTCTGTCCGTAATCTTGGGCTATCTGTGAAAATGAGGATGCTGTAGTATCGGGCTGTCTGTAGTATCAGGCTGTCTGTGATATTGAGATGTCTGTAGTATCGGGCTGTCTGTAGTATCGGGCTGTCTGTGATATTGAGATGTCTGTAGTATCGGGTTACCTGTGATATTGGGCAGTCTGTAGTATTGGGCTGTCTGTGATATTGATATGTCTGTAGTATCAGGCTGTCTGTGATATTGAAATGTCTGTAGTATTGGACTGTCTGTGATATTGAAATGTCTGTAGTATTGGGCTGTCTGTGATATTGAGATGTCTGTAGTATTGGGATGTCTGTGATATTTATTGAGATGTCTGTAGTATTGGGCTGTCTGTGATATTGAGATGTCTGTAGTATTGGGCTGTCTGTGATATAGAGATGTCTGTAGTATTGGGCTGTCTGTGATATTGAGATGTCTGTAGTATTGGGCTGTCTGTGATATTGAGATGTCTGTAGTATTGGGCTGTCTGTGATATTGAGATGTCTGTAGTATCAGTTTGTCTGTGATATTGAGATGTCTGTAGTATCAGGCTGTCTGTGATATTGAGATGTCTGTAGTATCGGGCTGTCTGTGATATTGAGATGTCTGTAGTACTGGGCTGTCTGTGATATTGATATGTCTGTAGTACTGGGCTGTCTGTGATATTGAAATGTCTGTAGTATCAGGCTGTCTGTGATATTGAGATGTCTGTAGTATCAGGCTCTCTGTGATATTGAGATGTCTGTAGTATTGGGCTGTCTGTGATATTGAGATGTCTGTAGTATCAGGCTGTCTGTTATATTGAGATGTCTGTAGTATTGGGCTGTCTGTAATATTGATATGTCTGTAGTATTGGGCTGTCTGTGATATTTAAATGTCTGTAGTATCGGGCTGTCTGTAATATTGATATGTCTGTAGTATCAGGCTGTCTGTGATATTGAGATGTCTGTAGTATCAGGCTGTCTGTGATATTGAGATGTCTGTAGTATCAGGCTGTCTGTGATATTGAGATGTCTGTAGTATCAGGCTATCTGTGATATTGAGATGTCTGTAGTTTTGGGCTGTCTGTGATATTGAGATGTCTGTAGTATCAGGTTGTCTGTGATATTGATATGTCTGTAGTATTGGGCTGCCTGTGATATTGAGAATGTCTGTAGTATTGGGCTGTCTGTGATAGTATCAGGCTGTCTGTGATATTGAGATGTCTGTAGTATTGGGCTGTCTGTGATATTGAGATGTCTGTAGTATTGGGCAGTCTGTAGTATTGGGCTGTCTGTGATATTGAGATGTCTGTAGTATTGGGCTGTCTGTGATATTGAGATGTCTGTAGTATTGGGCTGTCTGTGATAGTATCAGGCTGTCTGTGATATTGAGATGTCTGTAGTATCAGGCTGTCTGTGATATTGAGATGTCTGTAGTATCGGGCTGTCTGTAATATTGATATGTCTGTAGTATTGGGCTGTCTGTGATATTAAAATGTCTGTAGTATCAGGCTGTCTGTGATATTGAGATGTCTGTAGTATTGGGCTGTCTGTGATATTGAGATGTCTGTAGTATCAGGCTGTCTGTGATATTGAGATGTCTGTAGTATCAGGCTGTCTGTGATATTGAGATGTCTGTAGTATCGGGCTGTCTGTAATATTGATATGTCTGTAGTATTGGGCTGTCTGTGATATTGAAATGTCTGTAGTATCAGGCTGTCTGTGATATTGAGATGTCTGTAGTATTGGGCTGTCTGTGATATTGAGATGTCTGTAGTATCGGGCTGTCTGTGATATTGAGATGTTTGTAGTATTGGGCTGTCTGTGATATTGAGATGTCTGTAGTATTGGGCTGTCTGTGATATTGAGTTGTCTGTAGTATCAGGCTGTCTGTGATATTGAGATGTCTGTAGTATTGGGCTGTCTGTGATATTGGGCTGTCTGTTGAACACGTTTGTTTCTTAGTAATGCTTCTTAATTATGTTAACAAAACATGTTCTGTAAAATTTCTTTAATTGTGTTGCATTTTTAACATAAACTGTGCAAATGTTTGCAAGCATGTACATTTAACTATTAACATGAACTTTCCATTATACATGCAGTTTGAGATTTAAAATATTATTTCAGAATCTACTGAAATATTGATTATCACTACACAAAATGACAGACTTTTTAAACTTCTTAAAGTAAATGATAAAATCTACCTGCAAATTTTTGGCATATTCTGGATCAATGGAAGCAACATCATTGTAATTTACAGGTATACCAAGAATATGTTTGTAGAAAGATCTTGTAAAGTAGGCATTGATCAGTTGTTTATGATATAAAGCCAGGCCAAGACACTGACCAGCAAATCTGAAGTAGTTGAGATGGTCAGGATTTACTGAGGAATTGCTGTTAGGCTGGAAAGTACTGCCTGAATAAAAAAGCAAAGAAAATGCTTATTAATATTCCTGCTATAAACATATAACAGATTACATATTATCCAACATTTGCCTTTTCTTCTTCCCTTGACCTGCTTAACATGTGTGTAATGGACTTGCCCAGCTTCTATTTTTGGAACTGTCCATTATCAATTTTAGGGATATCAAGATGAAAATATCAATTTGTCAGCCAACAGTATAAAACATAGTGCATTGGAATCTTTACTGGTGGCAAAAGCTTTAAACTGTTTACTGGTGTCAAAGTCTTTTCACTTTTGTTACCAGCAGGTTAAAGTTCAGTTGTAATCCTGGTGACATACAGACATCTTAACTTTCAGGCTATGTGAGTCAGTTTGCCAGTATTTATTTTACTTGCATTGAATAAACTATAAATATCACAAAACACTTACCATCAGCAGACTGTGTAAATAAAGCATAGTCTGGATTTAGGATTTCTTTCGATAAAACATCAAACCATTCCCTCACAACACCTTGACCCTGTCAAAATAGAATACAAACTATGGACCTCAAGATAAAAAGACATTGTGTCAGAATACAACTTACAAAATTAACAAAAGCGACACTATCCATTAGAATAAGTCACAATGTTATCCTTTTAGTTTAAACAGGGCGGGCCCAAGGTTTTAAAGAAGTTTTCTGTGCTCAAATTAAGATCTCGGATATCTGATTAATCAGTAACCAATTTTACTCTTTTTTTTCCCCCACAAACAAAGAAAAAATCATTGTACTAAGCAATGAGTGTTAAGTTCTTTGCTCAAAGAAACAACAATCTTTATTGTTTACTCCCTGTTGAATGTGTAAAGAAATTCTGAGCAAAACCACAATAATTATTTTCTATCATAAATAGGCTTGGTACCATGTCACTGACATGTTGTTACAAAACATTTACAAATACCTGACATTAACAACAGGAGCAAACCGAAGCATAAAATGTGTTAAAAATGTCCATATTTTCATTAGAAAATTTACATAATTATAATTGTATAAACAAATTTACATGCATTTCCAGACATTAATATCTTACAAGCGGAAATATGACTTTTTTAACCTTAATTGGAACTACAATATGATACATACCATTCCTTCTTCACCATCAAAGCGAAGATTCAACATTCGTTTTAATCTATCTGGATTTTTCTTTAAAACTTGTGAGCAACTACTCTGGAATAATGCATCTATAAGAAAGTGGAAAAAACCATCAGTTGATAATTATGGTTACAGTGTAACTCATTTGTCAAAATTACTTACATCCTGTCAACAAAAGTCTATGTAGACAGTGCATATTTTGTCAACAGTCTATCCTTTACATGATATGTGTTTCTTTTCAATGCTATTATATAACCATTATATATTTCATTATATTACAAATATTTGGGGAAAAAAACAACATTAAGATGACATGAACTTTGTTAAGTCAGTGAATGACAGTGAAAATTGGTGAGTCAAATACTGACTTAGCAGTTTCTGTGTTTACTTAGCTTTATGTTATTGTGCTATCAAAAGATATTTTTATTTGGTTGGGCTTTACATCACACAGTATATGTCATATGGCAACTTTCAAGCTTTTTTGGTCAAGAAAGACCTTAGATGCCCTTCCGAACATTATTTCAGGCATGAACAGGCACCTCAGTAGAACCACTTACATCCCATAAGTTAGCGGGTAAACTTCCCCACATGAAAATATCAAAGTTCGACCAACAGTGGTGAGAGGCATGTGGTTTGAAGTCACAGACCTTTTGGCTCTTAGCGTAAAATGTTATTGACTAATAATGCATTAATTGTCATATATATACTGGTAGAGTATTATAATACTGCACGTTTGTAGGGTCGCTTTTCATTGGATAATCTTGACATTAATATAGTTTTATATACATGCAGGCTGCTTTCAATTCATGAATAAATCACACTTTTTTTTATAAAAAAACAAGTTTGCAGTATCATAAATTCGTTATAAATATTCCTGACAGTTTATTTGATCGTATATAAACGGTTGTTTGCAATATAACCCTTGCCTAGGGGCTCTTGTTATATTTCCAAACAGCCTTTTAAATAGGGTCATATTTTATAACTAATTATATAGAACTCATCCAACAAATGTTATAAAGCACAATATAAGCTTGCATTATAATATTTTCTTCACTCATTTAATAAAGGTATTTTTGCGGCCAAAAAATTGCCTTGAAAAATACAGTAAATTTGATTTTGTAATTGTGAAAATACAGGATTTGGAATGATTGCACTTACCTCTGGTTATAAGAATGGCATCTTCCTGCTCCTCTAATGCTGTTTGTGGAGAACTATCTGACCCAGGTGTCTCCACTTCCAAATCTTTGCTTAACTTCTCATAAAACCAATTTCTTCGTGACTCAAATGGCTAAAACAAAATAAAACAAGTCAACGACTTGAAAAGAATATCATAATTAACAAGACCTGCCATAAAGACAGCCTGATTGAATACTCTCAGTGCTTGATAATAAAACAAGAGCTTAGACAATGAAGGAATGCAAAGAAGTGAATGCTAGAGTTATAGGTGTTTAATAATGACCTACAATTATCTTTTAAAACCAACATTTATCAATAATAAACAATAATCACTGTTTTCTTGATTTATTTATAATTTATTCAGTTTTATAATAAAGGGTTAAGAATTTCATCATCTCAAATTATTTACCTGTTTTCAATTCATCACCTCGAATTATTTACCTGTTTTCAAACAAAAGGTTAACAGCTATACATTCACCAGTTTCTAACAACAAGTGAAGTACACAATAATCTAGCATTATTCATGGAACTTTGTCCGTTTTCAGACATTAGGACAGAACAATATCATAAAAATATTTCACCCTTTTTTAACAATACTTAAATAGGTAAAAATAATGTAATTTAGAACTATTTACCTGTTTTCTAACAATAGGTAAGAACACTGTCATCATTTCTGGAACATCCAACAGGAAATGGAAATGGTCAAATATAACGGTGGGCTTTCTGTAAACAATAACATTACATATCCATATTTTGTATCATGCAGTAGTTTGACCTGTGAAGGGCGGACAAGATATTTCTATTTTTAGCTCTGGCGGCCATTTTGTGCAGCAAAGCAGAATGTACCGGTGAAGTGCATAACTAGGAATGGTACTGATCACTCCTGTAAAGTTTTGTTGAAATCCCACCAGTTGTTTGACCTGTGAAGGGCGGACAAGATTTTTCTATTTTTAGCTCTGGCTGCCATTTTGTGCAGCAAAGCGGAATGTGCGGGTGATGTGCACAACTAGGGATGGTACTGATCACTCATGTAAAGTTTGGTTGAAATCCAACCAGTAGTTTGACCTGTGAATGGTGTACAAGATTTTTCTATTTTTAGGTCTGGCGGCCATTTTGTGCAGCGAAGCGGAACGTGCCGGTGATGTGCACAACAAGGGATGGTACTGATCACTCCTGTAAAGTTTGGTTGAAATTACACCAGTAGTTTGACCTGTGAAGGCCGGACAAGATTTTTCTATTTTTAGCTCTGGTGGCCATTTTGTGCAGCGAAGCGAAACGTGCCGGTGATGTGCACAACTAGGGATGGTACTGATCACTCCTGTAAAGTTTGGTTGAAATCCCACCAGTAGTTTGACCTGTGAAGGGCGGACAAGATTTTTCTATTTTTAGCTCTGGTGGCCATTTTGTGCAGCGAAGCGGAACGTGCCGGTGATGTGCACAACTAGGGATGGTACTGATCACTCCTGTAAAGTTTGGTTGAAATCCCACCAGTAGTTTGACCTGTGAAGGGCAGACAAGATTTTTTTATTTTTAGATCTGGCGGCCATTCTGTGCAGTGAAGAGGAACGTGCCGGTGATGTACACAACTTGAGATGGTACTGATCATTTCTGTAAAGTTTGGTTGGAATCCTACCAGTAGTTTGACCTGTGAAGGGCGGACAAGCTTAATACGGATGGACAACGGACGGACGGACTCACAAAATGACTTTTCCTTTGATCTTTTTGGCCATTTTTAGTCACACAAGGCTTAAAAAAAGACACACAAGTAAAAACGGAATGAATAGGATCAAAGACAATTTACTTTTACCCATTGTTCTCCAAGTCACACAAGTACCTCTAGGTTTGTACGGACAGACAGATGGCGAAGGCAAAAACAATATGTCTCCCAAAAATTTTGGGAGACATAATTAATAGTATGTGTTATTGTGATTTTAAGCACCTTTTACTTCCAATCACTGTATCATGTATTGCAAGCTTATACAAATCAACTTCTACTATTTTTTTTGACCATAGGAAGGAGATGTGTTTCTATGCAGTGCATATGACACTGTCAAAAAATCAAAGGTTTTTATAACTCTGGACAGTAGTTTAAGATTTTTAAAAACTAGAATATAGCTTAAGGATTTTATAATTCTTGAATACAGTCAAAGGTTTATATAACTCTGGAATCAGTCAAATGTTTATATACCAGTAATTCTTGAACCAGTCATATGTTTTAATAACATTGGTATACAAAGATTAATATTACAATAGAATACAGTCAAAGGCTTTGGAATCTTTTTATATCATAAGGATCATTTTTTTCTTGGGAGTATACTGGTTGGGGACTATCAACCGGACACTTTTTGAACATTTTTCCATACAGATTTCATAATTACAAACCTAGAGATCTAAAAATTTGACACAGTACAGCTAGGTTCTTCTCCTAACTAACAAACTAATTTGTTTATTTCTGATTGTATTGACACTTGTATCTGAGGCTTGTCAAGGAAATGAACAAGATATGGACTGACCTTTCTACCAGAGCCATCAACAATGCTTCATTATCACCAACAAACTGTACAAATCTTGCTGATGTGCTGAAATATGAATAAACTCTTGCTATTAAAGTTTCACAAAAGAAAACTTGTATGTATTTTCCTATATCTAAACTAAGTGACCTCTAGGGCGAGCCATTTTTGACACCAAGGACATAATTTGTATCACAAAAGGTGATGCTACATGCAAAATATCAAAGCTTTCTGAGAAAATGATTTATAAACAATTGACTTTTAAAGTCTACCTTTAGCTCATGTGACCAACTTATGCATCAGACTTGAACCATTTTCATAACTTTTTAAAAGGATCACCTCAGGATCATTTTTGTTTACATTTGGTTAAATTCCATCATATGGTTTAGGCACTATTGTTTAAAGAAATTGAGGATAAAGACAGATTACAGACAATGATCTGTCATCATAAAAGCTCACATTTGAGCACTATGTACTCAGGTTAACAAATGAACTGCTTGTTCATTAAAACAAATGATTTAAACAAAGTTGAAAGACAAATTTAACTTTAATAATATTGAAAACACACAATATTCTGTACCAGTTTAAGTTGACCACGCTAATCAAGTGTATACAAAGAAGTTAATGGAATGTAAAGCAGTGATAGCCACCACTTTTTCAAATGTGACTTCAAATAAATCGTCTAAATAGGAAAAAGACTGAATATTGTGGTTTTCATGACAAATGCATTCCAGTCACACACTTTTTTTAGAGCAAAACATGCATATTGTGCTAGATATACCATGTTTATTTCCCGTTTTTATTCTACAAAAAACACATTCCGTGTTTCTTATTAAAAACTTACTCATCTTGCAGTCCTCTGTCGCAGGAACAAACCAGGTAATATGCATGTATTACTCCACATAATCTTGGTACCATCACCTCTAACACGTCAAGGTCATGACCATCTACGGACAGCTGTTTTTTCCGTCTGTTAAACCGGCCAGATCTGTCTGTACAAACATTTAATTGAAGTCTCTCTGACTGTTTCCCCTGAGTTGTGCCATTATCTACAAAAAATATTGATTATACGTATTTTTGACAGGTTACTTATCAGTATATATAGTATTATATCACCCAAAATGCTTGGTTAAGATTACATAGCACACAGTGCTTTTACAAATGGCCATATAACCTGTAAAAATTTGACTTGAACAAAAATAAATTTAAAAATCTGCAGCAGCTATGTCTATGAAAATAGAAATGTGTCTGAAAAACATAAAATCATAACCAAACCAATATGGGTGAACTTTCAAGTGATTACCTTTTGCAGTTGTTGGGATAGACCTTGCACACAAAACTTAAACCAGAAAATTTCAATCATACATTAAAGTAACATAACTAAAAAATTTTTCCCTTAATCACAGTACTTCAGTAGTTAGAATTTCATATATTTTTATGCCTGATGAAGAGTATTATACATGTATTACTCGAAACTAGTAGCCAATAAAATCTTGAAACTTGACCTGGTGTTGTATGTGTGTTCATCACCTTTATTATTTTAGAAAATTTCAATGTTACGAAAGGGGCAAGGGCTAGGGGCAAGGGCAGTGAATACAGTTAAAATCCATGCTTGTTATATGTCTTAACCTTTACCACCTTAAAACCAATTATCACTTACAGGGAAATTTTAGAATACCTATTGACTAAATAGCAAACAGTGCAGACAAAGATCAGACAGCATTGATGTACTGGTTGATCACGGTCTTTACTGGTCACATGGGTAGAATCATGGGCTGCCATCAGGCCAAGGTACAATTATGATCTTCAAGACAGATGTATCCTTATTTCTGTGGGTAATGAACAAACAGCCCAACACCAGATGAGACTTCACAATGATATCTATAATGTAAACAAAGATTTCAACAAACACTTTTTTACCTTGAGCATTACTTTCAGCATGTTCAACAGTTTCATCCTTAGGTTTGGAACCATTCCTCGTAAGCTCAGAGAGAACATCATCTTGGGTACCAGCCCATGTCTGTTGAGAGACAGCGTGTAAATCTGGTGGTGCTGAATTGGTATTACGTTGATAGCCATCATTGCTGATATTTGAACACTCAACTTCTTCTCTTACTATGCTTAACCATTCCTCCATTAGTTGCCATAGCAACTCCAGAGGCTATTTTTGGTAGAATATAAAAAGTAGAACTTAAATACTGCTTCCTATTTTTTTTATTATTTCATATCAATAAATGATTCATATCTACACACAATAATCTAAAATTCATTTTCAGATGCTCTAGTCCTTGATTAATTGTTACTTTCCCTTTTGATTTATTAACTCTTCATGTGAGAAAGATATATTCCTAGCTATTTGAAGGCTAATGATTCTATCTTGGAAAACTGTATCTACTTTATTGGTAGAAGTAGACCTCAGGTAGAGGAACTAGCCCCGTGACTAAAGGAATTTCATTGTAACTCACTAAGATGCTTTTCAAAAACTGTTACCTTTTCAAAGCAGACCTGCCTTTCAAAATAAAATATACACTATTAACAATTGTTTACACAACTGATTTGAAAGGCCAACATCACAGAGCTTGGTCAGACTGCTGTAATGTGCAAGTAAAACTGGCTCTTTAACTGGCGACTTAATTAGGTAAGTTATTATGTCCTTAAGCTTTCAAAGAGTTAAAGAAGTGTAGATTTGTAAATTAATAAAAATACACCCAACTGTAACAATTTCTGTCTAATTGTAAGTGTGTGAATGTTAATACCTGGAAGGTTTTCTGTAGGAGATTTTCTGAGTGATCAGCATTGTTGTGTGTAACCATAACGGCATATAGCTGTGTAAGTATCTTTACACATCTTAAAAGGCATATGACCTGATTCTCAGCATCAGATGACACACTGCAATAAAAAAAAAGTACAGAAATTTGTTTCAAATGTAGGCACTGTGTAAATAAAGTTAATAAACTTCTGAATTTCCTAAATGACATTGTCCAACTTTCAGTTATGAAACAATCCATTACAGTTTTTGGAATATCACAATGAAAACTTAACTTGATTAACCAACAGTTTTAGAGCCTTGTGAGACTGGAAGAATGTGCAGACTGGCCTGGCTCTATATTGGGGGCTAAATACAGCTTTTGTAGATACCACTTAATAAGTATAGTCAGTTTAATATATGTAACATCTAACATATACAGTGTTTATTTTCATGTTTTTATAATGGCCAAGGCATTTAAATTTAAAAATTGTAGTACAAAGCCAATGAAACTTAAACAATACACAAACAAACTGCTGGTGAAAAACTCTCTAATTTTCTTTTAAACTTTAATGAATCAACTGGATCTTTTAACAATAATTGCAACTTAAAAACCCTATATTTAGAAGATATTCACACACATAAAAGAAGACATACGAACAGATTTACCTTAAGACACTGTGTCCAATGTTTGTTGCATCATGTGCCAGGGTTGAGAAAATTTTAACTGCCATATTAAGATCATTATGAACACATAAATATCTCAGCACTTTCAAAATCTGTAATAAAATATAATATTGCAAAATCATTTTTAATTGTGGAGAACTAATTTTTGTGGTTTTTATTGATAGGTCAATCCACAAATTTAAGACCCAGCGAAACTTCCTTTTGTCTGCTGTAAGATTATTTTGCATCCCGTTATTTATCTTTTGGAAAAAAAAATGTTCGTGAATTTCACAACCCACAAAAATGTTATTTGTGACAAAACAACGAAATGTCATGCCCACAAAATAAAGTGAATTTACAGTTTATTGTTGAGATCAATGAGATCTGCTATATTAAACTGTAGTTATATGACAAATTGCAGGAGTGTAACTTAAAGCATTGAGTAACAAGAGGGCTCCAGATCACTCATCTGAGAACCCTTTCAAGAGAACTTAGTTTCAATAATGCAGAAGCAGGTCACTGGGTCATATGAGATATACAGATTTTATTTTAAGAATCATTACTGTGAGGTATGCTAAAAATATAACTGGTTGTTTGGGTGACGATGTTGTTAAAGCAAATCTGGATAAAATAGGCACAATAAACCATTAACAACAGACATCAAGTGATCACAAATGATGAGTGTAAAAGAATAATCTTTGCTATAAATTAATGTACAAATTATATTTGTACCCTAAATGACTCTGACCCTAAACATTTATTACAGTGTAAGTTTTACGTACGATATAACTTTACATTTTTTTACTTTTTCAGACCCATAATTCAAACAAAATTTTGCAGATACATTAATGTTAGTTTGATGTTTAACCAAATCTGTCCTACCACTCACAAGGCTTAGTGACAGTAACAGAAATAGAGTCATATCAAGGACATCGTCCATTCTAAGTCACCCACTGATATACCAGTGTTATCCTGCTTTGCAGCAGACGACAGTTAAATGTCAGATTTCAGCACATTGACATGTAAGCTAGCCTAGCTCTCGGCAACCTTTACCAAGAAAGGTAATGTCCATTTTTACTGTTGAAAAAGAAAGAAAACAAATTTTAATTATTACCATAGTTTCATCAATAATTTTATTAGTCACCATGCTCATGAGATGAGGGAACAGATTTGGCCAGTGTCGTATCAGAATATCACAAGTCTCGCTGTAACCTCCCTGAAATATAAACATTTTAAAATCTTTAAATATGAAATCATAAAGCTGATAAGGTGCTGATTGTAATTATTAAAACATTTTGTTTGATATATAAACAATTTTTAAACATTTATCCTTAAATTACTTTATTATGTAAGGTTTAAAATCACATCAACACTGCATATAACAACTTCAGCTTTTAGTGGTAAAGAAAGAACTCAGATATATAAAAGCACTTTAGAAACAGAGAGTGGTGAAGAAAGAGTTATGAAAGTAAACATCCGTATGTTACAGCTTAACTCAACACAAAGTTCTACTTATGTTACAGCTTACCTCAACCAAAGTTCTACTTGTATCACAGCTTAACTCAACCAAAGTTCTACTTGTGTTACAGCTTACCTCAACCAAAGTTCTACTTGTGTTACAGCTTACCTCAACCAAAGTTCTACTTGTATCACGGCTTAACTTAACACAAAGTTCTACTTGTGTTACAACTTACCTCAACCAAAGTTCTACTTGTGTGACAGCTTACTTAACACAAAGTTCTACTTGTGTTACAGCTTACCTCAACCAAAGTTCTACTTGTGTCACAGCTTAACTTAACACAAAGTTCTACTTGTGTTACAACTTACCTCAACCAAAGTTCTACTTGTGTGACAGCTTACTTAACACAAAGTTCTACTTGTGTAACAGCTTACCTCAACACAAAGTTCTAGTGGTGTTTTTGTATATGTACGATCACTGCCTCCCTGACGACTTCCAACATTGTCCAATGTCTCGTAGCTTACTGGTGTACTAACTGTAGAAATCTTTGCTCCTTTCATCAACAAAAAATTTGCTAAATCATGCTGACCATTACTGTAAAAAATGCCCAGTAAAATTATATCCTCAAAAAAAATGCCCAGTAAAATTATATCCCCTAAAAACTAGCTAAAAAACTGTAGTACAATGAAACAAATAGGTAATCAGTATATTATTACAATTCAATTCATACCAAAAATGTATAATTGGGAAATTATCAACTAAGACTAATTGTTAAAATACACTATTTCTTAAAGATAAATTTTGAACACAAGATTCAAATCTTGCAACAATATGCTGATATTTCTCTTTCCTTATGGTTTAGTTTAACATCAACATTTACATGGCCACATTGTGGAAAGAACTCAGAATGCCTCTCCCTATATCATTTTAGGAACAAATGGGCAACTGAGTAGAATCACTGAACTTTTGTTCCTTTTGCTGTCTCACATGAAAGAATCATTAGTTTCATGTGGACTTTGAACCGAAAATGATGAAGGACAGGTGAATCTCCTTTTAAATGAACATATCACTGATTTTTAATTAAGAATGATTGAAACAGCCTTAATTTTAAGGTAATAAAATTATCAAAATAAAGAATGCTACTACAGCTTTGGTAAAATCTCTTATACATTTTGTTTGTATTTCCAAATGAATCTATAGCAATACAGAATGACAAGGCTTTATAGATTGTGCTTTCTAAGTTATTGTACCTGCAAGCAAAATGTAATGGTGTCCATCCAAAATTATTTGGTCTATTTACATCGGCTCTATGATCTAGAAGACAAAGTACAGTCTGAAAGAAAGATAATAAGTTACACATTGGTCATGTTTATATGTCTATATGATTAAAATAATGCTTATTGTCAGTGTTTATGAAAAAAAAAATTATATTCAAAAATTAAAATGAATTTATGGGCGTGCTACTTCAAACATTACACTATTGCTATATGTCGTAATTTCAGAAACCAGCAGGCACCTGAGTAGAACCATCAACCTAAGCTAGCTGGATAGTATCCTCATTAAAGTGACAATGTTTTGCTTTGGTGAAGTAAAAACTTACAGATTTGTGGCCATTCTGACAAGCCACATGTAAGGCAGTCTGACCTTGAGCATCCTGAAATAATGAAATTCATAATTAAATTACTGAATTAAATGATCAAACAGAAATGTTGATAGATAAGAATGGACTGGAATGTTTTTTCTAATTAAAGTACAAGTGCTGGATCAACACTTATAAACTTGTCAGGTATTAGTAGGATTATGATTTTGTAGTGTTTGAATTACAGTTTAACTATACATAAAGTTCAAAGATATAACTATTCAAGTGCCATAAAGATTTGGTCAAATGAGAGACCTGTAGAATTTTTTCATTTGATGCAATCTGACTGCCAACAGTCAATTTAAAAGATGTGGAAGCTGTACATTGAGGTTTTTTGACATGAAGGGAATGGCAATATTTTTTCAAGCCTTGTGTACTATTTGATGTTAGCCTGGACTTATAACTTGTGTGCAAAATTTCAATTCATTCACTTACTCCATTTTCCTAGAATATTCAGTTTCATTGTGCAAAATGACACAACAAGAGCTGTCGGTAGGACAGCAACGCTCGACTATTCTAGTGCTTGATAGTAAAAAATAATGCTTGATACAGTTACCTACTCCTGTTTACAGGTTGGGGTCATGATGGTGAACAAGTGTGCAAAGTTTCAAAGCCATATGTCAATGGACTTTGAAAATATTTGAACTATTACAAAAACTTTAACGTAAATTCTAAGTCGAAAAAGGGGCATAATTCTGTCAAAATGCTTGATAGAGTTACCTCCTCCTGTCTACAGGTTGGGGTCATGATGGTGAACAAGTGTGCAAAGTTTCAAAGCCATATGTCTATGGACTTTGAAAATATTTGAACTATTACAAAAACTTTAACATAAATTCTAAGTCGAAAAAGGGGCATAATTCTGTCAAAATGCTTGATAGAGTTACCTTTTCCTGTCTACAGGTTGGGGTCATGATGGTGAACAAGTGTGCAAAGTTTCAAAGCCATATGTCAATGGACTTTGAAAATATTTGAACTATTACAAAAACTTTAACATAAGTGGTTACGCGGACGCCGACGCGGACGCCGACGCTCGGGTGACTGCAATAGCTCTACTTATTCTTATCGAATAGTCGAGCTAAAAATGAATGGCATTGAAACTCTTTTCACCAAAACTTAGCTCAGAAGCATACAAAAATCAAGTTTATATTTAACTCTGAATACATAGGTGTATAATCTTAAGCATATTGTTTCCACTTTAAATGTCCCAGTTGATCTATGAAATATTTGTATTTTACGTGGATTAAATGTACTTATACTTTTTGTACAAGTCATGTGTTAATGTCAAATTCTGCTGTAATTCTCAAACAAGAGGGCCATAATGGCCCTGAAGTCGCTCACCTGTATATAGGCCCCCGAAGCGGGGCCAGTTTTAACCCCAGGGCTTTTATTTGAACAAACTTGGTAGACACCCATTAGAAGATGTTTCATGCTAAACATCTAAGGTCTAGCTCGTTGGGTTTTTTAAAAGAAGATTTTTTCAAGTTTTTTTCTTTACACATATAGTTAAAAACAAGTTTTGACCCCAGGGCTTTTATTTGAACAATCTTTGTAGACACTTACTATAAATTGTCTCATGCTTAATATCTTAACTCTAGCTATTCGGGTTTTTTCAAAGAAGATTTTTAAGTTTTTGCTATACACATATAAGGAAATCAATGTCCCCCGGGGCTGGCCAATTTTGACCCCAGGGCTTTTATTTGAACAAACTTTGTAGAAACTCACTAGAAGATGCTTCGTGCTTAATATTTAAACTCTAGCTATTTGTTTTTTTTTTTCAAAAAAGATTTTTTAAGTTTTTGCTATACACATATAAGGAAAATCAATGACCCCCTGGACGGGGCCAATTTTGACCCCAGGGCTCTTATTTGACATCCATTAGAACATGTTTCATGCTAAATATCTTAGCTCTAGCTCTTTGGGTTCTTTAAAAGAAGATTTTTATGCATATAGGGAAAATCAATGACCCCCTGGGGCGGGGCCAATTTTGACCCCAGGGCTTTTATTTGAACAAACTTAGAAGACACCCATTAGAAGATGTTTCATGCTAAATATCTTAGCTCTATCTCTTTGGGTTCTTTAAAAGAAGATTTTTTAAGTTTTTACTATATGCATACAGGGAAAATCAATGACCCCCTGGGGCGGGGCCAATTTTGACCCCAGGGCTTTTATTTAAACAAACTTGGTAGACACTCACTAGAAGATGTTTCATGCCAAATATCTAAGCTCTAGCTCTTTGGGTTTTTTAGAAGAAGATATTTAAAGTTTTTTTCTTTTGGTTGCCATGGCAACCAGTTCCGCATGGAAGTAAATTCTTTGAACAATTTTCAAAGGTGACCACCAAAGGAACATTCCTGTGAAGTTTGGATGAAATTGGCTTAGTGGTTTATGAGGAGATGTCATTTAAAGTAAAAATTTACGGAGGACGGACGGACGCCGGACGAAAAGCGATCACAAAAGCTCACCCTGTCACTTTGTGACAGGTGAGCTAAAAAAAAGTTCAGTTTTCATTGAAATCTATAGTAATCAATATATAAATCACAAGTTTACTTACCCCAATATCCACATCATTGATGTACTGAAATACATCCTTAAGTAGTTCAGTTCTTCCATTTACAGCTAACCAGTGAAGCTGAAAGTTTATATGACATTCTCTTAAATAATGCTTCAATGTTATTTACAGATTTATAGAATTATCTGAGGTGTCATACTATGTTAGGGAATTGATTCTTTGGATTAGCAGTCTAGAACACTGTCTATATTTGTACTTTAAGCTGGAATATATATGAGCCGCATCACGACAATGTTGGATGCGCAGGCTGGTCTGGATCCATGCTGGTCGCAAACGCACTATGTTGGTTTTGTCGTGATGCGGCTCATAAAATTATGCCTTTACATATTTCTGTTACATAGTTATATGCTCAAAAAGTATTTTAAGATATAATTAATCTGAAAGTATAACTGAAGCATACCACTGTAAGACCCTCATTACTGGTAATCCTGACATCAGCAGCATGCTCCAACAGGCTGACAACACATTTCTTTTGTCTGCAAGTAAATATTCATTTATAAGTCTGACACATATGGACCTTTCCAGTGTTTACAGTTTTATGTCAGTTGATTGACTGGCTATCCAATTGCTACTCTGGGATAATGCATAGTCATTGGTTGACCTGGTTTAGACAAAAGAAAACATGGTTTGGGTGGTGATACTGTTCGTGAGCAGTTGACCTAGCCATGAATAGAAAAGGTAGTGGCTAAAATTTTAACAGGCCCATTATCCGTTAAGTCACAAACAGAAACATATATTTTTCTGAAAATTTTCTGCCTTGAATATTTTGCTTATTCAGTTTATCATTTCAAAAAGAGAATCTTAATGGTTAGAACTAGTCTAGATGTGCAATGAAAAGCTCAATTTTGCATACGGAATACACTTTTCTAGCAGAGTAAATCATGAATTTCTCCTGCAAATAAGCTTTTAAAGATCTTTCGTATACATCATACATTAGAGTATGTTTCGGTTATAGTTGCCGACTAAGAACCATGTGATCCTAAATGTCCTGGGTCCGAATCCTGAAAGGGACTTTGGACAAAACTATCCATCTTAAGTTTACATGAAGTTGGTGGTACTGCTTAAATGCCATCATGTGTCTGAAAGTAATAATGCACAATAAACATATTAAAAGATTGAATAAGATCTAAAATATGATGCAATCAATTGAATCTTTTGTCGGTACAATTGACTTCCTTTGTTCTAAATCAATACCACAACCTTGTTGGACTAGCTTAACAGTGTGTCATTTAATTACAGCAATGAGAATATATATTTATTCAATGTAACACAAACCCATTCCTGGCCGCTAAATGTAGTGGTGTACAGCCAGACACGTCTCTTACATTCACATCAGCTCCTTTCTTTATCAATAAGTTCAAACACTCGGAAGATCCGCAACTGTTTGCAAAGTAAAAAAGAAACAACTTTATTGTTTTAATCAAAAGAACTCCATCATTCAAATACCATTTCAACAGATATTGATAAATAAGTCATGACGCTATAATGAGCATAAGTATAAAATCTTTTAGTCTTTCTGACCTTTTACTTGACGCCAGTAAATTGCATAGTTTTATGCAAAGGGACTATATACAAAATACAGGCTGAAGAGACAAGGAAGAACTAGAACTGTGTCCAAAGGACACGGATGCCCCCACTGACAACATATATATGGTATATAGTGAAAAAATTAACAAAATGCCATAATTCTGTTAAATTTGGTTGCAGCAAAAATTCATTCCTTTACTACCATCTACACATTAAGGTTGTTCATCTCTGGAAGTTAAAGCAAAATCTGCCATCTGGTTTAAGAGGAGTTGCGTTCACAAAATTTCTATATGGTATATAGTGAAAAAATCAACAAAGGGCCATAATTCTATTAAATTTGGTCGCAGCGAAAATTCCTTCCTTTACTACCATCTACACATTAAGGTTGTTCATCTCTGGAAGTTTAAGCAAAATCTGCCATCCGGTTTAAGAGGAGTTGCGTTCACAAAATTTCTATATGGTATATAGTGAAAAAAAATCAACAAAGGGCCATAAATCTGTTAAATTTGGTCGCAGCAAAACTTCCCTCCTTTACTACCATCTACACATTAAGGTTGTTCATCCCTGGAAGTTTAAGCAAAATCTGCCATCCGGTTTAAGAGGAGTTGCGTTCACAAAATTTCTACATAGTATATAGTGAAATATCAACAAAGGGCCATAATTCTGTTAAATTTGGTTGCAGCAAAAATTCCTTCCTTTACTACCATCTACACATTAAGGTTGTTCATCCCTGAAAGTTTAAGCAAAATCTGCCATCCGGTTTAAGAGGAGTTGCGTTCACAAAATTTCTACATAGTATATAGTGAAAAAAATCAACAAAGGGCCATAATTCTGTTAAATTTGGTTGCAGCGAAAATTCCTTCCTTTACTACCATCTACACATTAAGGTTGTTCATCCCTGAAAGTTTAAGCAAAATCTGCCATCCGATTTAAGAGGAGTTGCGTTCACAAGATTTCGGGACGTACAGACAGACGTACGGACGGACAGACGTACGGACGGACGGACAAGTGCAACGCTATATGCTCCCACTCTGTGGGGGCATAAAAATTTATTCTAACTGTACAATGCGATCCCGGGCAAAAAATTTACTATACTTTCTGGAGCTACACTAGGTCATGTTAAACATCAAATATGTTATAATTAAGCCTACACAAGACTTGTTGATTCTAACAAGAAGATATTCAAAGGGTTTTTCTATGCGATCTTTATAAGCAAAAAGTCTGGAGTGGTGCTAAGTTCCACACAATGACAAAGGTTTATATAAATTCAATAAAGATCTACAAAGTTACACGTCAGCTATTCCAGCAGTTTAAAAGAAAATCATTGCAGTTTCTTAAACAATCATTCTTTTATTATAAATCTGAATTAAACTTGTATATACATGTAATATTAAATAATTAGAATAAAAAATAATTACATACTTAGCTGATATATGCAGTAATGTTCTCTGAGCTCGGCCACATTTATAGTTGACATCATATTTTGAACTAGCCAGTAACTCTGACAATGACCTGCAATATTGAACAAAAACAACTGCTTAGAACACATCTCAAACAAACTGAGAGAAAGAAGGTATGCCATAAGACGCATGTTTCTTTTCAAAGACTTTACAGTTGCTTCAATTCCACACCAATTTATACCATGTGATTTTAAAAACAGGCAAAAACAATAATCACTGTAACTGATTTTCATAAAAAATCTACCAGAACAATTTAAAAGTGCAAAAGAATTTGAAATTGTCAAGTATTTCAGTTGAATATGCAGTATGCACTCATTTTTATTTGATCCCTCCTATGAATTCAAATCATTTCATGTCCGAAAAAGAGGCCATAAAAGCTCAGAAACATGCAACTGTGCCAAATAATTAACCCTTATAATCTGTTGGAACCAAAAGTGATCAGCATTTGCCACCAGAATAGAGCAAGGTCAGCCTCCATGTCCATGAACTCTTGTCAGACTCAATACACTTGACAGACCAGCTATAAAATTTCCATCTTGATATCCCAAAAATTGATAATGAATAATTCCAAAAATGGGAGCTGGACAAGTTAAATTAAGAAATTCAGCAGATATTGATTAAACAACATGAAATTTGATGGCACTTGAAATTCTTACAATTTAATAAAGAAAATTTAAAAGCTGATTCCAGCAATAAAGACTCTTTTACATAAGTTGTTTCTATTTTTATTTTTTATAAAATTTCACCTGTAAAAAAGTGTTGAATCTGTTGAATGGAATACACGTAGTCCATTTTTGAAAATACAAAAGCCAAAATTTGTTCACAGAAGTAATTTTACTATAATTAATAAACCTCCATGTGTAATGGTTATAGTTGGTGACCAAAGATCACTAGCCTCTCACTGGATTCTGTCATGTAAAGAAGCTATCCAGCTAGCTTACAGAAGTTTAGTGGTTTTATTCAGCAACAGTGTGCAGAGAGATCTGGTGGGCCGGCCACCCTGAGGTATTCTTCCACCTGTAAAGCTAGAAAGTTGCTAAAATACAGACCTTTACAGTGTCAGTGTCAACCAACAACAACAAAAAAGAGAAAGCAAACAAAATTTATTCTGTTAGTAAAAAATTCAAAAATAACTATACTTATGCTGATTTCCAATGACCATGGGCATCAACACATAGAAAGCTGCTTTTTCATCTAAAATAACAAGTAACAGTTTCAGTATAAGACATTTATCCTATATTATTATAATTATATTTCTTTAACAATTGCCCAGAAGCAAAAATATCTCAAAGCGACGTCATATTTATAGGACTAACTAGTAGATCTATATGTAGATTTAGACACTGTTATACAATTTTCCGTCAGCGCCAATTTTTTCGTCCTTTTATCAGAGATGAGCAAGAAATGTGCCCAAAAATCATACATTAAAATTTATGTGTGACATACTGTATCATTTACTTTACCACTGTATACTAACTAGATCTAATTACAATGTAGATCTCTACCTTCAGGAAGTTCTACTGTCCTTCCACTTCTTAGACTTTTTACTAGTCTCTGAATAAATGACATCATAGGCGTTCTACTCCAAAATAAAATAAATACATTGAATTAGTAAATCTTATCGTTTTTCACCTTCCTTTCCATCATAACTATTTTTAAATTAGAGACTCTATTTTGTTTACTTCCTACTTCAACAAATGAAATGTGAACGAAATGTATTTGATATCAAACATCAATCTTTCTTCAAATTATAAGTCAGCCATCTAACGGATATACAATAGTATAAATATGTGTCCACATATGTTTGATAAATATGTCTTCAAACATCTGAATCTCTAAAAATAAAATAAAATAAAGTTAATTAAACTTATTCCGTCCACAGCATTTTCTGTTGGTAAAACACCACTAAATATTAATACCGGGGGACCAGTCCCATGGATCCCTGCAGTACGCAGTCGTCCCGCTTTTATTCGACAGTGTTTGTGAGGCAGTTTTTGTGGCTGCAGACAGAGTGAAGTTTGTTTCGGGTTCTGCTTTAGAGTTACGCTGGGTATCAGACTATACAGCGGTGTGCAAACGGCACATCTTGGCTATTATACGAAAAGTCCAAGAAGATGCAATAGTTTAATTTTAGTACGGAAGAGTTACTTCCCTTTAAAAGAAATCCTCCATTATTTCTGTGAAAAGACGACTGCAATTTCCCATAATAGTCTTTATCTAAAACGATATGTAATATCACAGAGCTTTATTTTCTGCATTTTAATTCTCTGGTAATATTTGTAAAAGCCAATAGTATCGAAGAAGATAGATATATATTGTATCTAACTGTGGAAACAAGACACTTCATCCCCAAACAAAATCAATAAGACACTTTACCCACTCATCCAATATCCAGTACCGTCCAAGAATAGACTCAATCAAACCGAGCCTGCAACATTTTCAGTTTTGCCGTGTTGGGCTTTTTAGGGATTTTATTTTCTCTATTTTAGAACATTACCCATGCAGTCTATGCAAAAGTCAATTTTTTTTCAGGCCACACTGGGACATACGATAAGTATATCGTATATCCCAGGGCCACAAGGACCGAGACCCTAAGGTTTATTTCCGGCCCGGATGATATTTTTCCGGCCCAGACATTTCAAGCATTATTTTATAATAACTTGGTTGAATGTAAAAATGATTGTCTTTCTTAAAATTAGTGAGACCATCAATATAGAAACATAAGAAGATGCTGACCAATTGAAATAACTTAAGCAGGGTTCTCAAAGAGAAGTCCTTGGACTCCCAAGCACAGAAACGTAGGAGCACAGAGCACGTTGAATATGTTAAGCCATCTTTGCTGCACTTATGCAGTTGACTAATATGATGTATATTAGCAGAGTAAGCTAGGGGTTGGAGAGTCGGAGTTTGAACAGAGAAAAAGCTTATTCAGGAAAATGGTAGTATGTCCCAAATGGAATACACTGTACCATAAAAGTGATTGAAAAGATTTGAAATATAATTTCAAAAACCCTACATCATCAGACCATTATGCTGTTTTCTTCCAGATTCACTCCACACATGCACCCCCCTCGCATAAAAAAATATTCATTGTATTAGACAAACACATACTGGTAAATACCTCCATCTCAACTAATGTGAACAATATCTTTAGTAATTTCATTTCTTAAACTACATTTAAGCGTTATTACACACATTTTAACAAAACAAAGTTTCCTTTTGGTTACGATTTTTTTTTTTTTTTAATTATAAAAAACGGCATCGCGAAAATATGTGACTGATAATTTGTCTGTTTCCTGCAGAAACATTCACAATTCTACTTGTTGTTGATTTTGATTATATTAGATTAAATATTTTTTTATTATTTTAAGATTGTTACTCATCGGCTATTTCAACAGGCATCATAAAACAAAATTTTCAAATCTGTAATTTACGGCAAAATTTACCCTTGTTGATGAAACTTTTTGAAGACAGAGTTGACTGGTATTTAATTGACAGGCACAAAATAGATCTTAAGGTTGGTCAATATCTTCTTGAATAAATTCTTTGCATCACCGGGAACTTGTTATCAATCAGGTCATTGATATTTTTAACTTTTTGAAATTTTATTCGGACATGAGGACTGAAGGAAAGGAATTTTTCTCGGACCGCATGATTTTTATTCAGCCAGGACCGAGGACCGACGGACTTTGGCACAGACTGCCCATGTGTTATGTAATTGTAAGGCTTGGGTATCAGTAACACAGTGCATAATGTTTAAAATTTTCATAAATTTGCAGGGATCATTTCTGGCCAGAATTATTATTGAGAGAATTTCTCTTGTTCGGCCAATTTTAAGAAGTAAGTAAAGATTTTCTATACATATTTCAATATTCCATAATGGGCAAGTTGAATATGTGGATTATTCAAAGTTATAGCAAAAAGCCTTAGACATTATATTTTCATTAGATATCTATAAACAATGCAACATTAAAACACAGAGTGTATGTTCTGTTTGATACAATTGCAGTATTTCTGAAGAAACTTATACATTTTCTTTTGTAAAATCAGCTATTAATCAGTCTAGTAAGTTATATATTACACAGTTTTCAACAATACTACACAAATTTTTACCACCTTATAAGTACAGTGTAAAAACATTTTCAATCACACAGAAAACTGTACATTTTTTTTCCATGATGAAATAACATCTGTTTCTATGCCATTTTGTCAGTTTCAATGATCAAACTTTCATGTGATGTGCTGATCAAGGGAAGTTTAAGGTGTTTGATATATGTACAGGACCAATTAAGATTTAAAATTTCTCATTTACATGAGGCTTTTTAATGATTATGAGTATTTGAACATGATATTGTAAAGTGTAAAGCAGGAACATTATTACTGTTAATACTTTACATTTGAATTACTGGTGTTCAGCCTAAATGAGACTATCCAGGTGTTTTTTTTACAATCAAGTTGAATACATGTGAACTCTCCCATTTAAGCAGGATACTCCCACTTTGTGCAGCCATATTTTCAAAGATTTTTCTTAAAATAAGGGGTATTTTCACAAATTAAAGAAGTCTCCCTATTTTTGATGTCAAAACTTCCTTCTTTGTTTTTTGCAAATTCTAAAATCTCCCTCTCTTTGAAGAAAAATCTCCCACTTGATCAATAAAAAAAAGTTCACATGTATGAAGTTGTTTATTCACTCTGAATCTTTTGGTTTCTACAATTGGTTTCTACAATTAGATGGTTTATACAATTGGATGGTTTAAATAATCAGGTGATCTAGACAATTTGTTTGTTGATGCAATTTAGTCAGATGGTTTTTTCTTATACAGTTGTGTCTTTTTGACATCTGGTGATTTATGCAATCAGGTGGTTTCTGTAGTCTGATGGTGACCAAAATTGCCATGGGTGGTTTTTACAAAAGTTGGTTTCTACAATCAGATATTTTAGAGGATTTCTACAATCATATGGTTTCTGCTGTCAGGTGGTTTCTTTTGTCAAGTGTTTTCTGCAGTCAGATAGTTTCTTAAGTCAGGCAGTTGCTTTAAACAAGTTAAATTTTAGGCTAGTTGTTAAGTTCAGTCAGGTGTATTTGTTTGTTTGTTTAATTGGGTTTTATGTCACACCAACAAAGTATAGGTCATATGGCAGTGTTCAAGCTCTACTGGTGGAGGAAGACCTCAGACGCCCTTCCATGCACTATTTCAGGCACAAACTGGCACCCGAGTAGAACCACTGATGTCCCGTAAGCTAGCTGAATCACCAGCGTTCCGTGAGCTAGCTGAATATCTTCCTCACATGAAAGAATCAAAAGTCCCTGTTGGGATTCGAAACCACAGTGGTGAGAGGCATGTCGTTTAAAGTCAACAACCTTAACCACTTGGCCACTCAGTCAGGTGTATAAGGCATCTATTTCATCAATCAGTAAGCTCATGAAATCTGTGTTTAAATCTATAGTCAGATGATTTTTAATGCCAGGTAGTTCCTATAGCCAGTTTTTCTTTTCTTTTGTTGTATTTTTATACACATTTTCTTCAGTTAAGTTTTCTAGAAGTGCTGCATCTTCTACAGCTACATCTTCTACAGCTGCATCTTCTACAGCTGCATCTTCTCAATCTGCCTGCCTGTATTTCTCTTGTCAGGTTGACTATATTCCATCAGATAGTCAACTTTGTTTATGTATCCCAACTTTCAGGTGGTCTCTGCAATCAGGTGGTCACTTCAACATCAGTTCTTCTAACCAGGTATTTTCATTCAGATGACTGCTGACTGCTTTAATCAGGTAGCCTTTATTGAGAAGTAATTGATTAAGTTAGATGATTTGCAATGAATTGAAATAACAAGTGTTGGTGCTACTTTATAATAATGAACATAACAGCGGCTTAACTATTCAATACTACACTTTTCAAGTATTCCATAGAGCAAGACAAAAACCATTTATTAAGAAATATCGACTAGTTGTAATATTGATCCTAGTATCTTTCAGTCAGCTAAATAACAGAGTGAGATAGAGAGAGAGAATAGCTATATACAGAGAGAGGAAGGGTGATATTGATTGGTAATGTTCAGTGCTGCCATAAAGAGACCTATTTTTTCAGATGGTCAATGATTATTGGTGATGGGTTGTAGTTTCTTTAAGAAGCAGAAACATGTGATGTTGATTTTTGGAGAAATCTTGCCAAGTGTTGTCTGTCTATTAGATCGATATAGTTTCTTCCAGATTTGCTAGAAATTGCAATGTTCAATACACAAAGATCGATGGTTGAATTGCAAGATGACAATTTAAGCATCAGTCTACAAAAAGACTGTTTAAGATGGTTAAAGCTGTAATTAAGTTATATACAGGATATTCATTTTAATGTTAACAAAAGAAAATGAAATCTCTGTTATGGAATCATAAAATGATGTTACTTTGGGGTCAAGTGGAGGTTATTTGCTATCAACTATTATTCTTTCATTTAATCAGTTTTAATGAAATGACTTTGCTAATGTCATCAGCAGTTTAACAGTGTCATTAATAAAATGTAATGTGCATTTGAAGCCATTCTACCACTTTCATTTATGTGACCTTGAAGCCAATTTACCATGCAATTTATAAGCTGCTGTTACCTTACAGTTGTAATTACGTGCTCATGAAAACATTTTACTATTGTTACTAGATGTGTTCTTGAAACCTCTATACTATTGTTATTTTATGCCCTTGAAACCACTCTACTATTGTCATAATATGCCCTTGAAACTGTTTTTCAGCTTTATATGCCCTTTAAACTGATTTTCATCATTATATGCCTTTGAAACTGCATTTCATCATTATATGCCTTTGAAACTGCTCTTCATCATTATATGCCCTTGAAACTGCTCTTCATCATTATATGCCCTTGAAACTGCTCTTCATCATTATATGCCCTTAAAACTGCATTTCATCATTATATGCCCTTGAAACTGCTCTTCATCATTATATGCCCTTAAAACTGCTTTCATCATTATATGCCTTTGAAACTCCTCTTCATCATTATATGCCCTTGAAACTCCTCTTTATCATTTTATGCCCTTGAAACTGCTCTTCATCATTATATGCCTTTGAAACTCCTCTTCATCATTATATGCCCTTAAAACTGCTCTTCATCATTATATTAATGCCCTTGAAACTGTTCTTCATCAGTATATGCCCTTGAAACTGCTCTTCATCATTATATGCCCTTGAAACTGTTCTTTGTCATTATATGGCCTTGAAACTGCTCTTCTATTTTCATTTTATGCCTTTGAAACTGCACTGTTGTTATCATTGCATGTCCTTGAAACCACTCTACTATTGTCAGTATATGCTTTTGAAACTGCTGTACAAATTTTGTTTATGTGTCATTTGTATGCCCATTCTTGTTTACAATGTTTTGTAGGTCTGTTAGTCTGATATTTATACATTATATTAAGAAATGAAGAATAATTGAAGAACATTGAAATTATCATAATCTACCATACCAGATTTTAATATGGATTCTTAAGATTTATAATAATGTGCATAATATACTGTGGGCAAATTAAAGATATTCAAACAGATACATTAGTTACAGTGAATATGAGAAAGATATGGAAAGTGAATTTCTGTTTGACTGCATCCACTCAATAAAGGAATGATAAGATTCAATTATTGTCTCAGGACGAATTTACCTCATCTTGGGCAAATTGTTTGTATTGATTATGCCAGTTATCAAATCTATATTTGGCAAAAGCCTGGCATTAAGTGTGGAGAAATGGCAGCATGCTCATTAATTCCAATAAATATAAAAGACGTCCGTGGTGTTTAGGAGAGAAAATGGAAGGAATAATTGAGAATAGCTTGATATAACTTGAAAGTGTTCAATTTATTAACTTATTTAATTCATATGATATTTAGAACAAGCAGTGTTTGTAAAAAAAAACATAAATGCCCATTCCCATATCTGGTGATTAGGAAAGTTATCAAGAGGTTTCCTTAATATTGAAAATTTGACCTTAAAGGTCAAAGACTTTTAGGTGTCAAGGCTGTATTATCTAATATTATCTAAATAAAATGTCTATACGGTAAGTATGTTGTGCCCAAGTATAAAGGGTCATACATATAAGAATAAAGATTTAATGGCCAAAGGTTTAAGATTTCTGCAGAGAGAGACAGAAATAGATAGACAGACAGACAGACAGACAGACAGGCAAACAAACAGAAAATATTACACTCAATGAATATGGAGGCATTAAAAGCATACACAGTGAAAAAGCTTACAACATTTGAGAGACTTTTATGTTAGTCTCCCATTCATTATGCATTTGAGATTTGCCAGACTAAATGTCAATTTTCCATATATAGAACTTGAAAAGACAGTCTGGTGTTACCTCATGTTCATGATGTATGATTCTAATTTACTTAAATCTTACTCCTTGGTCTGTGTTACAAGCACCTAAAACTTTGTCCTGTACCAAGTAGATTTTCTGTAATTCACTTGACCAAAATGCAGGTCACTTTTCTTATTTCTTACATGTGATATTTTGAAAAATGAGAAGACTGATTTGAAAACTATTATGATCCACGCTTCATCGTTGTTGTTGTTGTTGTTTTGCAGAAACTTTACTGTAGCCCATTATTCAAACATTTTAAAAGTTATTAACATGAAGCTTGGAATACTTGCTTACATTTTTGCTAAACTTTCCATTAAAAAAAATATTGTAATTTATAATGTTTATATGCCATTCCTCTACATTCAAATATGGTGTGTCTGCAGTGAAATTTCTCAGTGAAATTATCAAATATATCCACTGTTACGTTTACATGTAAGTTATATACTGAATAGTTATATACTGAATAGTATATGATGAATATTCATGTTATGCTTCAGATGACTGCAAATGTCTTGTAAGGAAATTGAAAGCTGTAACTCTTCCAGATTTCTGCTGCATAAAAATTTGGACTGAATCCAGAAAAGGAATATGTGAGTACAAAATGTGTATCCACTTCCTGCCACACTTGCCACCCCAATAGATGAAATATTATGTCTGTAATCAAAGGTGTAGACAGAAAGTTGATATATAATAAAAAAAGAAGACTTTTTATTATCAATAAATATTTTCACCACAAAAAGATTTAAGAGAAACTAAAAAAATTTCTGCCTTGAATTTGGTTTGTATGTAATACATTTTTTATTTATAAAAAAAATATCTAGATTTTTCCTTTTAGGTCAATGCATTGCTGGACAATTATAGTATTTTTTACAAAAAGTTTATGTTCCAAGTCAATCAATACTTTTTGTACATTTATGCCCTTTTTTAGAATGTTATTTGCTTGTCTGTTTCGAAGAAAAAGTCAAGCTATTATAATCTCTGTTGCGTTGTCATCATGCAAAAACTTTTTGTAGACCATTACTTAAACAATTTTAAAGATATCAGTATGAAACTTGGAATATTTACTTATCATGACAAGGTGCAGTTGTAAGACAAGGGGCATAATTCTAAAGCTATATTTTTGTGTGCCTTTTTTAACTTTCCTAAATTTTCATCAAAGTGGTTATTTTAACAGATGAGCCATAACACAATATGTGATGCTCTTGTTTAGAATGTTTATTGTTTGTATGTAATGGAATAATATAATATGTGAATAATTTATTGTGTAGTACACTTTTTTTGTTCACTTTGCCATGATCATTTTTTGTTTGTATTCTTCCTATCTTTATAAATGTATAGCAGTGTACTCAGTATCCAGTAACTTATTCTATTTAAGTCAAGCTATGTTACCATAAATAGTTACTACAGTTACGTCAATGAAAGCTGTAAACATGTATGGTACATTTCATGTATAATATCCTGCAAGGAGATAGTCGGTACATGATATATAATAGTAAAATAAAATACCGTATTAGCTATATATATTAAGAATCAATATTTAAAAAGAAGATTTAAATTTTAAATGCTTTTACAATTTTTTACTTACTTTATATTATATCTGCTCACTAAAAAACCTTACAACCATACATTCATTATATTTGTTAATGAAAAAGAAACTCTTTGGTCCATACGCCAAAGAAAAAAGTTCTGGTTTCATTCTCCCTATATTTTCTCATCTTGTATAACCTTAGGTCCATACTTTAAATTTTGCCCACCAAAAACAGCTTAATGTCCATGTTATATAATTTCTCAGCAAAAACAACTTTAGGTCCATTATACTTACTTTATATTTGTTGTCCACCAAAAGTCCACCAAAAGTTTTAAATCATAATAAGCAGGTCCATACTTTATATTTGTTCAGCAATGTTGATGTTCAAATTGCGGGCTCAGTGCAAAATGTTTGTACCTTAATTCATAATGTATGGCAATGCTTTTCTTCACCTTAAGGGGAATTGTGGCAGGGCCGCGGGCCCATAGAGAGGGGAAAATGCATCACAGTGGGGAAATTAGGGGAAATTTTGAAGCAGACAATATAGCCCATTGTTGCAGGGGCATATCAGTGTGTTAATGTTATATGTTGTTTGCCATTTGTATTTTTTGCAGTGAATATGAATGTATGTGTATTGATTCATACTTGTTATTCTACATTTTGCCATTCATGATTTTGTGTCATTTGTCATTGTTTTGTATTTGCACGGATTAAAGGTTTTTATTACGTGAGCCAGACTTTCTATTGTATGATAATAAATATTTTCTGTGAGCACGTCTCCACACCAAAAGCCCTGAACCTATGAATAGCACCGTTTCCCTGTAGTAAGAGTGGACTGTGGCATTTGTATAAAGATAGATATGTCAACTGTGGAGCCATACCATTATGGTTTAAAAATTCAATATCCATCTCTTGTGAAGAAGTAAATCTCAAAATATAATAATGATAACAAATCATGTTGAAGCATATTTTTGAATATTTTCAGGGATTAGGGAAATATAATATAGTTTTTGAGGAGGGGAATGGGGCAAATTTCAGTGCCAAATTGGCCATAAAGCAATGTACAGCATAAAGTAGGAGTCTTAACCATTTCACCTACTTTAAACTTCAGCAAAGGCAATCTTAATATTCATACTAAAACTTTATATTCATGTTTGATTTCCATTTTACAGGATATCTTGACAGAATAGTTATTTCAAGCCTGACTATTTGTGACAGCTAGAATGCAAATAAAAGTCGGTAGATGTAAATAGATGACAAGCTGATCAGAGGTAGGACATGTATGGAAAATATCCCTTAATTTGTTTTTATTGCTCAGGGATTATGTGATATAGATTTTTTCTTAGAAATATATCTTGTCTGAGAAAAGATTGCGTGTAGGTGTGAGAAGTTGTTTGATGCTTTGATAATTTCCATAAAAAAATAGAGAAAAAAACAACACTCGGTGGCTCGCTTAAAAGCAGAGGGATGTTGAACAAGTGCTGTTGCCTGAATCATCATGTGTCCTTTCATTGTGTCGGATGGTACCCCACTTAACATACATGAATTAATGTACTTCCCAAGTGTTTCCAATTAGAAGCTTTTCATTGCTAAGTAATTGGATTTCTGTTATGTCAAATGTGTTAAATAAAGCTTCACATTATAGAGTTTGGTCAGACTGTATGGACATTCAGGCTTATTGGACTTGTTCTGTAATGGTGGAAAAGGCAAATTATCTTTACTCTTAAACAGCCAATACCAAGGATGATATCTCACATTTGCAGAATATTCTTTTGCCTGTTGTTAATTGTACATGTTGTTATTTTTACCATGCTAAAATATTTTTCATGGACATTGCTTATCATTCAGTCTCGACCAAAAACCATTCATCATTTTAAGGGAAAATTTTGAAATAAATACTGACTGATAAGGGAACTGTGCAGACCATGTTCATACAGTACAGATGCTATCATGTCTTCATTATTGCTGAATAACAATTCTGATTGAATACTCCCTCAATGGATTTAAAATGGTCATAAGTCTGATATCATTTTTGCATTTTGTCAAATTCTCCATTATAACAAGACTCACTCCACCTGGTATCAGGGACAAATAGGGAAACAAACCAATGATACTTTTAATTATTAACATTATTAACTGTTTGAAGACATTGCTAAAAGATTTTGTGATGCAGAAAAGTTTTGCTAATACAAATTGAATGGCATATATTGCTTAGTGTCATAAATGTATTTGCCATGGGTTTAGGTAGTTAAAATTTCAGTGTTGGGTATATTTTTTGGTTTCTGGTAATCAATGACATGATAGCTTATGATTGTGACAGGGTCATGAGAGATTATTATCTCTAATGAACTCAATAAATTGAGTGATTTTCAATTATTTGTTTTTGTTTTCATGGCTTTTGAAAGAACACCCTGTTAATTCAGCAATGACCATGATTAACTGTACACATTTGTTCAACCTTTATCTCTGAATGACACGGAAAATTTATATGCTTAAACAAATATGTTTATGTGACAATTTTGTGTGATGTATGTTATGTAATGATTAAAGGAACTCCACTGAGGTTGGGAATCCTATTTGATTTAAATTCCTTACCACTAGGGCACTTAAAACAGAAAGATATGTAAAAGATCCTTAAAAAACTATGCTCTCAAATAAATTGAAAATCATATTTTTCTGCTATTCCTGGCCTGATTTGAGTGAAAAGCATTGCAAGTCTTAAAAGAATAATTATTTTGGAAATATTTGGAGTAAGCAAATGGTCTAAAATTATGCACAGTTATTTGCAAAGATCTTCATCCATTGAAACTATTTCATTTAAAAAATTATTTCCAGTTAAGTCAAGTCTTAAAATGTCAGTGGAGTCCTTTTAAGTGCTTTGTACAATTCTTATAAATATTTTGTCGATATTGTAGAAAAAGTTTCCAGATATCAACACTGTTTTCAATAGACTATTATTTTCAGAAATGGTTGAAAATCGTCTTAATTCCATTCATTTGATACTTTTAGAGTGCTAGAGAAAATTCCATGAGTGGTTTTGTTGTCGATCTAGACAAAGAGGTTTGGAAAATCTCCAAAAAGAGTTGTTATTGTGATATAAATGTGGGCCTGAAACAATCGCCAGACTTGCAGCTGCTGCACAAGGTTAGATATCTGTTTTTTTTATAAAAATCAATTTCTTTGAATGCAATATAATTAATGAGTATCTATGGTCATTTGTCATCTGCTGTCAATTTCTGTTGCAGATACTACCAGTATTAGTGTTGAATTAGTGAGGGGATGTTTTGTTGTTGTTTTTCTTCTGGGGCCAAATATATGCATTAATTTTCCCAAAAGACAAAATATTGAAAATAAAAAACAAGTATTCTAATCTTGATAATTTCAGAAAAGGGGTTTATTAGCTTGATATGGCTAACCTTGATCTGCTTAATTTCTCTAAGGATCTCAACTGAGGTCCAACAGCCTAAAATCATAAAATTTTAACAACCTGACAAAACAAAAAAAGAGCATAATGCCACTTTAAATGGACTTTTTCAGCTACTGAACTGTGCTCATTGCTCTTTTAAGTGGCTTATTGCTATTTGATTATTGATAATCAAACTGAAATAAAACGAGACTGACTATCTATGCATGTCTGCTGTCTGACTATGCTCTATACTGTTGGTGAAATAACTTAAATTTTTATCTTGGTTACCGAAAAATTAATATATGGAGTACAGTTCCAAAAATGGAAGCTGGACAATTCCATTTAAAGTGGTATTATGCTTGTTTGATAATTCTGTTCATGCCAGAGCAGAGGTACAGTGTGAATAACTGAAGAAAGAATTTTGTGATCAGTTACTACAAAAGTGACCGATTCAAAGTTAAGGCACTACCAATTGAGCTATTGTGGATGTCATTTGTTTTATCATTTGAATTAGAATTGGAACAAGTATCAGTAAAACTTTTACTTTGAGTGAAGACGACATTCTTGTAATCATCGTTGGATACCAACGTTTGATACATGTAACATGTAATCTGATAAATGTTAATGGTTTGGCCGTGGGTATACCACTATATCTTGTAATATGTCCATTGATTTGTTTTATCCTAATATCCTATGTGTTTGTTGATGCATTTTCAAATGATGTTCGGAAAAAAAGCACTTACTTGGCCCTTGTATAGATGATATTGATGGAATTTCATGTGTGAATATTTCTTGCGTCAATGTAACCATGGTGATTATGTCCTTGTTATAGCATACCAACTCTTATTGGATATACAATGTAAACAAGTACTGGTCATTGGAAATTTTAGCTTCATTTCATATGCAGTGTACTTATACTTGTCGCTGGAAACATTAATGTCTGAAACAGTGGAAAAGTTGAGTTATTATGTTGCCAAAAATAGCATTTTTGTTAAAAAATAGAAGCAACAAATCTATATCAATTTCTTGTATATGGAGAGCTGTTGTCATAATGACTTTATGCATCCACTGGTACCTTTGATATCTTATATGTAATTACCTTGCTAGCTTATGGTTCTACTAAAGTGCCTGCTCCTGTCTGAAATAAGGCACAAAGGGGAACCTGAAATCTTCCTCCACCAGTTAAGATGGAAAGTTGCCTTATGACCTTAATGACCTTACTTAATGTGGGTGTGACTAAAAATCAAATAAAAACAAAATAACACCTTGCATGATCACCCTTTTTTGAGGTATTTAAGAACCTTGGAGTCAAAAGGGTCAAGTCAATGCTATAACAGTTGATTTTCCTTCTTTGACTGTGTTGTTTTACAGTGTCAAAAATCTGCAATGGAGAGCATCCTTTATTGTAGCATCAAATAATTATATTATTTTCTTTGTTTATATCAAATTAGTGGAACTTAAAACTAAGCATTATTTTGTTGCTCACTTTTGAAATAGAAAGTAACATTATTGGATTATTATAACTGAAATTGTTTTGTTTTTCAATTATTCTTCAGACAGATTTTTATCTTATCTGAGCTAACTGTCTCTGTTTACATATTCCCTTCGATTTAATAGCTTTCTAAAGGAAAGGAATCAATACCCAGATTGCTTTCACAGAAATAATCTTTGGTTGAAACCCTGTTAAAAATTGCACTAATCATTCATTTTTCATGGCAACAATTGTTACAAGGCAGTCTGTAGCAGTGCTATATCCCTTGCAGCAGCTGACATAAATGTGGAACTTTTTAACCTTTGACCATTATCGACCTTGAAACTTTAGCTAGGCACATCATAAGCACATCATGTTATGTTGATCTTCCCAAAATGGACAAGACATTTGACTTGTATGTGTAGCCTTGACCTTGGGGTTAGCAGTCTAGATGTTGCCTTCTACACATCATATCTTGATGGTGACCTGATCACCATCATTTGTGTCAAGTAATTTAAATTATCATCATCTTCCAAAAGCTATAGAATGGCTTTAAAATGGTTGGTTTTTTTTTTGACCTGGTTGTTGTGCTCTGCACAGTGTCATAACGGTGATCATTTGTGCCAAGTTATTTTAAAAAAACTTTTCAGCAGTTTAAGAGTTATAGAGTGTGGACCTTTTTTAGCTCGACTATTCGAAGAATATGAGAGCTATTGTAGTCGCCCCGGCGTCGGCGTCAGCGTCCGCGTCGGCGTCTGCGTTGGTTAAAGTTTTTTGTAAAGTCAAATATCTCAATTATTACTTAAGATATTCAATTGAAACTTACAATACTTATTTCTAGTAACAAGATACATCAGATTGACAAGTTGGATAACTCTGCCTACAATATTGACAGAATTATGCCCCTTTTTAACTTAGAAATTTTGGTACAAGTTTTTTGTAAAGTCAAATATCTCAATTATTGCTTGAGATATTCAATTGAAACTTACAATACTTATTTATAGTAACAAGGTACATCAGATTGACAAGTTGGATAACTCTGCCTACAATATTGACAGAATTATGCCCCTTTTTAACTTAGAAATTTTGGTTAAAGTTTTTTTATGAAGTCAAATATCTCAATTATTGCTTGAGATATTCAATTGAAACTTACAATACTTTATTTTTAGTAACAAGGTACATCAGATTGACAAGTTGGATAACTCTGCCTACAATATTGACAGAATTATGCCCCTTTTTAACTTAGAAATTTTGGTTAAAGTTTTTTGTAAAGTCAAATATCTCAATTATTGCTTGAGATATTCAATTGAAACTTACAATACTTATTTATAGTAACAAGGTACATCAGATTGACAAGTTGGATAACTCTGCCTACAATATTGACAGAATTATGCCCCTTTGGAACTTAGAAATTTTGGTTAAAGTTTTTTTATAAAGTCAAATATCTCAATTATTGCTTGAGATATTCAATTGAAATTTAAAATACTTTTTTATAGTAACAATGTACATCAGTTTGCAAAATTGCATAACTCTGTCTGCAAAATTTGCAGAATTATTTGCCCCTTTGAAAGTTAGAAATTTTGGTTAAAGGTTAAAGGTCTTCAAAGATATTTACTTGAAACTTTACACATGCACTTAGGGTCATAATTGGAGGGTCATAATTGTATGTCACTGACCAAGTTCCATAACTCTATCTTGCATTAAGGCTGATTCATATTCCCTTTTCTACTTAGTCTCTTGGTTAATGTTTACATGCAAGTTTTACATATCTCAATAACTATTAAAGATATTTATTTAAAACTTCACATATGCATTTAGGGTCATAATTGTAGGTCACTGACAAAGATCCATAATTCTATCTTGCATTTAGGCTGATTTTTCTCCCCTTTTTCAACTTAGAAATTCATGGTAAAGTTTTGCTTGTAAGCTGTTATCTCAATAACTACTGAAGGGTTTGTGCCTTTTTGGGACAATTTTATGCATTCATAATAATAAAGCAGTGATTTACTTGATAAAACATCTTAATAACAAGCCTTTGCACCTTTTCTGTCAAATTTATGTATTCATAGGTTATTAGTATTATTATACTCAATAAAACACCCTTGTGACATTACCTTCCAAATAGTCAAGCCAATACTGTATAATTGGCCTATAACATGAATTTATAAAAAAAAATTGGCCCTTTAGTGAACTTAAAAAATTTAACATTATGAAGGCTCTTTTACTATCAAGCACTTAGAATAGTGGAGCATGCTGTCCTACTGACAGCTCTTGTTATATTTGACCTTGCTGATAGCTACCTGGTTGTTGCACATCATCTCATAATTGTGATCACACTGTCTAGCAGACTGATGAATAGAAGGCCATTCCTATATTTAACCCACTTTCCAGCAATGAATTAATAAAACTATCTTCTTGTTTTTTTCTGAAGATTTGAATTTTTATATTTTTACAGGGAAACACTTTTGATGCCTCTTTCAAAGATATACATACATATATTTAGTTCCATGCCTCTTTCAAAGATATACATACATATATTTAGTTCCATGCCTATTTCAAAGATATACATACATATATTTAGTTCCATGCCTATTTCAAAGATATACATACATATATTTAGTTCCATGCCTCTTTCAAAGATATACATACATATATTTAGTACCATGCCTCTTTCAAAGATATACATACATATATTTAGTTCCATGCCTCATACATACATATATTTAGTTCCATGCCTCTTTCAAAGATATACATACATATATTTAGTTCCATGTCTATTTCAAAGATATACATACATATATTTAGTTCCATGCCTATTTCAAAGATATACATACATAGATTTAGTTCCATGCCTCTTTCAAAGATATACATACATATATTTAGTTCCATGCCTCTTTCAAAGATATACATACATATATTTAGTTCCATGCCTCTTTCAAAGATATACATACATATATTTAGTTCCATGCCTCTTTCAAAGATATACATACATATATTTAGTTCCATGCCTCTTTCAAAGATATACATACATATATTTAGTTCCATGCCTCTTCCAAAGATATACATACATATATTTAGTTCCATGCCTCTTTCAAAGATATACATACATATATTTAGTTCCATGCCTCTTTCAAAGATATACATACATATATTTAGTTCCATGCCTCTTTCAAAGATATACGTACATATATTTAGTTCCATGCCTCTTTCAAAGATATACGTACATATATTTAGTTCCATGCCTCTTTCAAAGATATACGTATATATATTTAGTTCCATGCCTCTTTCAAAGATATACGTACATTTATTTAGTTCCATGCCTATTTCAAAGATATACATACATATATTTAGTTCCATGCCTCTTTTAGGTCTTTGCTGACAAATTTGATTCATTCTATAAACCATGGTTGTAAAGATTCTCTTTTTTTTCTATGAATATGGAGAACTCTTTACAGGGCTTCAGCTTAAAAACTTATCAGCTTATTTTAATATATATTTTTATTTTATGGTTATTCTTTTCTTCTTTAATTTTTCTGGGAATTTTTACTCAACCAAGTCCTTAACCATCAAGGGGCATGAAAGTTGGCTTTCCGGGGAAAAAAACTCAAATATTTATTAGCAGGTTTTGATGTAATTGCATCTGTTGTTTCTTGTGCAGTGTGCTCTAGTCTTTTGTAATCCATTTAACTCCACCCTAGAGTCTTTGAAGCCTTTTCAGGGACAGTCTGATGGTTATGTCTCTGCTTAACACCCAAGCACTGCAAGTTGGTCATATGCCCATCAATTTTGGTGCCAGAACAAAAGTACAGTATTGATCTGGCAGTTTGGAGACCAAATTAAGGTTAAAACACCGAGCATTTCCCAAGCTTTACCCTACTCTGCCTCGGAATTTGTTGGCTAGGGTTACAGCTGACTCAGGCATTCCTGCCAGACATCATAGAATATTTGCTTGTTGTGGGGAAGTTGCAAACTAAGCAATCATACTCTCATTAAGATGGTTAATGACTATTAAACTTTGACTTTACTGAAATTGGCCTCATTCCAGTGATTCTTTTGCTTAAAGTAGTTGCCCAATGTAGGTCTCTTCCAAAGTGACAAAACTGTTGAAAATTCCTTAATAAATATTTGAAATTCCCCAATATTGTGGAGATTTTCCCCCAAAGAAGGTAAAACTTTTGGATAAATTTAGCTGATTTAATGAAAAGACATTGTTCATTGTGTATTTACTAAAATCATCTGAAATAATTCCTGTTTAAAAAGGTTTATTTTAATTTTACCAATTTACTTATATGTGTACCACACTAAAATTTCCCAAGTTTAAAGGAATTGGTTGTTGCAAAAAAGTTTTAAAAAAATGCATCCTTCATTGACCTTGTGATGCATACATATGGTAATTGATCATTCAAGGAGATAATAATGATATATTTAAATCAGCCATCTTCCTTATTTTTGCCACTGCCCATTAGTATATAGATTGCCCTTATCAGTTAGTCCATTCCCCTGTCCTGGTCTTCATCCATAGACTGAGAAAACAATGGAAGTTGATCCATGTCCTATGGACACATTTCTAGTTACACACACAAAAATATCATGGAGGGGACATTCTTTCAGTTTTTGAATGCTTTTTTCTCCCATTTTTCAGCAACTGGCAAGATAACCGATGATAATAAGTTTATAATCTTCACCACCATTATAGCCACCAACATTTATGTTAAATAATTATGGTCGCCAGTTTTTCCCAATAAGTACGCTAGAATAGAATGAGAGTATGGAGATATACGTCAATACAATCATTACCCAGAATGCATTTGAGTTGTTATTGATTATCTTGCCTGCTTGGTAAGAGAAGCTACGATTCTGAAAAAAAAATGTCAGGCTTTACTAACAAAATGTGACCAATTGTGGGCCGGAATTGGAATTATTTTACCATTTTTGTATAATTAATACATCTCAGGATTATCAAACTGTGTTTTTTATCATAATTTAGGTAAGGTTACTGTTTAATTGTTTGTTTCATATTGAATTGTTTCCTAATCTCATTGTGTATTATAATAAGTAATGAAGGTAGGCAGCGAGCTTGTTTGTTTGGATTAAAAATAGTGAGCCACTGTGTTTCAATGTAAATAAATCATAATATAAAGAATGGAATAAGAAATAGACATACACTAAAAAAGCATAAATCTGTTATTGTATTCAGCATTTTTTTTAGATAAATTTTCATATGTTTGAAAATCAGAAAAATGCATCAAACCAATGTAAGAGCCATGTCTGTAAATCCAGAATAAACCCTGAATTTTCACATCATACAAAAAAGTCATGTACAAAATAAATAATAAGACTGACAAATAATAAAGTTCAATATTTTGTGGGTTTTTTTTACATTTGTATTATATTCATATAATATCATTTTATTATATGTTTCTGATTTTAATATTAAAATCATCCTTCCTTTTTAATACATGTACATTAAGCAATGTTTGGTTTTCTTTAAAGCAGCTAGGTAATCTTTGTGATAATTAAAAAATTGTTCATAACAGAAAAGGCATTGTTAAATGTACAAAAGTGACTTAAATTGAGATAAAGTAACAACTGAAATTGACAGTTGAAATTAAATAACGGCAGAATATATAATATAACAAAAATAAGCATTTATGAGCATTGTGAACCCTTGGTATGAGCATTTCTTTTTTTTAAAATGTTAAACCAATAAATTTTTTTTCCTTGGTTGTATACTTAATATTTCGTGTTTATATCAGCTTTAAGCCTTATATTATTAACCTTTTACCTGCTGTATTTGTGTAGTGGATTTGCCCAGCTTTTAATTTGGAATAGTCTATTCAAAGTTTTAAGGGATTTCAATATCAACATACAAAAACTGAGCTGCCAACAGTGTAGAGCCTGATCAGATTTCAGAAGTTCACACGGCCACACGTATGTTAAAAACAACTTTGATAGCCGTGTCAGATGGTGTTTTTCTAACTTTTGTAAATTAAATGTAACAGATGTTGTATTGTATATATATATTTATATATAATATGCTTTAATATGATTATACAGATATATAATAAAATATTTAGCATCAGTGAACCTGAAGCCATTAAAATTATGCTATGAGTAAATTGTACTTCTTTGAATTCAGAATTTTGAAAATGTCAAAACGATGGAAGACAATGGCAAGTAGTTAGGAGCATAGCTTTGTCAATATTTATCTGTAGGTCAACTTCTGCCTGGTGGGGGTGAGAGGGGTGAGGTTGTATTGCCTAGAAATGTTTTTGCTCTGTAGTGTCAAAGGTGTGTTAATGCCATATTCAGTACAATAAATGTTCAAATGGATTACATGTATTAGAAATTATAGGCAGTCAAAAAAACTAGTTTTATTTTTTTCACTTTCTTTGAAAACAAGTGTAGGGTTACAAAGTCTATAGACAGGAAGCTATGCCACTTGCATTATAGACTTTGTATGAATGTGCAAGCAGGTCTGGTGATGTAGGCAAGATATTTGGTGCCTCTAGTGTGCACTGACCCTAAATAATATGTTGTTAATGTGCAGCTTTATGTGCAGTAGAACCGGTTTGTTTAATATAAGTCCAAAATCTGAAACTAGTTCATGAAATTATTACTTTTAACACCATATTAACATGTATTTAGGTAAATTGATCAAATTATAAGGGTAATATTAACAGTTAGTTAGTACATATTCATCGGCTGTGATTGAAACTGCAATATTAGCTACATGCAGTTACCTTGACAACAATACTGTGTCACATGATTATTTCATTATGTTAAGACACTGGCATCTTTTTCTATAATTTTTAATATTTTTTTTGTCAGCAGCTTTTATGAAGATCAGCTTCCAATAAACTACAGGGCCCAGATTTCAAAACCCATCTTCAGGGCTTATAGGTTTTTGCTTAAATTTTGTTCTTGGTTACCTTGATTAGAGGCAGGTTAATAAAAATATGAATATTTCACATATACCTGGTCAAATCTCTAAATTGATATCAATAAACAACAGTACATGTACATTTTTGTTATTTGGTAAGTTACCCTGCTGAATTGTTGCAACATATTTGTTTCTTTTTGAATTTGAATGTGTTCATAATTATAATCATTAATTTTAAGGATTTCAAAAAAAAAAAATCAAAATACTAAAATTTACAGAGGTTTGATCATGCTGCAAGGACTGGTTAAAGTAAATAATACAATCTCATTCGAAGTATTTCTTTTAATTACGGTATATTTGTTAGCTGGCAGTGAGTTAGGGCTGTTTGTTTAACAGGTCTGATTAGTAATCTCATGATTTCTGACCACATGAGTTCAAACCCTAAGCAGATGTTTTATTTGCTAGAATATGTTTATAAATGTAAGCTTCCTACACATTTGAACAAAAATAAATTCAGTCTAAAATCAGTTGTTGCAATCATTTTGAAAATGGCATATGTCACAAGATGGTAAGCTTCCCTGTTTTCTTGCTATATAAAATTCAATGTTTGATGAAAAAAAAAACCTCACATTTGTCGTAATTTCATAAAGAAGCTTACATTAAACTCATCCCTGAAACGTAATAAAGGCTTGCCACAGGCTCGTTCATAATGCTTTTCAACACTTTTTTAATATGAGTCTACATTAAAATGACATTTGTGAGATATTATACATGTATATAAATGTTACTCTAAAAGATTTGACATTACTTTGTGAATTCACAATTTATTTAACAATCTTTTCTTTGCTGTTACAAAACAAAATAGACATAAAAAAGTTGTAGAATCCAGGAAAATTTAAATTTTTTCAGTTAATGGAATATTTTACATTTGCATCTGTATACCTCTACAGATAATTACCTTTCCCTTCTGTTTAGAATTCGACAGTGTTTTTATAAAGATGTCTGCCTGCCTTCATGTTTTCATAGAAATGTCTGCAGTGAAAACTGCTTAAATGTTTTCATAGAGATGTCTGCAGTGAAAACTGCTTTAATGTTTTCATAGAGATGTCTGCAGTGAAAACTGCTTAAATGTTTTCATAGAGATGTCTGCAGTGAAGACTGCTTAAATGTTTTCATAGAGATGTCTGCAATGTACACTGCTTTAATGTTTTCATAGAAATGTCTGCAGTGTAGATTGCTTTAATGTTTTCATAGAGATGTCTGCAGTGAAAACTGCTTAAATGTTTTCATAGAGATGTCTCCAATAAATGTTTTCATAGAGATGTCTCCAATAAATGTTTTCATAGAGATGTCTGCAGTGTAGATTGCTTTAATGTTTTCATAGTGATGTCTGCAATCTAGAGAGTGTTTTAATGTTTTTATAGAGATGTCTGCAATAAAGACTGCATCCATGTTTTCATAGAGATGTCTGCAGTGTAGACTGCTTTAATGTTTTCATAGAGATGTCTGCAGTGTAGACTACTTTAATTTTTTCATAGAGATGTCTGCAATGTACACTGCTTTCATGTTTTCATAGAGATGTCTGCAGTGTAGACTGCTTTAATGTTTTCACAAGGATGTCGGCAGTGTAGATTGCTTTAATGTTTTCATAGAGATGTCTGCAGTGTACAGTCTGCTTTAATGTTTTCATAGAGATGTCTGCAGTGTAGACTGCATTAGTGTTTTCATAGAGATGTCTGCAAAGATCATAGAAAAGTTTGCAAAGGAGACTGCTTTAGTGTTTTCATAGAGATGTCTGCAATATAGACTGCCTTCGTGTTTTCATAGAGATGTCAGCAGTAACAATGTGTTTCTTCTTTGTTTCCTTCAAAAATCTTCAGTTACTACTATTAACATCTTCATTCTATATTGAATATTTTGAAAATACAGTAACAATTTGTTTCAACTAAGATTTTTGTATAGAGAAATCTTCACAAGATATAGTATTCCTTCTATATGGAAAACTTTTATCATCTTTTGAATTACTTTACTTTTTGCAATTTTTAGCTCGACTTTTCTATGAAAAGGGGAGCTATCCTACTCGCCCCGGCGTCGGCGTCGGCGTCGGCGTTAGCGTTGGCGTCACACCTTGGTTAAGTTTTTCGTACCACCCCACTTTATTTCAGAAGTATTACAAGTATGGCTTTGAAACTTACCATACTTGTTCACCATCATAACCTCCATCTACAGACAGGAGTACATAACTCTGTCAAGGTTTTTGACAGAATTATGGCCCTTTTTTGACTTAGAAAGTGTATTGAGCTTGGTTAAGTTTTTTGTACCACCTCACTTTATTTCAAAACCATTGGAGGTATTGCTTTGAAACTGACCATACTTGTTTACCATAACGACCTTCATCAACAGACAAGAGGACATAACTCTGTCAAGGTTTTTGACAGAATTATGCCCCTTTTTGACTTAGAAAATACATTGAATATGGGTAAAATCCACTTATTGCCTTAACCCTTTGAGATATTGCTTTGAAACTTTTAATGCTATTTCACATCATTACCCCCATCTGTACGCAAGAGAAGGTAACTCTGTCAGGGATTTGTTTTAAAAATTAAGGCCTTTTATCGACTTAGAATCTTGGTTAACTTTTTTGTACCAGTCAACTTTTTGACTGAACTGGTTGAGATATTAAATTGAAAGTTGGAATACTTGTTTACCATCATGGTCCCAAAACATGGGCAGGAGAAGGTAATTCTGTTAAGGATTTTATTTGAATTATGGCCCTTTTTGACTTAGAAACTCAGTTAAAATTTTCATTCTTGTCCACTTGTTGACTTAACCATTTGAGATATTACTTTGGAAGTTGGAGTTCTTATGTGCCATCATGAGACCTATCTGTAAGCAAGAGAAGATAACTCTGTGAAAATGTTTCTTGATTTGTACTTAGAAATTCCTAGTTAAAGTCTTGTGTGCCCTTAACTGTCAAAGTTTTGTTTTATAGGCAAGCACTAAAAAAGTCGAGCGCGCTGTCCTTCTGACAGCTCTTGTTATTTCTTTCCTCATTCAGTAATATTTTAATGATTCAATCGAGAATTCTACACTTACAATTAGGCTTCTAATATCTTATATTGAATACTTTTATCATACAGTTACTATTTGTTCCATTTGTAGGGAATACTTTGATACTTGGTTTGAGATATCTGAAGCTACAATTTGTTCCTTCTGTATGAATAACTTGAGCACGAATTTGCACCTTAAATTCTGTGTGAAATGTTTTCATTTTATGTTAAGATATTTGCATGTGAGCAATTACAATTTCTGTAGGCAAAACATTGATGCTTTTAAATGAAAAAATTGTATCTTAATTCTGTATGATATACTTTGATATACTTGTACAGATATATCTGCAGTTACAACTTATTCCTTCTGTACAGAATGTTTGGATTTAATGGTCATTGCCATTTATTCTTTCAGTGTTTTGATTATATGTTAAGAGATATCTGCAGTTACCATTTGTTTAATATGTGCAGAATGTTTTGGTTTAATGTTTACAGATATCTGCAGTTACTAGTTGTTTCTTATGTGCAGAATGTTTTGGTTTTATGTTTACAGATATCTGCAGTTACTATTCGTTTCTTACGTGCAGAATGTTTTGATTTCATGTTTACAGATATCTGCAGTTACTATTTGTGTCTTATGTGCAGAATGTTTTGGTTTAACCCATTACTTCATATACACGCCTTTTAATGCCTTTTTCAACCCCCCCCACCCTTTATGTTGTTTCAAATGATGAAAAAATGCCTTATTTAGGCCCCAAACACTTGTTTTTGTTTGAGAAATGTTGTTAAAAAAAGTGACCTCTTTTTCGGCGCGGCCCCCCAACCAAAAGATACATCAGGGGGTTGCCAGAAGGGGGCACATTGGGGGGGTTTGAAGGGGGGCGGAGTCCCCCTCATCGCCAAGAAAAGTTTGGACTTGGGAGAGGCTGTAAATGACCCCAGATTGATCATAAGGTAACGTGTAGCCAACGCTGAAAAGCATTTGACTCTATCTCAATCCATTGAGAAGTTGCAGCACTTTGAAATCAATTTTGATGGAAAAAATCAACGCAAAATAGTGATTTTTGGCAATTTTGAGATGTCCCCTCGTTGCCATGGTAACAGAAAATTTAAGCCTTAGCATGTTGTTGCAAGGGCAATGGTCCAGTCAACATTTGTGCCAAGTTTGATTAGTGTTGAAGCAGTTTTTATAGTATTATAGCAATTTGAACTTGTAACGGGAGACTTTTCAATGAAAACAGCCATTTTTCACAAAATGCTCATGAAGTAATGGGTTAATGTTTACAGATATCTGCAGTTACTAGTTGTTTCTTATGTGCAGAATGTTTTGGTTTTATGTTTAAAGATATCTGCAGTTACTAGTTGTTTCTTATGTGCAGAATGTTTTGGTTTAATGTTTACAGATATCTGCAGTTACTATTTGTTTCTTATGTGCAGAATGTTTTGGTTTAATGTTTACAGATATCTGCAGTTACTAGTTGTTTCTTATGTGCAGAATGTTTTGGTTTTATGTTTACAGATATCTGCAGTTACTAGTTGTTTCTTATGTGCAGAATGTTTTGGTTTTATGTTTACAGATATCTGCAGTTACTAGTTGTTTCTTATGTGCAGAATGTTTTGGTTTAATGTTTACAGATATCTGCAGTTACTATTTGTTTCTTATGTGCAGAATGTTTTGGTTTAATGTTTACAGATATCTGCAGTTACTAGTTGTTTCTTATGTGCAGAATGTATTGGTTTAATGTTTACAGATATCTGCAGTTACTAGTTGTTTCTTATGTGCAGAATGTTTTGGTTTTATGTTTAAAGATATCTGCAGTTACTAGTTGTTTCTTATGTGCAGAATGTTTAGGTTTAATGTTTACAGATATCTGCAGTTACCATTTGTTTCTTATGTGCAGAATGTTTTGATTTTATGTTTAGAGATATCTGCAGTAACAGTGTATTCATTCTGTTGGGAATACTTTGATGCTTACAGAGAGAAAATGGAATACCCTACATGGAATATTTGTTGTTTCTCTGTGAGCCACAATGGCAAGTTATTTGCCTACTGCGCTGATCAATGATGCTTCAGTAACTGTCTTTTATTGATTTCTGTTTTATATCTGAACTACTGGAATATGGTGCTATAAAACATGATACACTTGTAGAGATCTATAGGTTGTGTGAAGTAAGGAAAAGCTTCTAGCCTGGAAGACATATTTATGATAGCTTCACTAGTACTGGGAAACTTAGCACCAAGGATTGATTTATATTTTATTCTCTTTGGGTGAATTTGTACTAATACTATGCTATATTTGTATAATGGACTATCCCTGGTGTAATTTTGGAACTGTTCATCCATATTAAATGTCTGCAGAACAGTAAAGTAGAGCATGCAGGCCAGTGGTTCAGAGTTATGTCAGACTCTCTAACAGTCCTTTCAGGTCAGACTGTCCCAGTTATTTAATGTACATGAATTATATATAATTCAGAAAACAATAAAAAAACTCCCAAATAGAATATTCAACTACTATTTTCAGAAGTTTAAGCAATTGAGTATGCACACTTTGTCAAACCGCTAACTGGAAATTTACTAGGTTAGGTATTAAGGTATGATTTTAATTAAGATAACATGATCAAATATTCAGAACAGATAAAAGACATTATGCCTCAGAAATGAATTATATTTTCCTTCTTTAGAAAGAGGAAACATAAGTTTCTAATGTTGAAATAATAGTTTTAGAGCATTTTAGACATTTATCTTATGAAGAAAGTAGCACAAAATGCGAAATATTTTGTCATAAATGTAGCAAAATGTAAACAAAGTGGTATTTTGACTTCCATACAAAATACTTAAATACTATAATTGTACCACCTGCAAAAAAAGCAACAGAAGCAAAAGATAGTTCAAGTAATTAGCCAATGAGAATTTATTGTGGATACCAAAAATAAAAAGCTTTTGAGAAACACCTTTTTGGGGCATATTAATGGGCTTTTAATTTACATTATTTTGATTTGATAACTTGAATACAAACTTTGATTAATACACTTTATAACTGTGATTAAAGAATTGTTTTCTATTAAAAAACATAACCAATTAGATGTCTAAAAACTTGAGCTGGGTAGGAGAAATGTTCACAATTTTTAGGAATTTTCAAGATTAAATTGGGGTTTTTCAACAGTTTTGTCAAATGGGAAAAGGCAGAAAAAGAAGATTTAAACTGCTGGATTATAATCTGTTTCAGAATTGCAAGTTTATGTAACAAATTCAGTAGAAAATAAGCGTAATGATTATTATCATGTTGATTTATAACAAATGAAGCGCCTTCAGGTATATTTGTAACAAACCTATTTTTATCTCAATTTTAAGCTTGACTACCTATGAAAATATGACATATATGTTTATTTAGAAACACGGATACACAAAAAGTTGGGGGAGTTATTTTAATCCTATTTTGTCGACTTGAAAGTAGTTCTATCTACTTTCTTTTGTTCGAGCTAGTTATGATCGTGATTCAGTACTAAATACGTCACACGATGTTTAACTTTACTTAACTTACGTACAGAAATAAAATTTGATATCTATTGTATAGAATTGAATAGCGGCTATAATTTGAAGTGTAATATCTAGGGTAAAGTGAAGGTTTTACATGGAGGATATGATGTGGAAATTTTAAAAGGTAAATAACACAGCTTTCAAAGATTATGTACATTAATATTTAAATGTTGCAACAATGTTTCTAGTGAAATATGTTACAATATTTTTAATATTCTAGCATTTCAAATACTGAGGGTCTATCATCTTTATTGCTGTTTAAGATAGCATTGAAATGTCTTACTGTATCATGTTTCAAATTCATTTACAGCCCAACTTCCAACCTGTTTTATTGTGCATTTACAAAGAATTAATTGAATATATTGAATAGATTGAATAAAGATTTTAAAAATAAAATACTCGCAGTAACCTGACTTTCATCATAAAGTTAACATAAATGTGATGTTTAACTTATGGTCATATAAGACTAAACTTGCTCTTAAGTGTTCCACTGTGGGAACCCTTTAAAAACTAGCTGCGATAATTGAAATATTTGCCCATGCAACCAATTATATAGATATATGCCAGCCTGACCATTCTTTTTAATTTAAGCGATTGGATATCAAAATTAAGCGAATTAATTAATTAACAAGAACAATTCCAAATTGGAAATTAGACTGATCCAATTTACAGCAATTGTGCAAAGACTAGAAAATTCAGAGTCCTATGCTAAGAAGATATTTTAAAGCACCAGTGCGCACATTCAAAACTTTTGTCTTAATATTCAGAAAAAATTACGTAGTTAAGAATCATTTTCTGAAATTGCATCTTATTTCTGCACTCATCCATTGTGAAGATTGTGTAAGAAGATTGATTCTGTTCTTGTCTGTCTAGCGGGGGAAATGAAAGTCTAATTATGCAAATTATATTTCATTTGTTGCAAGATTTTATTATTTATTTCGTGAATTTCTAGTTATTTATTCCATTACATGTTTTTCTTCATCGATCAGCTAAAGACAGGAAAATCGCTTGAGTCTTTTATGATTAGCTAGTTGTTTTCTTTTACTTAATTTCTCCCTTACAGGAAAACTTTTTTGAATTCCTAGAAAATTGATATTGAATATATTTGTTCAAAGATAGTTTGTGCTGAGAGTTGATTTTACTGCCAAGTTTGATAACAATCTGTGACTGTTTAATTTAAATACAGTCTGTGAGATCATAGTAATTGTTAAGTCTGTAGTTTGAAATTGAACTCCTTACCTTATGGACTTTGAGATCTGCACGTAACCCTGCTTTAAATATAGGTAAGAGTTTATATTTTAGGGACTTTTTTATCAAAGTATAAGAATTAAGTAACCAACAGTATAGAGACTGGTTAGACTGCATGGATGTGCATAATAATCAATGTCAATTGTAAAACTCTCCAATCTCCCCTCCCCCAACACTGCCACACTGAGTTGGACATGTTCCTTACCAACTTGGCATCCAAAATTAAATTACTCTATTGACTGAGCAGGGTGGACACAGAAAAAATGTAAAAACCCTCTATCCTATAAATTGCCCTGAAATGTGGCGGACACAGGGGCCCTATGTTGACTAATTCATTTGTATGTCTTTATCACTCATAGTATTTCAAGGGTTTTGGCATAAACATATCTTTTTTTATAATTTCTGAATGAGTGATGATCATCACACTCGATGTCCAATGTCTGAGATCAGTAGTCATTTAGAAATTTCTCCTCACCTGAGGATGGAACCAGAAACATCTGGAACACAAATCTGATGCTAACACACATGACTGCATAAGAAAATATGAAGTGCAATGAAAACAATCATGTAAATGAATATTTTATATTGCACCTATGATAAATAATTGTCAACAATGGCAGTGATTCATAGTTTTCTTTGAGAACTTGTAAAGACAATTAATAAGTAAAAATAGAGGGGTTAATATCTGTTATCGAGAAATATGTATAAAAATTATTAAAGTTAAGAATGCCTGTTGTAGGACATTTTATATTTACTCTGTTTGGTTCCTTTTACAGACCACTAGAGCTGAAAATTGAAAAATTATCTATTATTCTGATTGATCACTAGGTTGATAATTAGCTTGACTATTCCTAGAATGATAGAGGGAGAGGTCATGCACCTTTTTTGGTACACTAATGTTTGCAGAGGCATAATGACACATTTTAAGTTCAAGCCAACAGAGCAAGAGATTTCAAATGTCCAAGGGCTTCTGCTCATGTTAATTCACAAAAAAGTGCATTAGTGCAGTTCTTGCATAATGGTATATGTCTAATTTGGTATTTCCTTTATCATTAAATCATTTGTTTTTTATGTACAAAGAAATTAGATTTGTCCTATGCTTTTCACCTGCTAATGCTATAACAGCCAAGTTTTCATAATGAAGCTTAGGCTGTCACAGTAGTAAGTTGTTTTTACATGGCTCCCAGTGAAAAACATTAAAAAACGTGCAACAAACATACATGCTCCCATGATTTTTTTTCCATCAGTACATGTTTTTCTTCTCTGTTATACCTACTTGGGCAGTTTTAATGCAGGAATAGGGGTTAAAATACTCACCTGTGTGTTAGTGTTGTCCATGGTTGTGTTAGCATAACACTTCATGCAGTTAACCACTCATGTATTTGGGATCATAGTGTTTGTCCCTGTCGGCGGTTCTTAACTTCAGCATGGGTTTTGACTAAACTAAAGCCCTCTGTGAAATTTGCTGGTTAAAGTTTTTTGCATGCAAGACTGTCGAAGAAATTCACTTGAAGCTTAAGACCTGTAATTCTGGTATTGATTTTGTTTTAATTTTTTTTTTTTTAAACATTTTAGGATAGTATGATTCTAAAATTTAGAACAAAAAATCCTGACTTTAATTGTCATGATCTTTATGGGTTTTACTTAAAATGATGCATAAGTTTATATAATCAAAGGGAGGTATTGAGAGTTATGACTGATGTGATACCATGTCTGATTGAGAATTTGTTAAAGTTGTGACTGGTGTGATTCTGTATTTAAGGATTTGTATTTAAAATCATGGCTGATGTGATGCCACATGTTTTATTAGGATTAATATTTAAAGCCATGGCTGATGTGATGTCACATGTTTTTAAGGATTAATATTTAAATCCTTGGCTGATGTGATGCCACATGTTTTCTTAGGATTTTTATTAAAAGCCATGGCTGATGTAATGCCACATGTATTTAAGGATTAATATTTAAAGCCATGGCTGATGTGATACCACATGTATTTTAGGATTTTTATTAAAAGCAATGGCTGATGTGATGTCACATGTTTTTAAGGATTAATATTTAAATCCTTGGCTGATGTGATGCCACATGTTTTATTAGGATTAATATTTAAAGCCATGGCTGATGTGATGTCACATGTTTTTAAGGATTAATATTTAAATCCTTGGCTGATGTGATGCCACATGTATTTTAGGATTTATATTTAAAGCCATGGCTGATGTAATGCCACATGTATTTTAGGATTTATATTTAAAGCCATGGCTGATGTAATGCCACATGTATTTTAGGATTTTTATTAAAAGCAATGGCTGATGTGATGTCACATGTTTTTAAGGATTAATATTTAAAGCCATGGCTGATGTGATACCACATGTATTTTAGAATTTTATTTAAATCCTTGGCTGATGTGATGCCACATGTTTTCTTAGGATGAATTTTTTTTAGGATTTTTATTCAAGTCATGATGATGTGATTCTGTATTGAGTTAATTTATAATGTCATTGTTTACAGAACATTCATTTTGCTTAACATATGCTTATCAAGAACTTATAATGGTTCAAGATGACAGCATTTGACCTTAGAATGAAACAGCTGGCTAGGTAATAAAACACATTCATGACATCAGAGGTATTGATCATAATTGTAAAGGGAACCATGGAGAAAAATTGATCAAATTGATCTTCTCTTAATTAACTGCTTAGTATGAATGTGGTTTATTGGTAAAATGACATAATAGACTCATTATCATACTGAACCAGTATTTACTTTACCAGCAAGGGAAGCTGGGAGAATGGATTTTATAAGAGACAAGGGAGGGCCAAGTATGAAGCAGGCCATTGATCGGGTATAATTATAGCAGCGAAAATTATCGACATGGATTTGGGTGTTTGTTAGAGAAATAGGGAGGAATAAGTACCAGAAAATTACTTTGATATTTGATCAATATTTATACAGATAGAGAATAAATATTTGCCTTTATCTTCCATGCTGTTTTGTTTTTGAATGCTGTATCTGATCAATGGTTTTATTTACATTAATTGGTCAAGTTGTATGAGTATGTCATAAAACAAATTATATGAAAAAAAAGTTTACTTTGATGGTACTGATAATGGTATCAATTTTTTTTTTCTAAATCAACGGTTGATTTCAATTCTTTTCTGTATTCACTTTAACCTTTACCGTGGTATTATATCTTAAATGGACTTTTCCATCTTTCAATCCAGACAAAACCAATTATCAGTTTTAGACAAAAACAATTTAAAATATTTAGGTAATTTTTCAAAATATATACTGACTGAATAGCAAATAGTGCCGACCATGATTAGATGGCATAGATGTGTTGGCTGATCTTGTTCTGTATGGGTCACATGGGTAGATGAACAGGCTAAGACTTGGGCAAGTGACATATTTTTACTGACTGTAGCAATACATTTACATGTTATCAAATTAGGTAAATACAAATTTACTATTTATTATTATGGTCATAAACTTCAGTAAATGTATGAACAATTTTACATCATAAAAATATATTTGTTTTTGTGTAATTTTAATCTTTTGGTTCTGTGACTGCTGGATATACTGTCCTCTATTATGAGAGGTACTTGTATTGATTTTGTGTTTAACATTGACGTCAGTAAAGTAATTTCCTATTTTGTCAACAACTTGATTTGTATGTCGCATAATAAGAGAATTTGTGATTTGTGTGGACTGGACAAGATGTTACCGCAGGAGTACAGATATTTGACCGAGAAAATTGTTTTCATTTAAAGAGATTGGTTCTTGGTTGAAAGCTTTATATAGAACTGTACATTTGTTGTCAGTTCATTATTATAGACTTATATTAAACAAGTCGAGAAATGTCAAAACGGAAAGCCTGAGGCAAAAGCTTTGAAACATTTCCAGAGACAAGATTAATGTATTCATCTTAATGAAATGATATAAGATTCTGTTAGTTTTTTTTTTTTGCTTAAAGCAGAAAAAGTCAAAACCACCTGTTAGGACATTTTTATGTTAGATTTGTGTAATATAATGTGGTTATAGTAAGAGCAATTCTTGATTTGGTACTTGTCTTTGGCTTGAATAGATTTTGCTAGTATCTCATCAGAATCAGAAGAGCTATGTGTGATCCATTCTAGTTCAATATTTAGAGACCAAAAATAAGACATTTAACCTTCTTTTAACGGAAAATTAATTCCAGATATACCTATGTACATATGGTCATATATTTGCCTGGTCATATTTTTGCGTATGATAAATGTATATTCAATTTTGCAAGGACCTGCTTATACTTCCATACTTGCCAGAGCAGACATACAATGTATACAATGGGAATGACTGTAGAAAAGATTTCATAAAAAAACACAACAAAAGTGACCTGCTACATCGGGGAATCAAACGTGGGTTGCCCAATTCACACTCCAATGCTCCACCTGTTGAACTAGACAGGTGTTGTAAATATATTGACATGTATGTGATGGTAATATTACATGAAAAGCAAGCAACATCACAAAATTTAGGTTTTCTTTGATGTCTTTTCTTTGAAAAAGTTTTTTTAATTACTAGATTTTTCTTTGGTGCGCTGCAGTTAGTCCCCAGCTTAACCCAATGAATAAAAAACAAATTTTTGATTTTTTTCTTTTTCCCCTTCATTTTTTCCCTTTTTTTCCCCAAAAGGTTTTTTGATAAAAGCACTAAAGGCATAAATTTTTTTGAAAATCAAAAACGCTAATCAGCATGTACTTTTAAACATAATGTTCATGATATTAATCATAAAGGCTAGCATTGATTAGAGATATTTATATCACTGACCTTTGTGACATTTTAAATAATTATATAAAACAGAAAACCAATACTTACCTATCTTGTTAATATGAACTTTTAACTATTAATGATATTGATAGGAGATTTATAATATACATGTACAGACAGATGAAAATTAAGATAATTTTATTTAAAGGTCACATTGCCTATTATCAGTGTCAGTAATTTCCATTTGCCAGGAAAATATTATTTATTGTATTTCTCAATTATAGTGCTCTCCCTAGGAAATCTTGCCTTTTATGGAAGTCTGACAAAATAGTATATGGGTACATTGACATTTAACATACATGTGTTAAAGATAGATGTAGGTGTGTGGGTATAATAATATATATGACATTGTGAGAACAAACATCTGGTCAGGGCAGTAATGTCTTCATGTCAGTATAAGCTGTCAATAAATTTATAACCAAGATCTGTTGTATGCAATATTGTATGCAATATTGGCCTCAGACTCATAAATCTTAAGGTACCCCCCCCCCCCGAAAAGGCGGCACGGGATATAGAAATAGTCTCCGTCTGACCTTCCCTCCTTCCGTCCGACATTTTTGTCCGGAGCATATCTCTAAAAGTATTTGAGTTATCAACTTGAAACTAAATAGGTGGATAGAGGAGCAGTGCACAAGAATGATAACTCTACCCTGCATAATTTTTGAGTTATTGCCCTTTGTTATTTTTCTAAATTGATTTTTGTCCAGAGCATAACTCAAAAAGCCTTTGAGATATCAAAATGAAACTTCATAGGTGCATAGATCTCACTCAGGAGGTGTACAGTGCACAAGAATGATAACCCTACCTTTCATAATTTTTGAGTTATTGCCCTTTGTTATTTTTCATACTTAATTTTTCACCTGAGTGGAGCAAAACTCAAAAGTGTTTGAGATGTCAACATGAAATGTCATAGGTGGATAGATTTTATTGAGTAGGAATGCTGTGCACAAGAATGATAACTCTTCCCTGTACAATTTTTGAGTTATTGCCCTTTGTTCTTTTTCATACTTAATTTTTCACCTGAGTGGAGCAAAACTCAAAAAGTTTTTGAGATATCAACATGAAATGTCATAGTTGGATAGATCTTATTAAGGAGGAATGTTGTGCGCAAGAATGATAACTCTTCCCTATACAATTTTTGAGTTATTGCCCTTTGTTCTTTTTCATGCTATTTTGTCCAGAGCTTATCTCAAAAAGTATTTGAGGTATCAACTTGAAACTTCATAGATGGATGGATCTCATTGTGGAGGAGTGCATTGCACAAGAATGATAACTCTACCCTGCATTATTTTTGAGTTATTACCCTTTGTTATTTTTCAAAGTTGATTTTTGTCCAGAGCATAACTCAAAAAGCCTTTGAGATATCAAAATGAAACTTCATAGGTGCATAGATCTCACTCAGGAGATGTGCAGTGCACAAGAATGATAACCCTACCTTTCATAATTTTTGAGTTATTGCCCTTTGTTATTTTTCATACTTAATTTTTCACCTGAGTGGAGCAAAACTCAAAAGTGTTTGAGATGTCAACATGAAATGTCATAGGTGGATAGATTTTATTGAGGAGGAATGCTGTGCACAAGAATGATAACTCTTCCCTGTACAATTTTTGAGTTATTGCCCTTTGTTCTTTTTCATACTATTTTGTCCGGAGCTTATCTCAAAAAGTATTTGAGGTATCAACTTGGAACTTCATAGGTGGATGAATCTCATTGAAGAAGAGTGCAGTGCACAGGAACGATAACTCTACCCTGCATAATTGTTTAGTTATTGCCCTTTTTTTATTTTTCAAAATTAATTTTTGTCCAGAGCATAACTCAAAAGGCCTTTGAGATATCATTATGAAACTTCATAGGTGCATAGATCTCACTCAGGAGGTGTGCAGTGCACAAGAATGATAACTCTACCTTTTATAATTTTTGAGTTATTGCCCTTTGTTATTTTTCATACTTAATTTTTCAATTCAATTTTTTTCTCAAAAAGTATTTGAGGTATCAACTTGAAACTTCATAGGTGGATAGACTTTACTGAGGAGGGATGTAGCACACAAGAATGATAACCTACCCTGCATTAATTTTCAGTTATTGCCCTTTGTTATTTTCAGCCATCAGTATTCACATAGGTTTCAAATCTGTAATCACTATAGCCATCAGTTTTCATTACCAAAAGACCTCTTAAAATGGAATTATTCTGCTCTACTACATATACATTCTTCCAATGAGCAAACACATTCGGCGGGGGATGGCCATGTTGACATGGCTCTTGTTGTACTTTTTCTTGAATAAATGTGATAAAAAACTTGTTTTTAATGCTAGTATGGTTTTCAGTGCTTATAATTTAAACAAGTGTGAAGCCTAATTCAAACAAGTTTTATGGCCAAATTCAAACAAGTCCTGATAGCTTATTCAAACAAGCCTGATGGCCTAATTCAAACAAGTCTGATGGCCTAATTCAAACATGTCTTGATGGCCTAATTCAAACAAGTTCTGATGGCCTACCTCAAACAAGTCCCAGTGGCCTAATTCAAACAAGTCCTGATGGCTTAATTCAGACTAGTCTTATGGCCTATCTCAAACCAGTCTGATGGCCTAATTCAGATAATTCCTGATGACTTAATTCAAACAAGTCTTTTGGCTTTATTCAAACTAGTCTGATGGTCTAATTCAAACAAGTCTGATGGCCTATTTAAAAAAACTAGTCTGATGGCCTAATTCAAACTAGACTGATGGCCTAATTCAGACAAGTCCTTATGGTCTAATTCAAACAAGTCTTAATGACTTAACAGATGCAGCAGTCTTGTTTACATGAAGTTGCCAGTTCAAAATTATCATGCAAGCACATTTTCTACCAGGTTTTGCAAACCTCTGGTATGAAATTGGTGCATGTTGGCAGACAGTCAGGTGGTAGGGTGTACACAGTTCCTTCCCTCAGTGCAGCTCATCCCACTGTTTCAATGGATTTCAAAAAATGATTGCCATCAAGTGCCTTTGCTGGTATTAATTTTGTGATTTTATCATTTTTTGCAGAATGATTGCCCTTTGCTTTCCAATATTGGCAGAAAAATTGGTTTGGTGACAATTTCATTATTCTATTCTTTTTGGATAGATATTCTAAATGTTCAACAAAATTTTTTGTATTTGTGTGTTCATTATAATTATCTAAGGTTAATTTCATTGAAAAGGTCTTAAAAAGACAATCATGGTCTAAGCTAAATTCAAACCTTTAAATAGGCATGATTTCTGGCATATTATCATTGAGCCTAGAAAGGAGTACAGTTCACATAATGCTTTTTCTGTAAGTATACAATTAATTTTAATTTTGTGCATTCTTTGAAGTTTATAATTACACACTTTACTTCTGAAATGTTAAATGGCCAACAAGAGGTCACTCAGAATATTTAAATTTCATAGGTCAATCAATTGTTGAACACTAAATGCTTTGACTACTCATTATATCAGATATGTGGGTTGCCAGACTATCTCATCATATTGACCTGCCTATTATGAATAAAAGGGGAGTTAGGTATTTTTTTTATCAGTTATATTAATTAAATGGTACCTTTTGGAAACTGTTTATTTCAAAGTAAATGCATTTTTTCATGCTTCACTTATTTAAAAGTGGTTTGGCAATCATCATGTAGAAAGCAATTTGATAGCTTGAAAACATGTACATTTCAAAATTTTTATTGAAATTTGATTTCTACTCATGTAATAGTGAGTGTAAATTTGTCAAGCATGACTGAAATCTATTACATCTAAGACAGCCTGTTCAAGTACTTTCGTCCTAATTCTGAACGTCCTAATTCTGAACGGAAAGTGCTTTTATAGAAAGATGTAATAACTTTGCTGTTTGATGAAATATGGGAAGTTTTTTGACATTATCTTTTGAATTATTAACTAAACATCGTAGAAAGACATTCAAATGTTGAATCAATATTAGATATTTTTTGTCATTTTACACTGCAAGAGTTTTATGCTGTTACTTTTTGCTTTTAATGCTCATAAAATTGTTTTGAAAGCATTTACAGGGGAGAATTCATCTGTGACAACAATATCAGCAACACGTTGTACTGGGCCTTCGGGATTTTGAGAAGCTGTTAACTAATGTTTGTTTTGAAAGAGAAATTGAAATAAATTCCATCAGTACTAAAATTTCCTGATGATTTTGTCTGTAAAAGAGTTCATCTGAGACTACATAAAAAGGAGAAAGTTTCAAAAATATTTATAAAGTTTACTGTTATTTCCTCACATGTTTATAACCGCTTTGCTGTCAAAACTTTAATTATGAAATTACAGTGTATTTGCCAGGGAAATTTCTAAGAAATACAAGAGCTATAATTATTTTTCACTTCATGTATATTAAAAAAATGATAAAATCCATTCTTTTACAGAAGAAAATTGACAAAGTAAAAACAATTTTTTTTATCAACAATGGGATAAAGAAATACCATAAACATCAAAATATTAGATTAATCTTTTTATATTCCAGTAATGGGTATATACCAGTGTTGTTTGCAAAATGGTATTTTGAACCAGTGTTGTTTGCAAATGGTATTGTGAGTGTGACTGGTATTGTCCAACAACATTGACCTGGCACTCTTGCATTTGACCCTGTAGTCGGTATATTCCGTAAAAGTGACGACCTACTTGTAAAACGATATAAGTGAAAATATCGAATTGTTAAAATGGTGTTAATTAAAAATTCCTCTGAATGAAGTTGGTAAAGGGGTTTCACTTGAAGAATGTAGATGTGACTGGTAGGTTCGAATCCTATTTCAGCGATTTCTTTTTTCTTGTTTTATTTAAGTTTTAAAATTGCCATTCTCATAAAACTATTGCAAACCTTTTTGTTGTGTGTGACTACCAGTGTAGTATTTTTATAGCGTGTATGCGCTAAAGCATATAGGACGATTGCATAATGTCACAAAGAGAACCGTTGAAAGATACTGTAATGAAATAAAAAATATAGTTTGTGTATAAAACACCACTTAGCAATTCTAAATCCAGGTGTAGTAAAATGATTTCAAATTAATTCTTGCGAGTAAAATTTAAAAAAATATATCCATAACGTGGTGTTGGTAAGGAATCAAACTAGACATCTATACCAATGCACCACACCTCACTGACGAGAGAAGTTAGCAAATTTATCAACATGTTTGACAGATACTGGTCAGTTTTTATTCAAATGACCTTAAGGAAAGTTAATGAAGTGCCAGGTCAATATTGTTGGACAATATACCAGTGTTGTTTGCAAAATGGTATTCTGAGTGACAGGTTTTCCAGTGTTGTTTGCAGAATGGTATTCTGAGTGTGACTGGTATTCCAGTCTTGTTTGCAGAATGGTATTCTGAGTGTGACTGGTATTCCAGACTTGTTTGCAGAATGGTATTCTGAGTGTGAAAGGTATTCCAGTCTTGTTTGCAGAATGGTATTCTGAGTGTGAAAGGTATTCCAGTCTTGTTTGCAAAATGGTATTTTGAGTGTGACTGGTATACCAGTGTTGTTTGCAAAATGGTATTCTGAGTGTGACTGGTATACCAGTGTTGTTTGCAAATGGTATTCTGAGTGTGACTGGTATACCAGTGTTGTTTGCAAAATGCTATTCTGAGTGTGACTGGTATACACAGTGTTGTTTGCAAAATGCTATTCTGAGTGTGACTGGTATACCAGTGTTGTTTGCAAATGGTATTCTGAGTGTGACTGGTATACCAGTGTTGTTTGCAAATGGTATTCTGAGTGTGACTGGTATACCAGTGTTGTTTGCAAAATGCTATTCTGAGTGTGAAAGGTATTCCAGTCTTGTTTGCAGAATGGTATTCTGAGTGTGAAAGGTATTCCAGTCTTGTTTGCAGAATGGTATTCTGAGTGTGAAAGGTATTCCAGTCTTGTTTGCAGAATGGTATTTTGAGTGTGAAAGGTATTCCAGTCTTGTTTGCAGAATGGTATTTTGAGTGGATTATGCTGGTAGTGAAGGGTGTGTTCAAGGCAAACCGTTGTTTCCTTGAGCAAGAAACTTTACACTCATTTCTTAGTACTGGGTAGTTCCAGGAACAGATTCGAGGGTGTTCAAAAAGTTTATAGCTTACAACACAATCGAAATTGAAATCAATTCATATAAACCAAATATAGTAAAAATCTTGAAGATCTTTAAAGATTTCGATAGTGATAATGTTACAAGGAATTAGCTGATTAGCCCATCTGTTCAGTGTCCACAATAAATTAGCTTTAAATCTTTTAATAAGTGATATCGTCCATCTGTCAAGTGTCCATAAGTGTGATAATAGATAACCAGTTAATAGTAGAATCTAGTGAAACATTCTCCTGAATGTTTTATGTTGATTGATCAATAACTTGGCCAATATTGATTATACCTACTCCTTCACAGGCACTGGAAAGTCAAGAGTAAGGAATCTCTGGTGGGTTATATAGGGAATCTTTAGTGTATTATTATTTAAAACAGTTGTGTCATACAGTGAACCAGTGAGAAAATAACTGCATATAAGGAATGGATATTATGTTATTATATGTAACTTTATGTGTTTTTTTTTTTAAGCAACATCCTGTTATGTGATACGATATTAAAATTATGTTGTATGTTGTAGAAATTCACGATGTAATGGGAATATGAAATATAATTTTTGTAATTTGTAAGCAGTGTCGGTTGTAGGAGTTTACAGGCAGATGGATTGTACACGCATATGGATTAAACAGGGATATACTATTCTAATAGATTTAAAAAACTAGTTAACATTTTAATTATATTAAAACAAAACATATCACATTTAAACTGCATGCCTTCAGAAGTGAGACCTAAAAATTTCAAGACAATCAGTTTTAAGAAAAATGTGCAAATATTTGAAGAAAATTAAAAAATATTAACAATTCAACCATTGATTTACATGTTATGTGCAATCAATGACTGATTTTGCAGTATTTATCACCATATTTTTATTGCATGACAATTGCAATCAGGGTCGTTGTTTTTTCCCCATATTTTGACTGTTATTGGTTATTTACTGTGATTTAAAATGCTGTTAACTGTGAATGTGTAAATGACTTCTTTTTTCATTTTTCACTTGACAATCTCTTCCTTTTTAATATAATTCTCAAAATTTTCATGATAATTAGCATGAATCTGTAGGCATGTGGCTTTAATGTTGAGACAGAGAACTGAGTGTAAGTTAAATCGTAGGGAATATGACTCGTTAGTGACAAGCTTGGAATTAGTTTCTATGGATACGAAGACAAACAGAGAATTTATCTGATATCATAACTTATCTTGTGCAATATTTATTTTTTCTCTGCCCATCTGAATCATTGTAACATATACTGCTTTGAATATAAGAATTATTTCTGTTTTGAATATAAGAATTATTTCTGCTTTGAATATAAGAATTATTCCTGCTCTGAATATAAGAATTATTCCTGCTTTGAATATAAGAATTATTCCTGCTTTGAATATAAGAATTATTCCTGCTTTGAATATAAGAATTATTTCACACACTTTTAATAGAATCTTACCTTTAAAGGTAAACAGTCTTGTAAAATTGTTTTAAATGCTTTTTAAAGAAAGAGATATGATAAAATGTATTATGAATGATTTTTAGGCAGGAGAAAGCAATGCGAAAATAATTAAATATAGAAAAAATTAAGTTTAGGCCGTTTCTTAAATGGAGGATTCCACATATTTAGCCACAAAGTCATATTTCATTTCAGTATGATACAGTTTATCCACAGTTTATCCACTAGTTTCATGTTGCTCAGAAATCTCTTGTATATTTTTGTTCAGAAACAGTTGAGATCCCTTGAGTAAAGTAATGAAACAAAAATAAATAACTGAGTGGGTGAGTTTTTGTGAGATAACGCAATGTTCAATCTCCAATATCGAATTTAGTGGAAACTATGATCCCAACGGACCAGAAAAATATAACAACACTAGTCTTATAGAATGTCACACTAACACACGGAAACTCATAGTCTTTTATTCTTTCTATCATTGTAAGATTGAGCTCGGGTACCCAAGGTTTGTACCTCCTACCAGCAGGTTAGACGAATGAATAATTATTCAATATTAAATTTGTAAGAATTTTATATAAGTAAACATGAATCATGGCAGTATTTAAATCTGCAGCAATCTGCAGCTGAGCTGCAAAGTCGGCAACCAGTCCCTGCCAATTGGATGCAACTGTTGTGTCCTGAACAATGAACAGATTGATTTTACACAAATGTCATTATTTTTTGTAGCTAGATGTGTAAACAATATGAATGTTCAAAAGGTCAAATTTTAGGGTTATTACTGAAAAGTTTTAGAAAGGTCATAATATTTGCAAATTATGTACAAAATGCTTCGCATCTTTAACACACAGTATTTATACTGGTGGCATACCAGTAAGTTACATGTACTTATGAATTCCAGCATTCAAAAGAATTTGAAATATTTGCCTTGATGAACGTTTAGAAAGAAAATCAAGGTACATGTACAATATGATAATTAATAAATAATACTGCACAAGTACTTTTGTCACAGGGTGAGAACAATGTGCAGCCTCAGACTTAAGGACTTGAACCTGGGACCCTCGGAATACTTTACAGCAACTCTAATGACTGGTCTATCTGGCCGCTTTCACACCATCACCCCTAATTAGTGAACAGTTCAGTACTGTGACACTTCCTTTGATCAAAATTGAATATAGTTAATTTGCAGCCGCCATGTATACATATATAGATAATATAAGCTTAGGATTGTCAAATGAGAATTTATTTTGTATTACAAAGATGAGCATTGCACTAGATGACTGTACGCAGATGTTTGTTTAATATCTCATGTTATCAGATAATGATTCAATCTATAATCATTAAGGTATACCAAGCTTGCATGTTAATTGAAAATCTCACTATGAAAACTGAGGACAGTTTCCGGCCATTCCTATATTTTGAATTGTTTGTGAAACTTTACTAATCAGTGCAGGTTTCTAATTTCCTGAGAGAAGAGTCTCTAGAGAGAATTCGGAATTAATTTATTATGTACATATTATTTACCGGTTTTAGTTGAAGCTGTCCACTAACTTATTGTAACGTCACAGCACCCCACCCCATCCCTATAGATAATCAACCCCCCTCACCCCCCTGCCACTCCCAAGTAATGATTCTTTTTCTCATTGTAAGTTGGACATATCTTCTGCCATTGTGGTGCCAATATTAATATTAAACCCCCACATGAATCTGGCATTGCAAAAGCCAAAAATTTTGCTAATTTATCTAGTAACTTCTGTACCTGCCTTGTGGACAACAGGATGGGGTCACAACCAAGTTAAGTTAAGTTTGTCTGTCTGTCTTAAAAGTAAAGAATTTATTCATTGCAGAATTCTGATTGCCATTGGCAATGGAATCAAAATAAATAAACAAAAAAATCAAGGATTTCCTTGCTGATAGAAAGATTGTTTTGATAATTTGTTGGCATCAAATATTCTTCAAAGAAGCAATTTTTTTGGTTGTAAATTTAAACAAGAGACTAACAGACTGATATGGAATAATTGAGCTGCCTAATAAGTGCCCTGAACAAGTTATAGTATATAGAAATGAGATCAGCTCTAGGCTGATAGGGATTGGTTCCCAGGAGATATTCATTATCTACTCTCAAATTAGATTCCTATTATTGAATTAACTTGATGTACATTGTAAATGCATTAATGGAATAATGTTATGTAGGTCAGTGATTGGTAAAGCCATTAGTTGTTAAATAAGTTGTCTACTTATTGTTGTAGACTCTAATATGAATCCATATTTAGCATACAGACTGATTCTGATTCAAGCTTAGTTCATTGAAAATTAGCATACATTGACACAGTACTGCTTTCTTGTTGTAAAAATCCATTGGTTTCTTTACTTTTCCGTCTTCTTGGAACCTAGAATTAGCTTTATTCTTGTAAAAAGCCATTTATGTATTTTTTTTCCTTCTTGAAATCTAGAATTAAATTAAATGATTTTGTATATAGCTCAAGAGGGAGAGACCAGTAAAAAATGAGAAAGTCACAGGCTCGGTTTTAGGTGTCCTAATGAATAGGTGGCAATATTGTATTTTATGGTCAAAATTCTGTTTGCAAGTCAAAATAATACCTTAAAAGATGGGCAATTGGATAAATCAAAAGTATACAATTAATTGTTATGATAAAGGTGGCAATATCAAATGCATCCCTGAATTTTTGTTTTTTCTTCAGAATAAAAGTATACATGGTAACAAATATGATGCAATACGATTGTAATGATGAATTTTATGATTTTGTCGAACAATATGTTATCTAGGATATGGTATACATGTACACATAAATATATAACAATGTTTTTTTTATATTTGAGTGTATATAATCATGACCTTATTTATCTGCGTGTGTTTAATGATCATGTAGTGGTGTAGCTGCTTTTAAAGAAATCCCTAAAATATGTAATTTAACCGAATTACAGGATTCTGTTGGATACTTTCAGTGTAAATTAAGTGCAACAACAGTTTATGATTTATGAATAAAAGTTGATAATTGCTATTTTCAGGTGAGTCCATAACTATTTGAGAATGGACTTGTTGATGAGGATGCAGCGTGACACAGAGTCCGCGGATGCACCCGAGACAAATGCAGCGGCCAGTAATGATACAGTGCCAGCAGCTGCCGTAACCACGACAACAGAAGCAGATAAATCGGCTGCTGAGAAAATCGAACAAAAGGTCATGGAACAGATTCAAAATTGTAAGACTTTGAAAATATTTGGAATTGCTAATTATTATATACATGTAACCTTCCCTTGTGATAATGTAACTGTGTTTTGAAGTTTTAAAGCAAAATATAAAAAGTATACGGTAGTATATAGAGTATCAAGATAAGAGCTTTTCAGTTTTTGGGCTATCCTTTTTAATGGGACATCATATTCCTTATAGTTTAATTTGACTTGCAAAGTCTGTGACATGATATAAAAAGATCATGGAACTATTTATAATAAAGTGCAAGAAGCCTTTAAGGCTAATAAGTTACGGTTTGAATCACTTGCACCTTTCTGCTGTGGGCTAGAATCATGTCAAGGTCTCTTGATTCATGAGGAAGTTGTTGGTTTTACTCAGGGGATCTGCTCCTGCCTGACCCCATGGACAGAGGGGCATCTGAGGTTTATACAAGTCATCATATGACATTTACAGCATTGTTGGGACTAAAAACAATAATGGATTAACAGATGACACAAATATAATGTAATATCACTTTATATGTTTGAGTAAGCTTGAACAGAATAGCATAATTGTAGCATAATAAAATATTGAGTAAGTTTGAAGTTTCCTTATAAATACTGATCTCATTACTTCTTATTTTTAATACAGTGCATTGTAAGTATGTCACTGTTAAACATGCAACAATCACTTTTCTATTTCATTGAAAATTTCCTGTGCACAATTTGTTAACCCTTGCCATTCTAACATTGTAAAATGGACAAGTATTATGATCATGTCCTTCTTTATATTTGGCTACACATTTAATATGAAAAATAATGAGCAACATCTTTCCTGTCAAGATTAAGATCATGAACTGATGAACTCTGGTGGACATTCATGAACTGTTCATGTAAAGTAGTTCATGAAAATGTTCATCTTTAGTTCATTAGATGAATTCAGGAAAAATTTATAACCCAAAGTGTTTATGAACTGTTCATATGCACAGTTTGGATATAAAGAGTTCATAAACAGTACATGAACAAGTGGTCATGAACCTTGAACTGGCTTGAACAGTTGCTAGTAGCAACTGCTCAAAGAAGAACTGACAAATTGAGGCTGATTGTAAAATGTTAAAATGAGATAGATTAAACAAGTTTCTTGACAAGTAATCTGGCAGAAATATGCATGAATATAGATTACATGTTTTGTAAATAAGAAGTTAATGAAATGCCAGTAGTAGATAGATTACTCAAGGAAGTGTAACAATTTCCAAAAATTTGTAATGAAAGAAAATTCTTGCTTGGAGAATATAGGGATTTTTACTTTAATAAAAGACTAAAAATGACATTTGTAATGATACCTAACTTCGATCTGATTTCTTGTGATAATTTCTGAGACACCAGTTCTAAAATGAAAACAAGATCGGCAAATGAAAAGGAATAATGAATGATTTTACAAAGCAAATTTCTAGAGCATTAAAATACCTTAATTAATTAATTATTCATACATAATCAATACAGTCTTTTTTAATGTTTGATATGATTATATAGAGGATATTTGTTTGTTTGTGTGTAAGATGAAATTTTATTTCATCTAGTGGGCTTTAAAAACAGTATTCTCACGAGTGGCGTAGCCACGAATGAGAATACTGTTTTTAAAGTTCACGAGATGAAATAAAATTAAATCTTACACAACAAACAAACAAATTTTCTTTTTATTTTATGCTAAAAAACAAGTTTAAACGAAATTTTCATGACATTAACGTAAATATTAAAATCTGTTTTCCCCATTGAGAGCCCCATTTAGTCGGAATTTCTCATTAAAAACAAGAAGTCTATAAACCTGATAACTCAGTAGTTTTGGAGATGTTACTAGATTAATGAACTGCTCATGAACTAGTTTATTTTTGTGTTTTTTTAACCCAGTTCATGAATATCAATACAGACAAACCATATGAAATGGTTTCATGAATTTATTTGTCAAAATTGTTATTCATGCACCATAAATGTACAGTTCATGGAGTGAATGATGAACAGTTCATAAACTGAGTTCATGAACAGTTAATGAATTATTCATTACTGAATATATGTCAGATTGCATGCATATACATGTTGGGAATTGGCAGTCTATATATGAGCCACGTCATGACAAAACGAGTTTGCGACCAGCATGGATCAAGACCAGCCTGCACATCTGCACAGTCTGATTAGGTTCCATGCTGTTAGCTATCTGAGTTTCTCTACTTGTTATGGAGTATGTAAGCGAACAGCATGGATCCTGATCAGACTGCGCGGATCCATGCTGATAGCAAACCCATTATGTTGGTTTTGTCATGACGCGGCTCATATACTGGTGAAATACTTGTGTATTTGGGTTTGTTAACCCTTGTCATTGGAAAGAAACAATGGTGAAATACAAACATTCAAAGGTCATTTAAAGGGTTAATAAAGGTATGCATCAATGAACACATTGTCACACAGTTGCACACATTTTGATTACTTAACTAATTAATGGGTAAAAACAATCTATTATGCCTGAGTTCTTCTGCAAGATTGTATGTTGATCTCACTTTAAGAAGCTTACATTTACAGAATTATTCATAAAGGCATGTTGTTATTTTACACACACATATATATACATAAATATATGATATTTTGCTACAGTTATGCTGCCTGCACCATATGTTCAGACACATTATCATTATAGAGCTTGATCAACTGTGTAATGAATATTTCAGTGTTCATAATAGAGTTTGTAAATTCTATATGACTTTGTGACAGGATTTATACAAAACTATAATTTAAAAAAAGAGCTAGAATTATGATAGGAAATGTGTGAGGTGCAAGAGTAAGTATACTTCTTTTATGTGTATAAAGACAAAATGGCGTAGAAAAGTACAATTTTGTAAGTGTGGTTGTATGTGTTTTATTTCATGAATATGTGATGCTTATATTTCACACACTGTCAAGGGTTTAAATATCATGCTGTATGCAAACCATATGTCAAATTCACTAATCAATTTTAAAATCTAAATCTCAAACCGGATCCTGACTAAAATGACTGCTGTTATATTATCTACTGTATACTATTTTTGGGCAAAATTAACTTGTCTTATATCAGGAATTTTGAAATTTAGTTATTAAATTTATAACCTTTGACATTCTATAATAATTCAACTTTCTTGATAAGCTTCCCCAGTTGGATCACTGTTTTAAAAACCTTTTCTCAAGTTAAACACACTTGTATACACTTTGGATTTTCCAAGTTTGAGCCTTGGGTGTAACATAGGTGTGGACATCCTGGATTTTCCAAGTTTGAGTCTTTGGGTATAACATAGGAGTGCACACCCACGATTTTCAAGTTTGAGTATATGGTATAACATAGGTGTTCACACTCACGATTTTCAAGTTTGAGTATTGGGTATAACATAGGAGTGCACACCCACGATTTTCAAAGTTTGAGTATTGGGTATAACATAGGTGTTCACACTCACGATTTTCAAAGTTTGAGTATTGGGTATAACATAGGTGTTCACACTCACGATTTTCAAAGTTTGAGTATTGGGTATAACATAGGTGTTCACACTCACGATTTTCAAAGTTTGAGTATTGGGTATAACATAGGTGTTCACACTCACGATTTTCAAAGTTTGAGTATTGGGTATAACATAGGTGTTCACACTCACGATTTTCAAAGTTTGAGTATTGGGTATAAACATAGGTGTTCACACTCACGATTTTCAAAGTTTGAGTATATGGTATAACATAGGTGTTCACACTCACGATTTTCAAGTTTGAGTATTGGGTATAACATAGGAGTGCACACCCACGATTTTCAAAGTTTGAGTATTGGGTATAACATAGGTGTGTACCCCTTGGATTTCCTAAGTGTTTGTTTGTTTTTAGCTCGACTACTTTTTTTTTTTTTTGGCTCGACTTTTTTTTTTTTTGAAAAAAAAAGTAGAGGTATTGTTATAGTCAGGTCGGCGTTGCCGTTGCCGTCTTTTTTCTATTTTTAGAAATTGCGTCATTGTTGCTATTATTAGAAATTGTTGCTATTTTTAGAAATTGCGTCATTTTTTCTATTTTTAGAAATTGCATCATTGTTGCTATTTTTAGAAATTGCGTCATTGTTGCTATTTTTAGAAATTACGTCATTTTTTCTATTTTAAGAAATTGCGTCATTTTTTTTCATTTCTAGATTCTATTTTAGAAATTGGGTCATTTTTTTCTATTTTTAAAAATTGCGTCATTTTTCCATTTTTAGAAATTGCGTCATTTTTTTCTATTTTTAGATTCTATTTTTAGAAATTGCGTCATTTTTTCTATTTTTAGAAATTGTGTAAATTTTCCTATTTTTAGAAATTGCATCATTGTTGCTATTTTTAGAAATTGCGTCACTTTTTTATTTTTAGAAATTATGTCATTTTTTTGTATTTTAGAAATTGCGTCATTTTTTCTATTTTTAGAAATTGCGTACTGTTGCTATATTTAGAAATATGCTTAATGTTTCTATTCATATATATACAAAATATATAAAGAAAACAAATGTGACAAGACAGACCAACTAAATTTATAAAAATGAAACGTTAATATATGTTCAAACCTTTCTATGTTTGCGTTTAGAAAAAGTAAAAAGTCGAGCGTTGCCCCCGCCCGGCGGTGGCTCTTGTTGAGTTTAATTATACACAGCGCTGGAATAAACCATATGTTCGAGAATGTAGCATCCTTGCCGTTCCACTATCGTATTCTCATCAGGGACATCTTTTTCATGCTGAAGCTTCGGTAGCCCATTCTTCATTCAATGGTGGTGATTGAAGAATGGGCAACCAAAAATGTCCTTAGATTGAGTCTTTGGTTTTATATAGGTGTGCAGACCCTGGATTTCCCTGGATTTGAGTCTTAGGTGTTACTTGGTGTTATGTGTAACACAGCTTAACCCTCTTCTCGGATTTCCCAAGTTTAAGTCATGGGTGTGATACGATTGTTATTTAGTGATAGTAAGATTGTTACAGTTAAGTTGACAACTTAATAAACAATTACTATTTGACTTTTGTTTTATATGTAGAACAATTTGAAGTTACTTGATGTAAAACAGGTTAATACTGGTATATTGTCACTGACCTCAAAGAATGAAATATCATGAAATTGGTAATTTGACAGAGATTCAATTGGGGCCAACTTATCCCTAACACTATCATTTTCCATTAATTTATTGAGTTGAAACACATTTTAGTGACATTTGGTCAATTGGGGTATTAAATATCTCATTTAGTGATGCTTGGTTTAATATATAGACTATGGGATTTTTATAACACCCCTGTCTTCAACTTATGTTGCATTTATTTATGATGGAAAAAAACTAGTATAATTATATGGGGTAGATGTACAAAAAATATTTATTAGAAATATTGTGATTTGAATCTTGCTTTTTGTCAACTGGAGCATAAAAATAACTGATGAATGGGTGAAAATGTGTACCAAATTTGATTGACCTCAAAGAAACCCCCAACAGCCTTGAATTTTTTAAAACCAAGGTATTTTGAGAACTGTTGCACTGTCTCTTTTAAACTATGAATTTGCATATTATTTCTGTTAATTTTTTAACTAACAAAATTTGCAAAATGTTAACAAAATTGGAATGAAAATATGAAACTGATAATTATTTTGATGAAATAAGATTAAATTTCATTAATGTTGATGACTTACTAACACTAACTTTTACTTATAAAAAAGGATAACTACTTTTCATGCAATAAAACAGGACAAAACACTAAACTTGAATGTTTTCAAGCTAGTATAGGGAACCTTAGAATCCCTATTACACATGCATTTGTGTTGGCCTAAAGTTGTGTTTTTCTTAAACTAGTGAAGGTATTCTCTTGAAACTTCACAAATAACACAGTACTGCACTAAGGTGAGGAAATGTTCTTCTTGACCATTTACCATAAGAATTGCTGTGCAGCTCAAATTTAAATAAAGTATCTTATTACTTCCAAATTGTTATGGTAAAATAGTCATCATTTAGTTACAGAGAACGTGCAAGAACGTGCTTAACACTGAAGAAAGTCAGGTATCAAACATGAAAACTTATGTATATACTCAACATTATATTGATTTGTTTATAGGAATTTATTTTAGTTTGATTGTGTAGGAAGCTATATGCTTTTTGAAACTCTCTCAAATCTGTTCTTTGAACCAACCAGTGCTAAGCAACAAGTGTAAAGTGTCTTGCTCACAAAAACAACAGCGTGCCCATGACGGGGTTTGAACCAATGCAGCCCTCAATCCTTAAATTACTACTTAGATTGATTGATCCTCTGTCTGATAGTTGCCAATGGAAACCTGTCAGGATTTATTATGACCAACTCATATTATTTATTGTATAAAATATTTGATGGTGATTTCAATGTTTTATTTTTTTACAGTGCCAGTATGGGCATTGGTTGCAATATGTGCTGGGGCTCTTCTCATTTTGATCTGCTGCACATATTGTATATGCAAACGATGTTGCTGCAAGAAGCGCAAGAAGAAAGATGGCAAAAAAGGCCTTAAAGGTATTGTGGGATTGGAAGATGTGAAAATTCTTGGACATTCTATGAAAGAAAAGGTATGGTACCTAGTATAGATTATTTCAGCTTTATAAAAAAATAGATAATCAGCTTATATGCCAGTGTTCAATAATATCAATGAATCTCAATGCTTAGTGACAGTACTATAAATCAAAATATTATGTAATACATTTTCTTATCAGTGCTTATGCTGTCATTATTTTGATAAAGAGCTCTTTACATAAGCAGTAAATGTTTATAAATTGTCAAAGTTTCGATGAGGGTACATGGTATAATGCAACAACCTTGAAGTGCAGCGCAAACCTCTTTTTCAGATATTGCAGAATCACTGTCCTTTAACATAATTATGCTGTCCACTTAATTTAGATAAAAAATGTTTACCCGTTTCACATGGACCTATCATCTTGAATTTGGTTTGAGGTGAGAGGGCGGAGTGGGGTCAAGGTTAAGCTTGAAATTAGATTGGTCTACTCTACCACATAGTGTGACAATCTCTTAGCCGTGTCAGAGTGGCATCCATGCACATGTGTTGATGGTACCAAAAATCTTGTTTTGACAAGATGATATTTTGCTGTCTAAAATTTCAGAAATCATTTATAAGGTTGTGTTTATAAGGTTGTGCTTATGTCACAGGTGCAGCCAGATCTAGATGAATTGGAGGTTAACATGGAAGATAACGAAGATGCTGAAAGCACAAAATCAGAAGTTAAACTTGGCAAACTGCAGTTCTCAGTCGACTTTGATTTCCAAAAAGGGGAGGTAAGAATAATGATAAAACAAGGAATGTATAAAGGTGACTTTCTTAAAAGAAACAATATTGCTTTAAAAAAATCAGAATGGCCCTAAAAAATCAAAATGACAATAGAAAAGTTATCAAAATGGCCATAGAAAAGAAATGAAATTGGTCATAGAATGGGAAGGGCCAAAAAACTGGTGTTATCACCTTTTAATATGTGTAAAATAAAGAAATATGCAAAGCTAGCAAATGGTAAATTTAGATTGAAAACAAGTGACATCATTATGTTATAATACTACATTACTTGCTATATTCCCGTAGGAATGTGCAGTACACATTCCTAAGCTATAGATATGCAGCTGTTGCTATTAAAAGGTATAATGCTATAATGGGCTGTACGTAATCAGTAAAATATTCGTTTGTATCATATATCAATATGGATTGATGAAATATTATTATTCTTACTCATTACAAATGTATTTGAAATTTCTAGTTGGCAGTTGGGGTAATTCAAGCAGCAGATTTGCCAGGGATGGACATGTCCGGCACATCTGACCCGTATGTAAAGGTGTATCTTCTCCCGGACAAAAAGAAGAAGTTTGAGACCAAAGTCCACCGGAAAACATTGAATCCAGTGTTCAATGAGACATTTGTATTTAAGGTAGGAATGGTTGATTTTGAGGCTACATGTCAGTTAGTAGATAGGAAACTGGTTCCCCCTCTTATCTAGAGCCCTTCCTAAATCAAACTAATTGTCAAGTCCCATTTTTGTGTTGCCTTAAAAAAGTAACATATAGGGTTGTGTCGCCTTGAAAAGGCGACATATAGGGGTTACTTTTGTCATCTGGATCATTGTTGGCATCCCCTAAGGCTTGCCCGGAGCATAACTCAGTCTGATTGACTCCAAACTTGATATGCATGCTTCTTTTAATAACTTGAAATGCAGTGCGCAAAAACCAGTACTCTGCACTTCTTAATTTTTGAGTAATTGCCCTTTGTTAATTTTCATACTTTATTTTTGTCTGGGCCATTTCTTCTAAAGTATAAAAACTATGGACTTGAAACTTCATAGGATGATAGATCTCATTAAGAAGAAGTGCAGTGCAAAAGAATATTTTTATTTCTTGCCCTTTAGCGGTTTTTATAAATAGCCTATATAAGTGACAGCTATACTGTTCATAAGTTCTATATGATTTACCATGCTAAATAGCTTAAATAAACTTGTTCATCTTTTAATCTGAACACATCATTTTTAGGGAAAATTAAATGATTTTTTAAGGGCTGACTGAATAGTCAAATATGTAGACTATGATCAGAGATGTGCCGGCTGATCTTTGTCTATACTGGTTGTGTATAGATAAAATATGTTGCCACCAGCAAGCAAAGTGGTCATTACCTTACTCTTTAACTTGTTCATTTTAGATCCTGAATGACATTTACATTCATGTTAAGTAATTGCACAAAATTACCCCTCCATTCTTGTTCGGACAGCCATTTTACTGTCAGAGAACTTTTCCTGTCATTGTATTATTTGTAAATTTCACTTGTCTATTTTTTCTAGAAGGAGCTTTATTAAATAAAAACACCATCTATTAAATGAATTACTTTTAAATAAATTACTTTTGTTGGTATTGATTTTTATTGGTCAATTAATTGTTAAAAAACTGTATGAATGCTAGCATGTGATAACGAAGTTCAGCAAGTTTCCATATTCATGCAATACTTCTTTTGGGATTACACAGTTTAAATAATTATTAACCCTTACACTGCTGGAACCAAAATAAAATATTAGCCTTAGTCACCAGTATATAGAGCCAGGCCAGCTTGCTCAACCATATAGTCTGACCTGGCTCTATACTGCTGACTGACCAATTTTCTTTATATCCCGAAAAATAAGAATGGGCAGTTCTGTTATAGATGCTGGACAAGTCCATTAAAGAAATTCGGCAGGTTAAGGGTGACAACAGTAGGAATTTTTAAGTAACTATTTGGAGCAGCCTTTGCTTATTGTAACTTCTATACATAAATGTCCTCTGTGTAACTACTGTTATCAGGAAAATTCAATACAGACCTGGGAATATGTTTCTAGTTTTAAACATTGATAGTTTCATGTAATCAGATCCTGATTTAAGTGCAATGAGAACCGCAACTCCCACGCTATTCAATTTGTGACTTTTGATGTTTGATGTTTTTCATGATATAAAACAAATGAATATTACAAATAAGGATATATTAAAAAAGAACAAACAAATTTATAGTTATTTTCATACTACAACAATGGCATACTAGCCAATTGGCAATTAATGTTACCTTGAACAAGGGTGTGACATTTTTGAGAGAAAGGTAGATAAAACATGGTGTTATTATCAGATTGTATTTGCCTGTTTGATAAAAAAAGTTGTTACACCATGAAATGATTTGGCTATTGTGCCCTCTGATTTGAGATAAGACTATTGTGCCCTCTGATTTGAGATAAGACTATTGTGCCCTCTGATTTGAGATTCGACTTTTGTGCCCACTGACTTAAGATTCAACTATTGTACCCTCTGATTTAAGATTTTCTATTGTGCCCTCTGAATTAAGATTTTCCATTGTCCCCCATGATTTCAGATTTGGCTATTGTGCCCTCTGATTTCAGATTTGGCTATTGTGCCCTCTGATTTCAGATTTGCCCTTTGTGCTCTATGATTGAAGATTTGCCTTTTGTGCCCTCTGAATAAGATTTACCTTTTGTGCCCTCTGAATAAGATTTGCCTTTTGTGCACTCTGATTTTAGAACCTTTTATGCCCTCTGATTCCAGATTTGCCTTATGTACCCTCTGATTGAAGAGTTGTCTTTTGTGGGCTCTGAATAAGATTTGCCTTTTGTGCACTCTGATTGAAGATTTGCCTTTTGTGCCCTATGATTGAAGATTTGCCTTTTGTGCCCTATGATTGAAGATTTGCCTTTTGTGCAGATTTGCCTTTTGTGCCCTATGATTGAAGATTTGCCTTTTGTGCCCTATGATTGAAGATTTGCCTTTTGTGCCCTATGATTGAAGATTTTCCTTTTGTGTCGTCCTCTGATTTAATATCTATTTTGTCCAATAATTAAATATATTTGTCTGTTTATCAGACATATATTTAATTATTGCATAATATGCTCTATGCAAATGAAATAATTAGATACTATCAACTTTTGTCTCAACTCTCTATTAATTATTGAGTAAAGCAGACTTTGAATTATTGATGTTTACATTTATAATGGTTCATTATAGGTCCCATTTGCTGAAGTGGCATCAAAGACGTTGACATTTGCAGTTTATGATTTTGATCGGTTCTCTAAGCATGACCAGATAGGTCAGGTTCAAGTCCCACTGAACTCAGTTGACCTGGGAAAGACTCTAGAAGAGTGGCGTGATTTGGCAAGCCCAGAAAATGAAGAAAAGGTATAAAAATCTTATTTTCTGGATAAAAGTGTATTGAAAAAGACTACATTAAAAGTTTTTGTGATTTTGTATGCTACGATATCGTAATATATTTTAATTTCAAAGAAGGATCTGGAATTGATTCATTATTTGAATTGTAATGCTGACAAACTGGACCTAACAAACTTTGCTTTATCATCAAGCTTAATGTTATTTGATAACCACACATTATAAGAGTAGAAACGGCTGAAATTTTTATTTTGCAAGTGCTATGAGTAACCTATTCTCCAACAAATTTTAAAATATGTATCTTGTACCAATGATTTCCCCGAACATCAATTTTTAGAAGCATATGTGATTTTGGTATATGTACATAGTACATACGAGTGTAAAAATGTAATGTCACATGGTATTTTTACAGATAGAGAGAGTGATGTTAACAAAATTTTACAAAATATGATTTCTAGATATTATATTTCTAGGAAAACAAGCTTGGGGACATCTGTTTTTCTTTGAGATATGTTCCAACTGCGGGTAAACTCACAGTTGTCATCCTTGAAGCCAAAAATCTGAAGAAAATGGACGTGGGTGGATTGTCAGGTATTTTCATATTATATTTAATATTTATGATGAAGTATTTAACTTTTTATATTGATGAAAATATTTTTACGTAAGTTATTGCCATAGTATGAGATGATACAAAATGTTATACATGTACATGTATGTATATTTTTATGATATTTGACTGTGCTCTGTGCTATATGGAAATAGGTTTGGATGAATGTCAAGCAGAAAACCATATTGGACAAGCTAGCAGGACAAGCTGCCTGGCAAGACTGATATGGCTCATCAGCTGGGTACCAGTCTAATTATATTCCATATTGTACAGAACATAACCGTTTCATTCTACACTAATTTCATATATAATAGTGATGTACATGCAGTTTCCTTAATGATGAAACATTTAATACATGCTAAGATATCATCTATTCATTATGTAAATTGTGACATATTATTTGCAATATTTATCTAAAGTGTCAAAATTCAGACAAGATTTTAACACATTTCAGACATTATTGTAAAGTTTTCTTGTGGCTTATTGCTATCCTAAAATTATGGAAAATTAAGGAATTTTTTTGAACTTGCATGATATTATGTACATATACTGAAAATATCTTTTGTACAGTCACATGATTGAAAGAATTATTATGATTACACAATATTTATAAAGGTAAAATATGCTAAGATAAAAATTCAGTTTCTCTTCTTGTAATGAAAGCTTTGAATCTTTGCAGATATATATTTAGGGTCTTTATTTAAAGAAAAGTTGTGCTTGATGTTTGTTATTTTTATTTAATGCCAAAAACCTTTGTTTGCTTTTTGAAGATGACTCACAAAACAGGACAAAATCTTTAAAGAATTGATAATAGATATATACTTGGTTGTAAATTTTTATTGGGAGGAAGTTTAAATTGTGTGAGAAAATATTTTTATTATTTCTAAATACAGTTATGTCTTTATTTCAGGGAAATATTGATTTATTTTATTGATGATCAGTATATTCAAATGTTTGTTTTAGTTGTTAATGACACTGTATTTATTATTTATGAGAATAATTTATCATGTTCTTATTTGAGTGGTAGCATTCAAAATAAGGAACATTATTATTTATTTTCACGTGTATAGCTGACAGATCTAGATTTTTAAGTAATAAAAAAAAAGATTACAATAATTACTTAAGATTTTATTTTTTATTTATTAAAGGAAAAGAGAATATTGTATAATTGTTGAGTAACCAGTTTTGAATATGTACGTTTTCTTTTTCTTCTTAAAAAAATTCTGATATTATGTATAAAGATCCTAAACAGTGAAAGTGGCTGAGTGACCAGGGTGTCTGCCCATGAACCCAGGTTTGAACCAGTTGGGGTCACCACCCAATGATGTGCCTCCACCAGTACTGGCTTGTTCCAGGAAACAGATTTGAAAGTAGGACTAATATTTGAACAATTGCAGACAGCAAAATATTGCCTAGTACCCAATAAATTATTTTTTGCTAAATAACCTTCTGAAGACATTAGTCAACATGTGCAGACATAAATTTTTAAGGATGAGTAGCACAGCAGCAGCAGACGACTATAGTTGATGGGGTCAATAGATCAAAGTTCAAGGTCATGCTGGTATAGCTCAAAATCATGACCTTTAGAAGAATTATTCATTGAACAATCATTAATGATGAGTTATTCATAAAGTAACTACTTACTGGTTTACCATGTGTATAAAATGTACAAATGGATATAACTTCTTATAATATTTATATATAGTTAAAAACAATGAATGAATGAACAGTATGCATTGTGGGTTGAATTTAGTGTAATATTCACAATCACACTAAAGTTGTGTGTAGATGACACCTTAACACGTGTGCATTTTAGATGTTATATCACCGTTACATTTTGTTATATAGTTATCCCCAGCAAAATTACCAGTTTGTATAGGAATGGTATGGAAAAAAAAAACAATTTAATATGGAACATTCATTCATGTAACTGAAATTGAATATAATGAATTACTTATAATGAAACTTGTATATATATTTTTTCTATATTTGTTGTTTTGAAGTTGTTTTTTTTTATTTATATATATTTATATATGAATATTTATGTAATCATTGTGTAAAGGTTATATGTAATGCATCTTTGTGCAAAAACAGCAAATATTTCATTTCACTGAAAGCGTGTTTTTGCACAGATGTTGTCAGGGATTGTGTCATTCATCACGTATTATCATGAATTCAGATCCATATGTGAAAATAGCGCTGTATCAAGGGAATAAGCGCCTCAAGAAAAAGAAAACCACTATTAAGAAACGAACCCTCAACCCTTACTTCAATGAGTCTTTTACGTTTGAAGTTCCATTTGAACAAATTCAGGTATTTTTAAACACACACAAGTATCAGTTCCTTTTTGATATTTTTATGGCATCATTTTTCTTTTTCATTTTTGTTGTTTATATTTTGTTCTTTGTTTCTCTTCAGTTTTTTATTTCATGGGAAGATTTTTTTCTATTTGTATCTTCCTTATGAAAGGCACAATACGAGGGTTTTGATAAAGAAGCTGTTCCACTGTTTATGTCACTGTTTCCTGAGTACCATGATTTGAAATATCTTGTTGTAGATTGATAGAAATTTTAAGGCTTTTGTGAAACTCAAACTCACAAATGTAAATATGTCTGTCAATGAAAACTAGATAAATTTATTTTGTTAAAAGAATTCTTGCTTTGTTATTGTTTTTTACATATTGAAATGTTTGCCAGTCAAAAAACCTAGCTTTTTACTTTGTGACTAAAAAGATCCAATCCTCGTTATTGTTTGTCAACCAATAACATAATTTTGTTATTTTATTTTTTTTTCACATTTTTAATCAATCTTATTTTTAAAAAATACTTCATTATATTACATGAAAAATTGAATCTAATTAACATTTAGAGGAGAAAATTAAACATATTGGCAAAAGTTTTCCATGAGAAACTTAGAAGACTAACAAGTAACATAAACAGTAGAGCAGTTTCTCTATCAGTGTTTTTTCTCTGCATGCGTTTTTTGCTTCTTTTTTTCAGCGGGATTTTTAAAGTCCAATATATATGCTACCATACTTAAACTTTGATCCTTATTTTGCTCTACTTTTTTACCAGATCCCTATGTTAAAATTTCGTTGATGCAAAATGGGAAAAGGGTTAAGAAGAAGAAAACTACAATAAAAAAGTGTACCCTGAACCCGTATTATAACGAGTCCTTTACGTTTGAGGTTCCTTTTGAACAGATACAGGTATACTTGTAACCTATTAATATAGACAGATAACCCCAATGTTCACAGTAGATGTTGTCTTTGTAACCCTAGAAAATAATACATGTAGCTAATACTAGGAAATGTGCACCATATAATCTGTGTTGTTCTGTGTTAGCAAGCTTCTGTGCTCCTTTAAATAGTCACAAGTGTTTCTAAATATAGACACAAAAGTTCCTAAAAATAGTCAAAAGATTTCAAGATTTTCTAAAAATAGCCACAAGAGTTACTAAATATAGACACAGTAGTTCTGAAAATTATCGCAAAAGTTTTTGAAAAATAGTCACAAGGGTTTCAGAATAAAGTCACAAGAGTTTCTAAAAATAGCCACAATATTTTCTTATTATAGTCACAGAAGTTCCTAAAAATAGTAACAAGTGATAAGAGTTTCTAAAAATAGTCACAATAGTCTAGCTATTACTCTTTAAAAAACAAATCAGGGCAGAATTATCAATATAGTTACTATTTCACTCTTCCTAATGTATCACAATGTCTTAATGTATAATTATTATAGAAAATTATTAATTGACATTGGCCATTGGTTTATGACATCAGTATATATTTTAATACATGAGCACCATCATTCGGGTGACCAACAGCTTACAAATTTTTACCTTGTACCTTGCATAGACCTTTATCTTTGGATTGGATTTCAGGTTGATGTTTTTAAAGTCTCTGTTGTTAAAATGAGATTTTACACAGAGTAGAAAAAATTTTACTTTAATTTGTTGTTTTGCAACTTTAAAGTGGCTGTGTGAAGCATCCATTGGTGACACCAATATTCTTACATGAAATTACAGACTGATAGGCTGAAATATTTTGAATAAAAAATATATGTGTAGTAGATATAATATCATTTTATATCATATTCCTTCTTGAGATTTTTATCTTTAGATCTATATCATATTTAGTGTAATTTGTGACAATTTATTTGGAGCGTGGAAGCTTTATACCTCTATCTAACCTATATAACAATTCTGGCAGACTGTCTAATGTGAATGTTACTTTATATTTGTTGCCATGACAACTAAAACCATTACACCAGGGCCATAGGGATGAATACCAAACACAACAAGTTGTAAAACAATCTTAGTAAATTTCATTCCTCGACTAAATTGAATTTATTATCTAAAATCAATGTCATATATTTTGGAAACATATAAGACCAGTCTGAAAGTTGAACAAACAATTTAGATTAAAGTGTGTTTTTTGTAAATGTATCAGTTTCAAGGATGTTTTAATGCTCAGCTTTGTCATAAAATGCGGGGGAGAGTATCCAATTGATTAACTGACAGTTGGTGAGAATCCAATTGTTTCTATTGAATGTGTTTCATCTGAACAAAGACTGGTAATTGTCTGTTTTGTGGTTGTGTTGTCAATAGTAAGCTCTTTATTGTTGTTGTATGTCAACTGTCCATTGTTCACTTGTGTGTATGTATATTGTCTTAACATTGTTACAGTTACTGTAGCTGTTTAGTGTTTGTTGTTTTTTTCCACTGAATTCTTTTTATAAATATCTGTTCAAATGAATGGATATTTCAGCAGAAACCCTGATGAGCATCAGCTGTTCAATTATAATTGTGGCAATGCAACTCATGAAAATTATATCAGGTTCACATCTGAATTAAATGTTGATCTTTTACTGGAACAAACACTTTAATTCTTGAAAGACAAACAGTCACCTTGGCAGAGTGGTTAAGGTGGCCAACTTCAAATTACTTGCCCCCACTGCTTTGGATTCAAAGCCCGTCAGTGAATTTAGATTCTTTCATTTGATGAAGCTATTAAGCTAGCTTACAGAAGGTCAATGGCTTTACTCAGGTACCCATTCAGCCTGAAATAACACATGGGGGACATCTGAGGTCTAATCCTCTACCAGTCAAGCTGGAATGTTGCCATATGACCTTTACAGTGACAGTGTGACTTAATATCCAACAAAACAAACTTAAGAGACAAATTCTTTGAATTTATTAACAGTGATATTTTCACTACACGCAGACATTACCGACATTTCCCATAAGACATTATTCTGCCAGAATGTCAGAGATTTTCATTACTATAGCACTGACATGATGTTACACCTTGCTATCTTGTATATTACACTATACCCTAGAGAATGTCACACATGTTTTCTCTTTCATGTACAGATGCTAGAGTTAAAGCTTCAAACTAAATTGTAGATATTTTTATTTCAGATAGAATTTTCATATTCTGCAATTAGTAAAATTAATATTTGCTCTTGAAATTTTTTATGTATTTTTGCACTTTTCACCAGGTTTTACAAATGTTATCCATTACTCTACTCAGTAAATATAATAAGGAATGCAACATAAGCAGTATGATAATTTTTTGTAACAGTTGAGCTTAATGATTTTGTAATTTAATACAAACTTGAGTGTTATTATCGATATTTGTACATGTTTAATTGCTGCTCTTTCAGATGTACCTCTTTGACTTTTACATTGTTTTCTATCATTTCTTTCTTGTGTAGAACATATACATTAATCACTATAAACTGTACATATACCTAAGCTCAGCGCAACCAAAGTATCAGGCCAGGGACGAGTGGTTAAGGTTGTTGACTTCAAATCACTTGCCTGTCACCACTGTAGATTCAAGCCATGCAAGCATCGCTACATGTGAGAAAGCTATCCAGCTAGCTTACGGAATGTCAGTGGTTCTACTCAGACGCCTGTTTGTACCTGAAATAATGTACAGAGGGGCACCTGAAGTCTTCCCCCACCACTTTGTCCAGTTAATATGGAAAGTCATTATTTCACTGAGCAAAAAACTTAACGTCAACTGCTTTGTCCTGGTTATTTCTGGAAATGAAATTTTTGCTCATTTAGCATTAAGATATGAAAAAATAAGTATTGCTGGAATTGTTTTAGTTTGTACAGAATTTATTTTAGTTTGATTGATATGAAGGAAGCTATAAGCTTCAAGACACACTCTGATCCATTGCTGGCTCTGACCACGCAGACAGCAATTCTTGGATTACTAGTCTATTTAATTAACAAAAGGACGACCTGTTAAGTTTTCATGCTCTGTAGTGTCATTTGACCAAGTAGAATCTTATAATTCATGTTAATAATTATTATAGGCTCGTACCAAAAATGGTAGCATGAAGCTTCCCACATATTAATAACATTTCCTAGACTCATTTAATACAAGTCAGTATGAAATGATAAATAATGTTATATCATGTTACATATATATAATCATATTAAAAAGTCTTACATCTGTTGTATAAGATTGTCTCAGGACTGTTAATTCTGCATGTCTGTTTTTGGCTTGCTTACGACCCTGCATTGTATTGACTTGTATATGTGCATGACTGAATAGAGCATGAACTTTAACAAATATACGAAGAAAATGTTTTGGAGTTTTATTTGTAAGGATTAAAGCTCCAAATGTTGATTGTAAAACCAAATGTTACCATTGGCAATTGCTGTGTGGCAGACTTTGAACCTCTTGCCCGTAACTACTTTGGGTTTGATCCCGACAGGGATTTTAGGGACTATATTGCACATGGACGAGCTACTTGTATCCAGCTTGCTCACAGAGGGTCAGTGATTCTACTTAAGTTGTACACTTGTGCCTAAAATAAAATGTACAATGGGGTGATGGAGGTCTTCCCCCACAAGTTGTGCTGGAAATTCCCCATTTAACCTTTGCAGTGCAAGTATGGAATGAAACCCATCAAAACAAAGGCTACAGGTATGTTTGTAATAATACAGCAGAACAGGAAGTTACTGATATGACACTTGGATATCAATGCTAATGAACATGGTAATAATTTGCTTCGCAGCCTGTACATTCATGCGGTTATACCAGTCTCTATATCGTTGGTTAAAGTCAAGTATTTTGATAAATATATTCCTAAAATTACTGCCTTTACAAAAATATTTGGCAAGGTACAAGTAAGAGTTGGAAACATGCTTAACATAAAATGTGATATATTTTCAACATGTTGAAAGAAAATTTTCAATTCTGTAGAAATATTTGGTTTAAAAACATATTTATTTTTTATTAAGTTACAATACTACACATCAAACACAAAATTTATACAAAATCATGATAAAGTGGATTGAACTGGAAGCTCAAAGCTTATTCATTTTTTATTGACTTTGGTATAATATATTACATTATATTAGAAATGTGGATTTAATTTGCCCTCTTTTTATTTTTATAAAATGATAAGAAATGTTGACTTTATCTTTGTTAATATAAGGCATATACATGTATGTCACAAATCATATAATCTACAATATTCACAACTTGTTTTGTAAATTATCCATTTCATTTGTAAAGGGTGATAACATTGTTAAAGTTGTTAATCAATTAAGAGTTCTGCCCCTTAAAAAGTGTAAATGAATCACAGTTTTGTCAAATGTTATTTTTTATTAGAGGGAAAATTATTGATTTAGTTAGCTATCTATTAGTTAGATTTACATGTAGTTATTCACTGATAATTAATTGTTGTTTACTATAGAACCTTATAACTATTTCAGAAAGTCACCTTGATCATAACAGTGGTTGATTATGATCGTATCGGAACCTCGGAGCCGATCGGACGGGTACTTCTTGGCTGCAACTCCACCGGCACTGAACTACGTCATTGGAGTGACATGCTGGCTAACCCCAGGCGTCCTATTGCCCAGTGGCATACTCTACAAGAAGTTCCTGAGAAAAACTAGAGACACAGTCAAGCATAGAGAGAGGCAATGGAATTCTGGGAAAAACATATTGTCTTTGTAATACCAGTCTATGAAAAGCAGAAGTGACTTGTAAAATAAACTTGATTTCATTTCTTAAATAAAAAACATTACGTAGAACTGTAGAAAAAAAGTCATCAGTTTTGGGACCAAGGTTTCTGTGAGAGAATGTTTTATGAACTTAATGTTTCTATATATATACATATATCTTAATATGATATTACTTTATATTTCACAGTATGACAGGAATTGTCATAAACTTCTATAAAATCACATATATTATACATTATGCTTGGATGTTGTTTATCGATAAAGATACAAATTTTGATTCTTTTGTTTAATCAGTATTTACTTGTGTTTTCTTTTCACATGATCAGAAAATTAGGTAATAAAATGTTTAACGTAAAACTGTTTTGATTCTAGATAGAAACAGTTATTCTAGATCTATATTCACATCTGGTTAGATACTCTTACTTTATTAATCTTAAACACTGTAGCATTGAGTGCAGGTGTACTCATATATGATCTACTTAAATAAACTGTACATGTGAATTTAAAGTCAAAATTATTGTGTGATATGATAGAAGTATAAGGTATATTTAAGAATCATTGTGATTTCTGAAATCTCAACTATCACATCAACAGCTGCTGTCCATGCCACATTTTTCTTGGTGTTCCAATATAAAATATTACAAGTCAGCCTGATAACGAGGAAATAATTCAGGATATAGTTTTTAAAATTACTTTTAAGACTTTGATAAATTCTTAAATATGAAACATGTTCAGGTTGCACTAAGATTTGTGCCTAATATTTAAAAAACAAAAACAAAAATCTGAAAAAGCAACAACAACATAACACCATACACGATTGATGCCAAACAATAGAATAAACACACCTATGTTTGCATTGATTTTAAAGAAGAATTGATTTAACATGGAGCTTTATATAATGTATTAAAAGTCACTGGTTTGAAATTTTATTTTAAAACTGAATGATTAATAATCATACCCATCAATTTATCATGTCTGACGTAATTGAAACTTATAGTAAGCGACATCAAAGTAATGAATGCAATGTATTTGTTTGATTTTTTCAGATAATTTCATACATAAGACACTTGTTTGTATGCTGGTGTGTTTAGTTTTGTTTGAACATGTGCCAGCATAAAAAGGGAATTTCTTAAATGCATGTGAAAGATTGTAAATGAACATAATTAATGATGGGGTGTGATGACTCAGTTGTTTGGGTGACCTTGTTGTCAGGGTAACTGCCTATCAACAGTGAATTCAGTACTTGTACTCGTAGTAGGCGAATAACGAGTGTTGAACCCATCCCTGCACAACATAGGGACCTTAAGTTTGAGCCCTACTGTTGTCACAGTCATGTTTCCTCATATGACACCAGCAAGGTTTGTTCCAGAAAGCAGACCTGAGAGTGGCTCGAATTAGCTACATGCTTTTTTTCACCATTGAAATTTAAACGATAATGTTCTAAATCAAAGTTTAACATTCTTTTATTTTATTTTTATTTTTTTTGTTTTTTCATTGAAATCTCAGTAAATAACATACTAGTTTAATACATGTTAACATACGAGAATACAGACAAGTGTGTTATAATCATTATTTGTAGTATTTAATAAGAATTGGTTGTAAATGTGTATAAATTAACATTATCTCATACATAATAAGTCATCACATTTCTGTATAGCATGTTGTAATGTGTAGAGAAAAAAAACTTTTGTCATGTGACAACAAAAAAAAATATAAAAATAAATCACATGGATGTGTTTGTACTGTAGAAATGCATGATGAAATATGACAAAGTTATTGTAAACTAAACATTAAATATTTCACAGTAGTGAGATATGTTTTTATAAATCTATAATAGTTATATGAATTTTTTTTTGTAAATTTTGGCAAAATAACTGTTAAAAAGTAAAAGATAGTTGTCAAATTTTCATGTAAAGATTTCAAAGTTGGTGTTGTCCTGTTTTTTTGTCAGAGATATGCATTTTAGAGAAGAAATACATTGGTAATGGGAAGTAATACACTGTTAAAGGGAATAAATCCCCTAGAAATGGAATGAAGTAAAGAGTCTTGCATTAACTATCTATCTTGAATACAGTATGTTTGAATTTAAGACTTAAAATGAAATGTTTATTATTAAGATATTTTTATTAAAATATAAAGTTTAAAAAAGCATTTAAATAGACATTTAGAAATAAGATCTTTTGACTTGTTGATTTTAATATAATTTCCATGTTTTGCTCTTTACATTCCAGAGTACAATGTTAATTTACCTGCAAATGTAACAATGTTAATTTACTTTAGATAATTTCCCTACAAATTTAACAATATTACAGTGTAAATGTTTAAGTGTAAATTTACCTACAGGTACTACAATATAATTTACCTACAGGTAATACAATGTTAGTTTACCTACAGGTATAACAATGTTTATTTACCTACAGGTAATACAATATAAATTGACCTAAAGGTTTATCAATTTTGATTTACCGACTGGTATAAAAATGTTGATTGACCTACAGGTAATACAATGTAATTTACCTACAGGTATAACAATGTTGATTTACCTACAGGTACTACAATGTAATTTACCTACCGGTAAAACAATGTTGATTTACCTACAGGTAAAACAATGTTAATATACCTACAGGTTTAACAATGTTGATTTACCTACAGGTATAACAATGTTGATTTATCTACAGGTATAACAATGTTAATATACCTACAGGTTTAACAATGTTGATTTACCTACAGGTACTACAATGTAATTTACCTACTGGTATAACAACGTTAATTTACCTACAGGTTTAACAATGTTGATTTGCCTACAGGTACTACAATGTAATTTACCTACCAGTATAACAATGTTAATTGACCTACAGGTATAACAATGTTGATTTACCTACAGGTAATACAATGTAATTTACCTACAGGTATAACAATGTTGATTTACCTACTGGTATAACAATGTTGATTTACCTACAGGTAATACAATGTAATTTACCTACAGGTATAACACTGTTGATTTACCTATAGGTATAACAATGTTAATTTACCTACAGGTATTACAATTGCAGATGTATTTTATTGTGTTTACATATTGTATCTATGAAATCCTGTTGAAAGAAGCTATATTTTCAAACTTCTCCTAGAGTTTAAAAGGGTAATGCTTTACAATGACAAGTGAAGGTAGTAGCTCACGTATATAACTGTGGAATTGTGTTGTGACTGTTACAATGTACTCATAATAAAATCCCATGATATAATTGTTAGTTGATTTTTTGCTGTGATATGTTATTTTTTTAGATTATTTTCTTTTTTTGTTTTATTGGATCAGTGAAAGAAATTTTTCAGATTCTCTAGTTAGTGTGTATGTGTTAAGTATACTTCTCACATAAATTTGTTAAGAAAACTATAACATAGTTCTACCATTATCAAATGTTATGTATGAATTTGATATGAAAAAAAAAAGTTTAATTTTCAGCCTGCACCAAATTTGCAATAAAAATATTTACCATTGGGAATTTGTAATACAAACTGATTTTTTTTATATTTCTATTAAGAAATATAATTGCTGTTATGTTATTTAACTTAATTATCATTTTGTATGACTGTGAATCTCTTATTATATACATTTTGTATACATGTACTCTTCTCCACCTTATTTCTATAAATAGAAAAAATTTTACATAGTGGAATACCATATTTGTTCCATTATTATTAGAGATTCTCTTTATGCAGTTGAATATAATTCTAAGATTTCATTCTTTTGCATTGTATATTATGTGTATAGAACTAAATGCACAGTTGATCAGCTCTGATGTACATTTAGCAGAGTGTTAAAATCCTTTAGCATAATGGGCTCTGCATTAAGCATATCATGCTGCATAATTAAAAAAAAATAAGTTTCTTGAATTTAAGCACACATGTATGCATTTGAAATCAATTCTTCAATTTGGAATGTGATGTTTGGACTGAACTTTTTTACAAAAAAGAAACTACTTGCATAATATGAATGTGTTCATTAAAACATTTTGTAACCATCTTCTGTTCCTCATTCTGTCGTCTGCTGTTAACAAGTACATGTAAATGAATTCTTTTCATAAAATAATCTTTATTGCACTTTTGGCCAGGTACCATATTTATCTTATCTAGACAGAACTTGAGTACAAATTTACATATCAAAGAACCTTGTTTTCCTTTCTTTTTAATGAATACTGTAATTTCAAATTTAAATGATGACCTTATGCTTAATTGTTCAGTGATAACTATACATTATAGATAAAAGAAAACTTCAAAAGTTCAAATAAAAAAGAGTTCTGGAAAGTTTAATACCGGTACTGCTTTGAAAATGGAAATTGTTGTGACTTCATGATTTCAATTTTTTATTTATTGTAGGTTCTAAAATGACAAGAATTACATAATTAATGTTGTCAAATATTTGTACTCCTGATTTTATCTCCAGGTCAAATATGGTACTTTAGTGAATTTCAAGTTTAAAGGTTACAAATTATGGATGCAAAATTATGATTACTTTATTGTTTTCACTGAAGTTTTTAGATTAAAAAAAGGTTGTCTTTTTTTTCTTTTTCTAATTTGATGTGAACTTACACACATTTTGTAGGCTAATTTTACTATAGCTCTTTACAAGGAAAAGTTTTTTTTCGGTTTCTTTTTAATTGTACAAAAATCATAAATTCATAGAGAATTGTTTTGTTGGTGAATAAAGTCTTTTGTCCTAGATTGTGTTAATATTTCTTTAACCCCAAAAGTGACTGCTGATAGAAAGGATTATATATACGGCACTGGAATTGGCATTAAGCAACACCAGTTGTTAATGAATACAGAAACATTTGTGTATGTGTGCCCTATGCAAGCTTGACCACACTTCAGTGTTGAAGCACTCATTCTGAATCTGTAAAAAAAAAACCACTTTCAAAACTTAGTAAAAAAAAAAAAAAAACACTGTGAAAACCTTAAATCAAATATACATGATAGCAATATTATTTTTCTCAGATACTTGAATGGATAACTATTATCTGTGGAAGACTGGTTCTGTATTGTTTATAATAGAGCTGAAATATTTTTTAATAAAAGTACTGCCTCTCTCAGGTCAATTCTGTGTTACTTTGGTGAAGAATTATGGGCAATGAGCGTAATATTCCAAATCAATTTATCCCTTTAATGTCACTCAACAGAATGTCAAGGGAGGTAATAACAACATTATTTTTGGAGGAATGAGAACACTGGTGTACTGGATCCAACATGAATGTACTTTAACACCAGACAATTTAAACACTACTATTTCTAGAAAACCTTCAAATCTTTAGTTATTTAGATGTCTGTGTGACTGGAAAAATATTGATATTTTGATAATAGGGGAAAACTCCAATATTTAAGCCCCCATCATAGAAGCAGGCACATGTGAGCCTGCAGACCAGACCTGCTCCAATCAATATTAGAGAATGTTTTACGCTTGATGCCATGTAACCCAATATGAAAGGGTATAACTCCCACAACAGTATACATATTATGTGATATAAACCTGAAAAAAAATGAAAAAAGTGTATATCATATCAGGCATACTGAATACATTCAATGTTGGTTAGTTCATTCTCACCTGATGTCAAATGTGGATTTAATTAAAAAATGTAGATTATATCCTGGGACTTTAAGCTTTTACTATATACTAAAAGACAATGATTATGTTATGAAAAATAACTCAAGTGTTGGGGTCAGTTATGATACAGTTAATATATGTACTGTATTTAACTTTTGATGAGTCTATAAAAGATATTCTGTCTATGTCCCAAATCTATATATTCTAAATTGGACAGATAAATAAATTTCATGAAAGGAAATAAACAATGTCTGTGACAAATACAATATTTAAAGTGAATAGTAACAAAACACACGCACACACAAAAAAACAACAACAACAAATTTTAATGTGCTTCAATTTTTTATTATTCCGGACCCGGTTGTTACGGAGTTTAGCAAATCTAACACATGACGTCATAAATTTTGACTGCAACGAAAAGAAACCACAAAAATTTGAGGGCTTCATCTTAATTGTATCTAAATATGGCTTGAATGGAAGATAGATTAAATCAAAAAGGTTTTCTATACATACTTTAATTAGTTGTGTAATCGAGCAAATATGTTAACTGCAGCTAATTTGTTTCGCTATTGCTTCATGGCACAGTTGCAAAAAAGAGAAGAGTTGCACATGTTGTACATCATTGGAATGTTTTTGACAATGTGCCATGTGATAAAATGACATTAATTATATGATTTGATTAATATGTACATTATGATTGAAGAGTCACCGTTTTGATTGTCCCAAATAGGATGTTTGGGACCATGATCCGACCATCAAAACCGTGACACCTGAACATATGCGGGGTTCTATCAAACTCGCTTATGGTTATGCAGAGACATAGATAACAGACATAAGCAGCTCCTATATATAAAATATCACTCATGCCTATCAAAAAGTGAAAAAATAGGCATTTTGTAGCAAATAAAACTTGATGGATGTACTTTTGGTCCTTTTATATTATATACTGGTCGGGGACCATCAACCGGACACTTTTTGAACATTTTTCCATACAGAGTTTATAATTTTTAATATAGAGACCTAAAATTTTGACACAGTTCAGCTAGGTTCTTCTCCTAACTAACAAACTAGTTTGTTTATTTCTGATTGCATTGACACTTATATCTGAGGCTTACAGGGAGGGTATCAAAATTACCTAAATTGTCTACACTAGAGTCTACAGTACCATGTGTCCGGACAGATATGTACATGACATGATTTAATTTAGATAAAAGTTTGGGTGTTTTGATTTGTGATTTTCAACATGATAAACAATATTTCAGCAGCAAATGCTAAAGTTTTGGATATTCTATTGTTTACTCGCATAATGATTATAGCTGGTATATGAGGTCATGCATTGCTTTCTTGACCCCCAAATTTCAACGTCAACATTTTTGAAATAGACATTGAAATATTACCATTTAAGGAGGTTGAAATAAAATTATTTACTTAATTATAGAAGAAACATGCATTTATTGTTGATAAAAAAGTGACTGACAACCACTTTACAAAGAAAATACTAAATTAAGCATTTTATGGGCCGTCCGGGTTTGGTGGTTGTCCGGTTTTGGTGGTCCCCAACCAGTACCATTTGAAAGGTAAATCATTAATCTATTGCTGCATTTTAAAATATTGGTAACTTTCCATACCTTTCACTTAGAAAAACATAGCAGAACATGCCCACTGAGCCTGTTTTTTCATCATATGAATAGTTTTGTAACAACAATTATTAAGTAGTTCTCTTTAAAAATTGATGTATCATTTATTTAAATGGGAACTGTAAATATTTTTACCTGCAGCCATAGACAAATGCATAAGCTTTCAGAAAATGTATTATTTTACTGATTTTGATATCTGGTTAATAAGTTTTACTTGCTACAAGTTTTAAGTTTAGCAGGTACGCATGATATTTTAACTGGCTAGGATGTTGCCTATCTCTGTTATCTATGTCTCTGGCTTATGACAGCAAAACATGAACCTTAAAGCCATGGCTTCTGCAATAAATGCGCCACTGGTGCGGAAATTAACCAAATAATTCTCTGAAAGCTATTGGCCAGTGTAATAATCCAATCTACTAAATAAGTAGATTTTAGTAATATTGACTTTGATCAATATCATTAACATAGATATTCAGGAGCAATCATAAAATTAATAAAACTTATTTTCTTATTCAGTAATATATAATACCATTTTAGCACATGGAATGACTCTTTTTTTACAGAGGAATCATTGTAGGTAAAATATCTGAAATGTCATAAAAACCATTCTGCACCTATATAGGCAGACTTATTTGTGATTCTTTAATAGCAATAGGTGTAAAAAAAATGTCCATATATTGATATAATTTTACAAATACAATTTTATTTGTTTATCAAGAGAATTTATCATTTAAGATTGAATATATTTGTTTTACAGTGCCAGAGTCTGTACCATCAAATGTTCCATCCAGTGTGGGCATTGGCTGCAGTATGTGTTGCATCTCTCCTTATCCTTCTTTGCTGCATTTGTTGCAAAAAATGCAAAAAGAATGATGGCAAAAAAGGTTTAAAGCAAGTTGTATGTTTGGAGCCAATGAACAAAAATATATGCAGCGTCATTAGAAATACAAAAAGGAAATTTTTCAAAAGCAAGGTTAAAGAAGAAATGGTATGAGATAACACTGGCTTTTTCTTTTTCTTTTTTATGCCCCCACAGAGTGGGAGCATGTAGCGTTGCACTTGTCCGTCCGTCCGTCACGCCGTACGTCTGTCCGTCTGTCCGTACGTCCCGAAATCTTGTGAATGCAACTCCTCTTAAACCGGATGGCAGATTTTGCTTAAACTTTCAGGGATGAACAACCTTAATATGTAGATGGTAGTAAAGGAAGGAATTTTTGCTGCGACCAAATTTAACAGAATTATGGCCCTTTGTTGATTTTTTCACTATATACCATATAGAAATTTTGTGAACGCAACTCCTCTTAAACCAGATGGCAGATTTTGCTTAAACTTTTAGGGATGAACAACCTTAATATGTAGATGGTAGTAAAGGAAGGAATTTTCGCTGCGACCAAATTTAACAGAATTATGGCCCTTTGTTGATTTTTTCACTATATACCATATAGAAATTTTGTGAATGCAACTCCTCTTAAACCGGATGGTAGATTTTGCTTAAACTTCCAGGGATGAACAACCTTAATGTGTAGATGGTAGTAAAGGAAGGAATTTTTGCTGCGACCAAATTTAACAGAATTATGGCCCTTTGTTGATTTTTTCACTATATACCATATATATGTTGTCAGTGGGGGCATCCGTGTCCTTTGGACACAGTTCTAGTTTTAGACTTTGATTAATTGCTTTAAAATGTAAGATATAAACTTGCTATCAGTTAGTATCAGCTATTAATTCAGTGTTTTTCTCATGGCATTCTTATTGTTTTTATCATTTTCAATATACTGTTTTAGTTCACATTACATTTTATCAAAATCAGTCAAACATGATTCTGTGATTTTCATTAGGCCAAGATTTCCCTATGTCAAAATAAATCCAATATTTTTCAATATTAACCAATGTCAACATCAACCCAATAATTTCAAATTTATTTAATTTTATAAGTCATAATCACTGTGTCAGTATTATTTCAGTATAATATATTTCATTCTGCCAACATTGATCAGATATCCTGTATTGTAATCATCCTAATATTCACCTATATCAAAAGCAATAAATTATTCCCCCATCTCAACAACACTCAACAAAGATTCAGTAGATTCTACCCTTTGTCAAAATTGTTTCCAACTTTCCCCTGTATCAACATAAGTCCAATATTCCCATACAGGTGTTGATATCAGTCCAATATTCCTATACAGGTGTCTTGATTCAGAGTCAACTCGTCCCGTGGTCAACTCATCACCTTTTTGGTCAACTCATCACCTTTTTGGTCAACTCGTCCCGTGGACAACTCATCCTGTGGTCAACTTGTCCCTAACTCGTCCCCTATATTTTATTATCATTGTTTTTTCATATATTTCTCAAATTATTATAGACCTCTAAAAAACTTTATATAAAATTATTGAATTTGACATTTTTTTACGCTTTTTCATATGCTAATATGGTTATTTGGAGGGCTTTATGCAATCATAAGTATATATATGCATTATCTGACAACTTGGTTATTTATTAAATTACATAAAGAACACAAAGACGATCAATAACAATAACATTTAATGTATAAGAAACATATCTTTATTTGAAATGTTTCATATGCAATGATACAACATTACTTATTCAATTACAAACAACAGAAAAAACACACGCAAAAACGATCATTAGCAATAACATTTAATGTATATGTATGAATACATGAAGGCCTTTCACAAGCAGTCTATTATCCAACAATATGGAATTCTGAGAAATGATTAATGCACTATAAAAGAAATAATCCAATGTTGATATAGCATACAAAACAAATGTGATTTTAACAATAAATCGGCAACTTTTATATTGACAATTTCACAACAAACAATTATCATGTTTTTAATTGACACGATCCTTCTATAATGAGATCAATATGCACCACATAAAGTTTTTAGCACTTCTAATTTATGTTAATCTGTCGTCAGTCTTTAATCCATTCAGGGATGCGGTAAAAATCAAAAAGATGGACAAAATTTTAGTTCTTTGTAGTTTTACATCAAAGCTATGTACATGCACTTAGATAAAGAACATTAAAATGCACATAAAAAGACATTATTTTATTAATAATTCGATTTCAATCAAATGTATTAAGATATTACATAAAAGAACTATTCAAAGACATTGATTTATAACATAATAGTGACGAGTTGATCAAAAGTAGGGGACAAGTTGACCTTTTTAGGGACAAGTTGACTCTTTGAGGACGAGTTGACCAAAAGTAGGGGACGAGTTGACCAAAAAGGTGTCGAGTTGACCACGGGACGAGTTGACCGGATTGCGGTGTTTTTATCAGTCCAATGTTCAATATTCCCATACATGTGTTAATATCATTCCAATATTCACATACAGGTGTTTATAAAGTATCAATGCAATATTCCTCTGTTTCATCATAAGTCAAATATTGGGAAATAATGTCAACAATTGGTTTCTATATTGTTTACAATTTAGTTTATGAGATTAAAATATTTAGGTTCAGCCAGGCATAGATGAAGTGAACATGAACATGTGGGATTTAGATGAACAGGGAAATCAAAAGGCGTATCATGGAAAGCTACAAATTTCACTAGAGTTTAATTTTCACAGAGACGAGGTAAAATGAAAAAAAAAGGATAAATTTAATTATTTAAATCATTCATTTTTATATCATTATATGTTAGCAGACAGGCATCCAAATGAACACGATGCATGCTTACAGGGACTCCACTGAGTTTTTTTTTGACAAGATGGGGACTGGAAAAAAGTTTTCAAAATAAATGTTCCATTTGATGTAGGTCTAGACCATTAACTTGCGTGCAAAATTCGCTCACTCCATTTTTTTCCCAGAAAAAGTTCTGTAATGGTGAAAATTGACCCAAATAAGAAGTGTTGCAATGCTTTGCACTCAAATCAGACTAGCAACAGCACAGACATATGATTTTCAATTTTGTATTCTGGCCAAATACAGTATCTCAGCTAAGTTTGATAATGTCATTGAAATGCTTTGGGGTTAAATTTTTGAAGCCTTTAATAGAATATAAGAATTTCTTCAATATTTAATGAAGTCTGTTGATTAAAATCCTTTTGTAAACTTTGCCTCCAACAGGAATATATGAGATTACTTTAAAAGGTAGCTTCTGGCAAACCTGGTTCTTGTACAACAATTTAGATATTCATTTAGTTTCCATATTTATAATTTTAGCTCAATGTTACAGTAAATGCAGCCAAAGATTTACCTGGGATGGACACAACTGGAATGTCTGATCCATATGTCGTAGTGAGCATTCTGAGTGAAAAAAAGAAATTTCAGACCAAAGTCAAACGGAAAACATTAAATCCTGTATTTAATGAAACCTTTGTTTTTAAGGTAGGTTTCAAAATGATATTTAAAAGATATTATGATAGTTGTTAATTTTTCTGCAAAACAATGACTGAAACCTGCATCAAAAACATTCTTTTTTATATTAAATTGATAATTCTAGGTTTGTGTAATATGCTATATCTGTTCTATACAAAAATTTATGTATTTTTATATAAGTGATAATTTACATTTGCTTATATGGCCAATAGGCAAACATTATAAACAGTGAGCTATTTAACTCCACAGAAATCTTTATTATAATACTACACAAATGTTTTCTTTGAAATATAATTTACAGTACAGTTACTCTGTAGAGCAACACTAATTTGGAGAAAATTGTTTTGGTTGTTTCTGTAAGGTGTTGCTCTAAGGATGAAGTCTTACTATGGAAAAATGCTCTATAGATGGCCACACTGTAGAAGTTGTACTGTAACACAAAAATTTGCAGCAGTCATATACAAACAATTTATATAGATTATAGCAAAGTCATATGATTGTCCAGTTACAAACATGCAATTCATTGTATTATAGTGATTACATTTGTTTGTTGTTCATGTTCACATTATGCTCCAGGCATCTTCCTTTGAAGCTTTTTATGAAAACAGTAGAATTGTCTCCATTCCAGAAACATCCACAATATCTTTTTATATGCCCGAAAGAATTTCGGGCATATTATGTTATACCCCCTGGCGTCCGTCCGTCTGTCTGTCTGTCCGCACTCACAGGAGAGTAATTATGTGGCTAGAGGGACAATAGGTAACTGTTCTTTCTCTTTGATGTCATTCATTCCGTAATGCTTTTATGTGGCTATTTTCTTTTGTGTGGCTAAAAAGAACAATAGAGAGAACAATAGAGTAGCCACATAATTACTCTCCTGTTAGAACGTCTGTCCGTCCGTCCGTTAGCAATTTGGTTTCCGACGCATAACTTAAGTTCCATTTGGCCCACAATATTCAAACTTCATAGGATGATTGTCCATATTGGGTAGAACACCCCTATTGATTTTGGGGTTACAAGGTCAAAGGTCAAGGTCACTATCACCTTAAAACTGAAAACAGTTTCCGGAGCATAACTCAAGTTCTGTTTGACCCACAGTGTTCAAACTTCATAGGATGATGGTCCATATTGGGAAGAAGACCCCTATTGATTTTGGGGTCACCAGGTCAAAGGTCAAGGTCATTATTACTTTAAAACTGGAAACAGTTTCCGGAGCATAACTTAAGTTCCATGTGGCCCACAATATTCAAACTTCATAGGATGATTGTCCATATTGGGTTAAACACCCCTATTGATTTTGGGGTCACAAGGTCAAGGTCACTATCACCTTAAAACTGAAAACAGCTTCTGGAACATAACTCAAGTTCCATTTGGCCCACAGTGTTCAAACTTCATAGGATGATTGTCCATATTGGGTTGAAGACCCCTATTGATTTTGGGGTTACAAGGTCAAAGGTCAAGGTCACTATTACTTTTAAACTGAAAACAGTTTCCGGAGCATAATTTAAGGTCTATTTGGCCCACAATATTCAAACTTCATGGGATGATTGTCCATATTGGGTAGAAGACCCCTATTGATTTTGGGGTCACAAGGTCAAAGGTCAAGGTCACTATTACTTTAAAACTGAAAACAGTTTCCGGAGCATAACTTAAGTTCCAAATGGCCAACAATATTAAAACTTCATAGGACGATTGTCCATATTGGGTAGAAGACCCCTATTGATTTTGGGGTCACAAGGTCAAGGTCACTATTACCTTAAAACTGAAAACAGTTTCCGGAGCATAACTTTAGTTCCATGTGGCTCACAATATTCAAACTTCATAGGATGATTGTCTATAATCGGTAGAAGACCCCTATTGATTTTGGGGTCACAAGGTCAAAGGTCAAGGTCACTATTACTTTAAAACTGAAAACAGTTTTCAGAACACAACTTAATTTCTATTTGGCCCATAGTGTTCAAACTTCATAGGATGATTTTCCATATTGGGTTGAAGACCCCTATTGATTTTGGGGTCACAAGGTCAAAGTTCAAGGTCACTATTACCTCAAAACTGAAAACAGGTTCCAGAGTATAGCTTAAGTTTCATTTGGCCCACAATATTCAAACTTTATTGGAGGAAGGTAATACTTTATTTAATATATGTAATGCCTTACAAATGCTTCATCCTTACTAAAAAAAAAAAGCACTTTCGGGCATATAATGCTCCGCCTAGCGGTGCTCTTGTTTTCATTTTAACAAGGCTCTGCATGCCATTTCAGGTTCCCTTTGCTGAAGTGACATTAAAAACATTAGTGTTTGCAGTTTATGATTTTGATCGCTTTTCCATGCACGATCAGATAGGTCAGGTTCAAGTCCCACTAAATACCATAGACTTTGGCAAGTCATCTGGAATATGGATAAATTTGGAAAGCCCAGAAGCTGATGAAAAAGTAAGTATTGTTTTATTATGCTCCCCGAAAAATTTCGGGGAAGCATATAGTCGCCGGGTTGTCCGTCCCATAACTTTGTTATTTGAAGTTGGATTTTACAACTATTTCACAGAAATGATCACCATATTGAGACGACGTGTCGCGCACAACATTTGGGTTGCTACCTTGAAGGTCAAGGTCACAGCATTACCTTGAAGCAAAATCGTGTCCGGCCCATAACTTTGTTATTTGAAGTCGGATTTTACAACTATTTGACAGAAATGATCAACATATTGAGACAACGTGTCGTACACAAGTCAGTAGATAGATCTTATTGAGAAGAAGTGTAGAGCAAAGAACAGTAACTCTGCCTTGCCTAAGTTTGGAATTATCACTCTTTGAACTTTGTCTGGGACATAACTCTGAAACTACAAAAGATATACTTTTCTGTGTCCAAAACCTAGTCGAGGAGCATCACCCGGTTCACCAGTCTGTAGATTTTCCACAGTCTTTCTGGAAAAACTCTGGAAAATAACCGATTTTCCATGAATTTTCATGAAAAAAGCTTTTTTCCACAGTATTTACAGAGTACTCTGGAACAATTTTCATGGAGAACTCTGGAACTTGACTTTTTCATCAAAGAAATAACCATGAAACACTTCTTGAAACTCTGGAAAGTTAACACTTAGACAATTTTCAAGGAGTTTTACTCTGGAAAACACTTAGTCATTTTTGAGAAAGTTTTGGACTTAGGAAATTTTCATTTGATTGCTGCATTTTCATTTGATTGCTGCATTTATGTATACTTCATTTAATACATTAAACTTTAATATTTTTTCCTAAGTTAAAAGCATAAATAATCTTTTTAATATAATACAGTTTTCTGGTTTTAAGACATAATTAAAATAAAGACAACCCCATTGCCACACTTTGGCATTGAAAATGCATTAAGTTATTTTTTCATTTAACTCTCATTATTTTCAAGGTATCTCATATCAAGCCTGATCTGAGTGGTTCATTATTATATATTACCCTTAGTTAGAAAAAATAAATACACAATTAAAGAGAAACAATTTAAATTTAAGAACAAATGTAATTGTTATGCACTTATATTTCTTTATTAATTGATGATAAATTTATTATGTATCTCTATTGAAGTATATATAATTTATATATTCATCCTGTGTAGAAGTAACTTATGCATAGTGATTAATTTCTGGAACCTTCAAATCAGCATCAGCCACAATGTAAATATTTATGACCCCTCAAGTGGAACCCACTGGTTTCATAACTCACCTATCTGATATAAGAGAATAGAAAGAGGTAAAGCAGGTTTACACATACTATATTACACTGTAGTTCCCAAGTAACTTAATACCCTTGCAGAACAAATGTATTTCTACATGCATGTAACTTTTCAATATTAGATAGATACTTAAGAAAATCTTTTTTTTAAAAATGGCGGGAAATTTTAAATCAGAGATAATTATTTTCCATTCAAAATATTGGTGATTGTAACAGATTCCATATCAAGCAATGAATTTCCAAATTCACATTTAATAAAATTCATAATATGCCTTAATTGTAATTTCTTGTTACTCATGTACATATGTTTATTATGCCCCCACAATGTGGGAGCATATAGCGTTGCACTTGTCCGTCCGTCTGTCAGTCCGTCCGTCCGTCCGTACGTCCCGAAATCTTGTGAACGCAACTCCTGTTAAACCGGATGGCAGATTTTGCTTAAACTTACAGGGATGAACAACCTTAATGTGTAGATGGTAGTAAAGGAAGGAATTTTTGCTGCAACCAAATTTAACAGAATTATGGCCCTTTGTTGATTTTTTCACTATATACTATGTAGAAATTTTGTGAACGCAACTCCTCTTAAACCGGATGGCAGATTTTGCTTAAACTTACAGGGATGAACAACCTTAATGTGTAGATGGTAGTAAAGGAAGGAATTTTCGCTGCGACCAAATTTTACAAAATTATGGCCCTTTGTTGATTTTTTCACTATATACTATGTAGAAATTTTGTGAATGCAACTCCTCTTAAACCGGATGGCAGATTTTGCTTAAACTTCCAGGGATGAACAACCTTAATGTGTAGATGGCAGTAAAGGAAAGAATTTTTGCTGCAACCAAATTTAACAGAATTATGGCCCTTTGTTGATTTTTAGTTTTCAACTTGTGGCACATGTAGTCCAAAAAATATTTGACCTAGAGTCATAAGATTGACAGAACAGTGGCGTGTGGGGGCATCCGTGTCCTATGGACACATTTCTAGTTTTTTCAACATATTTAAGGTTGCAAACTTTCAAGTCTTGGAGTCACATGAGATGTTTCAACTCAAAAGATGTCAGATGAGGGAAAAGTGATAAATGTACTGTTGAACAGAACTATCCTGGTAATAATTTAGTTTGTTTTGTAAAAAAAAGTTGAAGTAACATGTTTTCATATAAATGCATGCTATTTTCAAAACTCTGAACAAAATGTTGTTCTTTATGTTTAATGCATATATTATTGTTATACTGACCCTCAAACTTTCAGTGGTAATTAAGTACTTGTGAAGGATTGAGTAATTTAAACTGCCATTGCCTGTACGAAATTTTGGCACGGATTCTGGGCGGAATTGGCACGGAATTGACACGGAATCAGTGATTTCTGGGCGGACCAGGAACGGAAACGCAAATTCCGTGCCATTCTGTCTCACAAGAAAAATATTTTGTTCACTTTTCTGGGCGGAAAACTAGAAAAATTCCGGCTGGAATTTTATTTGGAGCAGAATTTATACTTAAACATTTCATCTTGGACAGAATTTTCAACTTTGAAATTTTCTTGGGAAGGAATGGTCTTCACTATGGGCGGAATTCTATACTTAAACATTTTTCTTGAACAGAATTTCACATATAAGATGTCTAAATCATAATTGTTAACTCTTGTTTTTGCACTTGCAGACATTGAAATTTTACCAACTGTACTTATTATTTTTGTTGAAGCATGATACTTGACCAATAATTACAGGTGTATTTTTAGAATAAATAGGGTTATTTTTTAGACATTACAATATGCCTAAACAATGTTTTTAAATATTTTGGCAAATGATATATTGTCAGACTAATTTAGCAAATCTTTTTTTGTATTGAAAAACAACTGTAATAAATCTAAGTGTAGAACTTGAAAACATTCACCTCCAAAATGCTTAATTAAGTTTATAAAAAGCAACATTGAAATAAGAATGCTGTTTAAATTTGAATATCAGGACAGCCACAGGACAAGATAGTGTGCTTGCCATTTTAAACTCTAAGAAATCATGATTTTGTTATAAAAAAATAAACAAAAACAAAACAAAAACATTGCATGAAATAATCTCATATAGTATGCCCTTTTAATCTATATAGAATTGATCAGCCAATATGCCCAATAATTGCTTTCATTTAGGTAAATAAATACTACAATATATATCCACTGAGATTTTACACTACACAGATCAGAGCTCTGATAAAACTCAACTGACCAGCAGTTTCCCACCATCTTAAACTCTTTGCATGACTAATTTACTCCACTGGTCATTCCAACAGATCAGGCTGTTCCATTGAATTATTTTGGGGAGAGATAACATTATAAATTTCATATGCAGAATTTGTGAAGGACATTGCAATTTTTTTTGGTCAGAAATTTGTAATGATTTTTAAATTCTATATATATATCTATTTGTTGTACTTGAATTTTTGTTACATTCAATGAATGGAGGTTGAGATGATGAGTAAATTAACCCTGTTTTACATAATGATTGACCTGTCCATGCAGTTATACAGTTGTGAATTTTGAACTCTAAGATATCTGGGTCAGCAAAAAGAGTGCAAATTGAACAGAGGATGTACTTGATATTTTAACAATTTTGGAGATATACTTTTGTTTAAGATCTCAAAGTGTTTTAGTATTGGTATGATAAATAAGTGTGAAAACATGGGACAAGGAGATGAACAACATAATCAGGTAATTATAAACCTTTAGTTACATTAATGCTGAAACAAGTTTTACATCAAACTATCAATGGTAGCAAACTAAAATTTGTAACAAGAGGTCAATGTTGTTTTTATATTTTCAACTTCATACATTTGTTTTTTTCTGATAATTGTTTTAAATCTTAATTACATGTTTAATGACTGTAAAAATAAAGTTATTCAATGATTCTATATAATGATTGTGTGTATTGTATAAATTAATAGCATGTAGTAGATCTTTTCATTTCCTGGAAATTAAACAAATTAAGTCAATTTGATTAAATAGGAATAAATGGTACAAATTCAGAAGTTTTGTACAGCTGAACAGGGTCATCATAATCATTTATTATTTTACATGTATGTGAACGTGTTTTCAATGGAACAATCTAAAATTACATTTTACACTCATAATTTCAGACTGGGAGTTATTTTAGAGCTGACTGTGAGATGCAAGGTGTTTTCATTAAAGATGTGCAGTATTAATCCTGAAAAGGTATATTTTTAAATCTCAATACTTTACTATTCAACATCTTTCCTTGAAAAAATACATAACCAGTAATAAATAGTGTCACAAATAAAGCAGTTAATTAATTCTTATACAGAGCAATTCTTAAACACTTGTTCACTGAAATAAGATACTGCATAATAGCTTTAGTATTTTTGAATATGCATAAGCACTGTTAATATTCAATACTGTTGAAACATAAAATTTGATATTATCAAAAAATATGAAATATAACTGCATATAATTATGCAATCAAACATAATTCATTACTACATTTTTGTTTAATTGATTATTAATCTTTTAATATTATTAAAGGTGAGCACAACCACAAGAAGTTCTTGGAAACACAGGCAGTGGACTTAAAACAGACATCAATTAAAGAAATAGTAATTTAGATAATCAGAAACATTTGAAACAAATTTATGATTGAAACACTCTCAGCAAAAAAATTGCAAAAAAACAAAGTGTTGGATTCTAAGAAAACCAGTACCTACCAAAACCTGCAGGTAGAAAAAACTGTTTGTGTTATAGTGAATGTATGGTATTCTATTCTGTATATGGACTAAAGGATATGTATTAAATTTTGTGAAAGAAAATTTAATATGATACATTATTGATAATTTTATCCAAAAAAAATGTGATCATGTTAAACTCATAAAAATTCCGCCCCCATGAATTCTGTCCGAGAATTCCGCCCAGAGTTTTGTTTGACAATTCCGTTCCAAAATTCCGTTCCAAAATTCCGCCCCGAGATTCCGCTTCAAAATTCCGCCCCAAGATTCCGCTTCAAAATTCCGCCCCAACTCATTTGCATATTTCGTCCGAATTCCGCCCAGAATCCGTCCCGTTTCCGCCTGGAATCCGGCCGGAATCCGTGCCAAAAGCAAATGGTTTAACACTTGTATATTTGGGGGAGAATTTAAATTTCTGGGCGGAATCTGCCATTGAATTCCGCCTCATTTCCGTGCAGAAAATTTCGTACAGGTACACACAGTTGTCATTATATAGATATAGGAAAAGCAGGGAAATAATTGACACAAGTTTATCATAATGTTAATTTTGACCAAAAATAAATTATTTTCATCAAAGCATGGTGTTTACTTGATAACTCTGTGCTGATATTCTGCAAAAATCATTTAATTGAAAGTTTTCCATCTTAACTTTTTTCACCCTTTCATGTTTTTAACCAGGTTTTCCGAAGGAAAAAACTGGTTATTAGATTGAGGTATGTCGGCGGGCGGATGGGCGGGCGGACGGCGGGCGGGGCGTTAACAATTTCTTCTGTGCGCAATTCCTTCTACATTTCTCAATGGATTTTGACCAAAACCTTTTACAGAAGCTTTGTCATCAAGTGCCCTGGCGCATATTGTCGGGGTTTTGCGATTGGATAATATTTGACCTAATTATGGCCCTTTGTTTTTTTTCCTTATATAGAATATATAGTGAAAAATTTCTTCTGTGCACAACTTCTCCTACATTTTTCCACAGATTTTGACCAAACTTTCACAGAAGCTTTGTCATCAAGTGCCCTGGGGCATATTGTCGGGATTTTGCTATTGGATAATATTTGACCTAATTATGGCCCTTTGTTTTTTTTCCTTATATAGAATATATAGTGAACAATTTCTTCTGTGCTGAACTCCTCCTACATTTCTCTACGGATTTTGACCAAACTTTCACAGAAGCTTTGTAATCAAGTGGACTGGGGCATATTGTCGGGGTTTTGCAATTGGATAATATTTGACCTAATTATGGCCCTTTGTTTCTTTCCTTATAAAGAATATATAGTGAACAATTTCTTCTGTGCTGAACTCCTCCTACATTTCTCAACGGATTTTGACCAAACTTTCACAGAAGCTTTGTAAGCAAGTGCCCTGTTGCATATTGTCTGGGTTTTGTGATTGGATAATATTTGACCTAATTATGGCCCTTTGTTTTTTTTCCTTATATAGAATATATAGTGAAAAATTTCTTCTGTGCGCAACTTCTCCTACATTTTTCAACAGATTTTGACCAAACTTTCACAGAAGCTTTGTCATCAAGTGCCCTGGGGCATATTGTCGGGATTTTGCTATTGGATAATATTTGACCTAATTATGGCCCTTTGTTTTTTTTCCTTATATAGAATATATAGTGAACAATTTCTTCTGTGCTGAACTCCTCCTACATTTCTCTACGGATTTTGACCAAACTTTCACAGAAGCTTTGTAATCAAGTGGCCTGGGGCATATTGTCGGGGTTTTGCGATTGGATAATATTTGACCTAATTATGGCCCTTTGTTTCTTTTCCTTATAAAGAATATATAATGAACAATTTCTTCTGTGCTGAACTCCTCCTACATTTCTCAACGGATTTTGACCAAACTTTCACAGAAGCTTTGTAAGCAAGTGCCCTGGTGCATATTGTCAAGGTTTTGTGATTGGATAATATTTGACCTAATTATGGCCCTTTGTTTTTTTTCCTTATACAGAATTATCAATATATAGTGAACAAATTCTTCTGTGCTGAACTTGTTCTACATTTCTCAATGGATTTAGTTCAAACTTTCACAGAAGCTTTGTCATCAAGTGCTCTGGCGCATATTGTCGGGGTTTTGTGATTGGATAATTTTTACCTAATTATGGCCCTTTGTTTTTTTTCCTTATATAGAATACATAGTGAACAACTTCTTCTGTGGCAATTCCTCCTACATTATTCATGTTTTACATTGCTTGTTGCTTGTATTTGTATTTCAAATACAACATATTTATCTACAATGCTGATAATTGAAAACCTGGTTTCATGGCATTGCCATGTTTCTTGTTTATCATTTATTATCATGTTTAAACAATACTAATTATATTGACATTGTGCATATAACACAAGTACATGTATTTATATACAATTTTTCAGTATCTATCAGAGAGGTCACACCACAAGTCAAGGAGATGTTGCATCATGTGAAGTGAAGGATATATACATGTGTACTAGATGGATGTTAAATTACATTTGTTTGAATAAAACACTCTGACATAGAAATAATTGTGAAATGTGCAAATTACTATAAGTGTTTGAATTCTTGACAACTAGAGTGTTTTTTGGATTTGTTAATAAAAACACATGCAAATTAAAAGGTCATTTGATTTTAGTATGCAACCATCATTTCAGTAATCCCAAAATGTTCCAGAGTGAATTCCATAGTAATTCCAGAATGTTCCAGAGTGAATTCCATAGTAATTCCAGAATTATTTCAAGGCTAAATGGCATCTTACTCCAGATCCTATTAACTGCGGAACTTTTTCCAGAGTGGCTCCGTAACATTTTCCAGAGTAACTCCGGAACATTTTCCAGAGTAACTCTGGAACATTTTTTCCAGAGTATTATGTCATTTTAGCAGACCAATTTCCAGAGTTGCTTTGAAAACTCTGGAACATTTTCATGGAAAACTCCGGAAAAGTTTCATGAAAAAAGCTCTGGAAATTCATGGAGAAAGTACATGAAAATTCGCGATTTTTTTTTCAGTTTTCTTTGAACAACTCCGGAAAACTAGTCCGAATTATCCAGAGTTGGCAATTTCCATGAAAATTCCGGAAGTTTTCATGGAAATTCGTGGAAAATGTACGGACGGGAATTATTTTATTGAGTGAACCCAATCTTGTTTGTATGCATAGAAGATGATAATAACTCCCCTTCTAAGATGATGGCGTGTTCAGTGCCTTAAGAATAATGTTAAGCAATTTCAGAAAGCTGACGGAAATATAGCTTTTAAATTCCCTTTACATGTAATTTGAAAGTATAATTAATGAGAGTGTAATATTATACCATTATAGTAACCTTAGAATTATGTTGATACAGGAAAACAGACTTGGTGATATATGTTTTTCATTGAGGTACAAACCAACTGCAAAGGCACTTACTGTTACCATACTGGAAGCCAAAAACCTCAAGAAGATGGACATTGGTGGTACTTCAGGTAATGTTATCATTCTCACTTTTTGAAAAAATGTGGCCAAGAATAATAACTTAAGTAAATATGCAATCATTATACATGAACATAACTGAAACATAAATGTTATATACTTTCTAATGTAAACAAATATTAGCCTATCTGGTGGTGTTTGAACTCATAGTGGTGAGATGCCAGCAACTTTTAATATTTTACGATATTGAGAAGCAGTGGCCTAGTTGTTCAGGTTTTTGCCTAATTACCCAGCAATCATAGGTTCAAGCTCTGCTTTGGTCATGACCATGTCTCCTCATATAGCACCTGAACAGGTTAAGTCCAGGAAGCGTTCTCGAGAATGGTTGAAAAAAGGTACAAGTGTTCTTTACATCTGAGCTTAAATAAATAATATATATGTATATAGTTGGATCAGTCGGCCATGATGGCTTGATTAAATTCAGTAGTTTGGTATCAAAATCAAATACATTATATAAATTCAGTGCTTGTGAAATGTTTTGCAATAATTTTTTCATTTATGTATATATTTGCTCAAAACAAACAAATGTCTCAGTATGTTATGTTAAATATCATATGCACTAATGTCTTTCTTGATAATGTGTCATTTACAGATCCCTATGTGAAAATAGCATTGTTTATGGGGAAAAAGAGGCTAAAGAAAGGGAAAACTACAGTAAAACATGGTTCATTGCATCCCTACTTTAATGAATCTTTCAAGTTTGAGAAGATCCCTCCTCCTCTAATGCTGGTATTATTCTTTCTTCTTCTAGCTGTTAAGTCTAAATTACAACAACAATGTAATGATCATATGGTAACTTTCCAGCATTACTGTTGGAGGAAAACCGGAGGTGTCCTTGGGACATTTTTTTTAGCCCCCTCACCACTGTGGGTCTGAATCCCAACAGGGACTTTGGACTTTTTTATGTGAGACAGCTATCCAGCTAGTTTACAGAACATCGGTGGTTCTAGACAGTTGCCCGTTGGTACCTAAAATAATGCACAGAAGAGCACCTGAGGTCTTCCTCCAACAGTAAAGCTGCAAAGTCGCCATGTGATCTATACTATGTTTGTCTGATGTACAATCCAACCAAAAAAAATTATTTTAGACACCAGCAGACATCTGGAGTAGTACCACTGACCATCTGTAAGCTTGCTTAATTGTTTCCATTTATGAAAAAAAATCCCTGGCAGGATTCAAACTCAGTCAATGAGGGACAAGTATTTCGAAGAAACCAACCTTAACCACTTGGACTTGTAGGACCCCTACACTTTATTCATTTTCTACAATAAAATTTAGATTCAATATGCATTGTACAATGATATTTATTTATGAAGACATGTTATTTAATTATTTACAGTCAAATATAACAAAAGGGAGATAAATGTTTGATTATAATCTTTAAGTAAGACAAAAGGTGTTGAAATTCTTACATATTTTATATCATATTCCTAAAAATCTGTAAAGTAAACATGAAAGGTAGTCCATTAATTTGCAGTGTCAACTCACACTGAATAGCCTCGTAATAGATATACTATGCTCATCTTTGAGTTAAATATTTTTATTGCAGAAATTTATTGAAAAACTGATGACTATATATTATTTATAATGTGTCCACTTACAGTATGTTGGATTTGCAGCATAACATATCTACTTTGTTTTATATTATCATTAAATCAATTAGCAATTATCAATATTTCCAAATATCAAATTTGAGCATTGTACATGTATATCTTTAAGAATAACAAAATAAACATCGCTTTTTTCAGAGAGTGAGACTGGAGATAACAGTGGTTGATTATGATGCAATAGGAAATTCTGATCCTATTGGAAAAGTAGTTCTTGGCTGTGCTTCTACTGGACCACAACAACGTCACTGGAATGACATGTTGGCATCTCCTAGACGGCCGATTGCTCAGTGGCATACATTGCAGGAAATACCCCAACAGTAGACAAAAAGTTGGACTTGCTGCTTTAAAGATATATAACTTTTGAATGAGTCTGAGAAATAACTTTTCTGATGCTTTATGTATTTATTTATTATTTAAATATTTATTCATTGATTTATTTTGTTCATTAATTTATTTATGCATAAATATTTGAGGTTTTAAGTTCAGTTTAGTGAGTAGCTATGTCTGTGATATATGATATCTGTGATGATTTCAAACCTTGAAATGTTTCAGCAGACATGTTCAAAAACTGTTAAAGTCAATTGTTATTGTTATAATGTTGAAGTGATTTTTTAATGTCATACATGTAATTGTAATATGAATTGTTATTGTCAGAATGTTAAAGTGAATTTTTATTGTCACAATATTGAAAGTGTATTATCATTGTTAGCTTGTTGAAGTCATTTGTTAACTAACATTTAAAAATACATGTTTTGTGCAAGCCCATTGTTTTACGTGTTTTATGCATAAAGATATTACTTTGTAACTTACCATACTTGTTAATGACTATGATTTTCACTTTCTAACAAAAGGACGTAACACTTTCATGAATTTTGTAATTACTAAGCCCATTTCAGATGTAGAAGTTTTTAAAAAAAATATTCCTTGACTTACTTTAGTGGAGTGTACTGCTTATGGACAACTCGTGCTGTCTTAAGGACAGCTACAGTTATTAATGTCTTAAATATAGTTATTAATAGTAAAAAAGGGGTCTATGTCAGTTTGTACATGAGGGGCACCTAAGGTCTTCCTCCACCAGTGAAGTTGCAAAATTGCAATATGACCTGCATCGTGTTGGTGAGAGGTAAAACAAAATAAATAAAAAAATATGTCAGAAAAAAAACTATAGATATATTGATCTATTTAGGTCATAAAGTAGGTGTACTCCATGTCTTCAGAAGATATAGAATTGCTAGTTGTCATCTTGATATATTAGGTATTCAGATCAACACAGCTTCCACATCTGGCTCATTTTCCATATGATTAAAACTTTCCAGCAAATGGTTGTGATTTCTTCTAAATAGAAACATTCTATATTAAATGATGTTGTTGTATGCAGTGGTTGATATTACTTGCTAATAAAAGCCCACTTTTTTCATGAATCGTACTGTAGTAGTAAATATTTAGGGGTCTTTCCTTCCACCAGTGGGCTACCACCAATGGTCACTAGTTTCCAAAATGGGATTCGAAGTCACAGCAGTGAGGGACAAGTGGTTTGAAGTCAACAACCTACACCACATGGCCACGAACGCCCCCCTATGTATCGGTCGCATGACTGATCTTAAAGTGATGCAAACATTCATGTAACAATCTTTCTTTAATTTAAATCAAAATGTAGTTTTAAATAATAACTGCTTCTATTTTACATATAATCTGTTCTAAAAAGGGAAACAAAAAGTAGGGTACCTTTTATATAAGTATTTAATCAGAAGTCTTTGTATAATGTGTGTATATAAATAATAAATATAATACTGTAAAGCACAATTAAAAACACAATTCTACAAATGCTAGGAGTCTAAATACTATGTTTAACGTTTTTTATGTGCTCAATAGCACCATTATTGTTTTTTTTTTCAGAAAATTTAGTTATTAAGTAATTCAATATTATTGTTCTTGTAATAAAAATAAACTAAGTATGACTAAATATTGCAATATAAATATTTAGCTGTAGTCAAATGAAATATATACAAAAAGAGGTATGTTTTTGCACACGTTACATGCTTAAATTCAATAATAATCGTATACATGTATATATTACTAAAAGAATAACAAAATTAAAAATCATAAATGACACCAAGTTGGCAATGCGGGTGACCGCCTTTCTATAAAGACATGTACATGTACTTGAGTAATAATTTCATGTTCAAAATTTTCTATATCAATGCATGTTTACAGTTATAACTTGGATTTCTTTGAATCTTCACTGGGATCAAACATTTGAAAGTGTAATATTGCTATGAAGTTTGTCAAGTACCTTTGCTTTTTTTTTGAGTGCATGCGAAAAGACCTCGATATAAAGTCAGCCTAGTCTGTACTTGGTTACAATGCACTTAACTGTTGACTGTTAATTTTAAGCTTTTAAACATTGAAATCTCTTAAAATAACACTGTACAATTACACATTAAAAACGGGGAGTGTTCATAGTACAAATTCATTAAATATTAAGTGTATATTTGTGTATATTTAAGCTTTTTTTGGATAGCACGGGCGTCTTTGATAAACTTAAGATCTTATCAGTGTTTTTGACCAATTTAGAGTAAAAAAAGCAGTGATAAAATGCAATTCTGGTATTGTCCTAATGTTATACTGTCATACTAGAGTTGTTGGTGTTCGTCTTTTGCTGGAGCCAGGTCTTGTTGCGTGACACGTGCACGGTCGGTACCGGAATATTTTGATACAATGCTGTCCTAATATGCTGTATTCGGAAGTTATGAGATGTCCTTCCGGTCCGAGAGCGCATGCCTGAATACAGCCCGTGTCGTCTGTCGGACACAGTAATTCCTTCAAAAGGACACCACGTTCAGTATATAAGTTCACGGTATGATTCAGAGTGTCAGCAACAACAATCTGATCAAGAGGTGTGATTGTTATACCGCTGGGAATAACTGATAAGCCTTCTTTGTTTGACGTCGGCTGAAACTTGTAAAGCAATTTTCCAGAATACGTGAACATTTTTATCAAACATTCGAGAGGATCGCAAACAATCACCTCTTCCTTTTCGTTTACACAGATAGGAAGTCCACTTGGACCTCTAGATCGTCCAGCTAGTCGAAACTTGTGTAACAATTTACCCGTTCTTCTGTACACTTCCACACCTCTGTCAACTGTAGACACTACTATATTAAAGTTCCTGTCACTTGCAATGCAGTACGGCTTGTTCGAGGTTGGAAATTGATATTTAAACTCGTATGATTCTGAAAACACTTGGACCCGTTTGTTGTTTTTATCAGCAACGGCAATATCACCATTTGGCAACTCGGTAACACCAGTTGGTTCATCAAATTCACCTTCTTTCTTGCCTTTCTTACCGAACTTTTTCATAAAAACACCGAAATTACTTATAACTTGTATCCTGTTATTTCCCGAGTCAGCGACAATGATGTAACCATCGGCTGTAACAGTTAATCCACGAGGATATACAAAGTCACCGTCCAAAGTTCCACGAAGACCAACTGTAGTTAACAGCTTATCTGGTCTGAAATGGAAAGAGAGGGGAATTTCAGTTGTTACTAATTTTAACCTAGTTCATAAAGCTGGCGGCAACTGCTACTAGCCGTGTGACCAGTGCAGTCTGATCATGGTCTGCACTGTTTGCTATTCAGTCAGAATAATATTTTGAAGTTGATTTCCAGTTTTCTGGATAACTTATTTATAAATACGTAAAACGTCACATAAATGTAAAACATGATGGTCACCTTAGACTTCTAGAACGCAGTTCTAACAATTATCTAGATGAACGAGACTTTCAAACGTTTATAAAGGGAAGTATTTTTAAAACTAGTCAGTAGTTAAATCGAATGATGATGGTGGAATTTATTTATGAATTATACGAGTATAGTTTTTCGTGAATTGTTTTCATGTGTGATACTAAATACGATCAACATAATCATTGATCAGTGGTATTTCAGACCTCCCACCACGAAGTTTTTTGACATTACGGACTGAACATAATTTTCTAATAAATATTGCATTTGATGTAGGTCTAGACCAAAAACTAGTGTTCAAACTTTCTTATCATTTGCTCATTTATCTTGATTGTGAAAATGACCCACAACTGAAAATCGCTTTTCACTCAAATCGAGCTAAGAGTAGCACAAAAAATAAGACTTTCAACTTATTTTCGAATGTACTTCTTAATCATTTTTTAGCATTTTTTTCTATTTTAAGTGTCAAGAAATTCATGTTATTAGGCTTTTGGACCTCAGTGGAGTTTCTTTAAAGTGTTATAATCCTAAAATACAGAATGTTATGCTTACTTTCGTTCTAACGGATCAACGATTTCTTTGTAGTGCATGTCATCAACACTGCGGCACGTGGCGGATAGACCATGTGACAGAAGCCACGCCTCCCAGTCGTTTCTACCCTCGTGGTCTTTTATCATGTTTATTCGACAGTCGTGTGCTGAATAAAGAAACAAACATGGTTGTGAATAGGGCCTATATATGCAAGATAGTTACTATGAAGTGTTCAAATACGATATAATATACCTCAAGCCAGAAAGAAAAATTGAAATGAACTCAATGATATTGCCAATATTTGTATAAGACAAATAGTTGGAGCAATAAAAGACTATCAGGAAATTATAAAGACCTTTAAACTTGTTAAATGTACACAACAATTTGTATATAAATAAAACTTCTGATAAAATTATGATCTTAATGCTTGACAACATGTCAAGTATGGCGGCAACATGTCGAGTGTGCTGACAAAATGCTGATAATCATGATTTCAACATATAAAATGGTGGTAATGTGTTGAGTGTGCAGACAACATGTTGAATGTGCCGACATGTCGATCATGCTTTCAACATGTTCCGGTGTGCTGGTAGGTGTTGAGTGTGCCGATTGGTGTTGAACGTACTTATAACATGCTAAATTTGCTGACAACATATGTTTATTCTGCTGACAACATGTTAAATTTGTTGACTTCATGAGACTGCTAACAACATATTGAGCATAATGCTGACATGTCGAGTGTGCTGACAACATGTTGGGTATGTTGCCTTAAACCATTCAACAAATGCCACAAATACAAGCAAACGACCATATATATATACAGATACATGCCTCATGTACAGGACGATGAACCAAAACACTATGTTTTTGATAGCTCTAATGCTCTAGCAGCTAAGATACAGAAACTGGTCATTTTAAATGCTATAACGTCTTAAATTGTGAAATTGTGAAGCAGACTTGTAAATATTTATCGTACTTAGCTGATGTAGTTAAAATTATATTTTCATTTTTTAACCAGTTAACACTGGTGTTGATTAAAATGACCATGTTATCTGCAGATAGCTTAATGAAAACCATAGAATACCATAGAATACCAATTTACACCCATACTTACACGGGAGCTCCCAAACCGTCACTGAAATTGTTTAAATTCAACTGTGTGAAAGTGCATGTAATGAAACCTTCAACCATGTAATATTTTTGAACTGCGACTTACCTTTTTTAACGTTATCAAGAGTAGGCTTTCTAAGGAATAAAATGTGTTAATAGATTTGCATAAAACGTATCTAGGTGTAACTATTATGTTGAATTGTGTGTTATTGTTAATTATAGGCACATTATTGCCACAGAAATAAATACATTTTTTTCATTCTTCAAAAACGGCAAAATTAAATGTATAACCTTTAAGTATGTTACATGCTTATCATCTGAAGAGAGTAGCACTGAATGTGGATTAATTTGTCATAAAAATAACAAAAAGTATACGAAGTAGTGTTTTGATTTTCATTCTAAATACTAAATTAAATTTGCCAAATCATGTTAACTCCTTTTTAACATGTGTTAATATTTTCTGTAAAATGCTTTACAAAATTTGAACAAAACCGACGTAATTTATTTTTATTATATTATGAGTCGGGTTATTTAATTCAACGTCGATTTCATATCTGTGACGTAAAGACGTAAACACATACCTGTAGGTCGACGATGAAAGAGTATTTGCGCCAAGTGGTGATTTTCTTCTCTTCTTTTGGAGACGGGTGCCCTCAGATCTGGGCTCGTATACCCGTGTCCGTACATACGGAAATGCGATTGGAAGTCCACCATAACTGTTGGTTGTGATTTACGTTTCTACGGAAACTAGCTCTAGCAACTATGGGTTCTATAATGGACATGAAAAGGAGATCGAAATTAGATAGTTATTTTATCACATACCCGTCGGGCCGCTTTTGAGACTCCGTGTGCATATATTTTGACGTGACGTCAATTGAATTATACATAGAATAAAGACATGCTAAATGTGAGCGTAAGACTATAAGTGCGTCAATGAAAATGTGGTTCTTTTTAACTTTAAACAGTTCTTATTTTGAATATGTGATTAATAAAATATTATATTCGCGTAACTTTATTACACAGTTTATTGAACTCGCATGAGGCTGGCATATTGTAATTTTATTTAACTCTTTCAATAAATCTAGTATTGAACTTACATTCATTCAATATCCTCTATGCCTTACAAGAGACACAAATTCGTGCAATTTTATCTAGGTAAAAATCCTTCTAATTTCAAACGAGTCTTTGGTAACAAGTTCTAACATTTTGCACTATAATGCATTTGTTCAATATCTATTATATTTTCTCATTTAATCGTTGGAATTTGAAAGTTATGATTAATAATTATAAAATAAAGTTAATATGGTTTAAGTTTAGAACCGATTAGGAAATGGATATATTGTTGAATAGTTAATCCAGATTATTATATTGACAATTGTATATTTTAGGCAGATTACTTGTAAGAAATATTTAGTTATTTCTTGGCATGCCATTTTATGAGGTCATTCGAGTCATTAAGATGCGGATAAAAATAGCTTGTAAAGCCGAGAAAAACTCGTGACATCTCTTTGCAATGGGACATAAAAGCCATTTAAAGTTTTAAATCATAAATATGATGCTCAAATTAAGATTTATCAATATTGTAGGTTACAAAAAGCATTATTTATAAAGATATTACCGAATTTAACATTTCATGTGAATAAGGGGAGGAAATAAAAATTTATTTTCTATAAAGTTAAAGTCAAATTTTACAATAAGACATGAATGCATATATTTTAATGATCACATATAATATGCACAAATATTTGCAGTACATATTTTACATATTCTTCGATGTTTGAAAATTGTTTTATTTGCATAATTATGTACATATATATAATTTCACTTAGTGTGGTTTACCACTTTGATCACAACATACAGGATCTTTACTGTTCAATAAGCGTTTGTTACATTAATTGTGTGTATAGTGACTACTTTATACAAGAGGAACATCAACAGTGTTTAAAATTTCCAACATAATCGAACTAAAATAAAGTAGTATAAACTAATCGCTGATTAGGTATAAATGCGCTTAGAAATATAATATTGTATAATTCATAGGTTGAACATGTATAAATGATATGTGTATTAAAACAATTTTAAATTGTTGCTGTATTTCCAATCAAAGACTCAAATGTAACTTTTCAAACTTTTCCGTGATTCTCCGTAGTCGGCGAGGCGTTCGGAAGGATTCGGTGCTTTTTCTCGAATTAATGTTTTAAGCAAAACATAAATAGCAACAACTATCTTAAATGCCTGCCAGTGCTTAAGCGGACCAATCCCTATATCAGGAGTGTACTTTTATATTTCCATTAATCTTGGATAATCTAAATGACTCGTTAATCCGATTTTCAGACCAGACGTTTTGTTCTCATTTTATTAACTAGGCTTAAATATATTATCTTTTTCTTTATATAGATGGTACACCACCGGTGGTGACTTCGTGAATTGATTCTACAGGTGTATGCCAGGACTGAAGTATTTACTGATTGTATTGTATACTTAAATCAGTGTTTTGTTTTGATTCCTTCTTTAAGATAGCTTATATTAATGTCACTGTATTTTTCAGACCGTTAATATGTGTCTATTTGCCAATGTATAACAATATAAGATTTACACAAGATAAACGCCATTCTTAATGATGATGATGTTTTAAGTTTTATATTATTAGGATCCACAAATGCAAATGTAAAAAACATTCATTTGGTTTTATGTGTCGCTACTACAGTGTAACCGCTACAAGACTACCACTGTACGTAGAGCAGAAATATCTTTTCAACATTAACACTATTAATTTCTCCAAAAGTATGAATTTACAATGAATTTTAAGTTTATAAAGCTATATCTATAAACTGTATTATTACTAGTACTATTATATTGTAAATTGTACCACATGAGATATACGTGTATACATGAACTATATTTCACGTTACGTCATCTGTTAGTGACCATTGGCATTGGATATACATGTATATGGTGGATGCTAGTATTAAAGTATAACAGAACAAAAATATTGATATATTATGATAAAATCTGAAACAGTTTTAATGGTAGCTTTTCTATAAAAGAGCCGCGTCACGACAAAACCAACACAGTGCGTTTGCGACCAGCATGGATCCAGACCAGCCTGCGCATCCGCGCAGTCTGATCAGGATCCATGCTGCTCGCTATCAGTTTCTCTACTTGTAAAAGGGTTGGTAAGCGAACAGCATGGATCCTGATCAGACTGCGCGGATGCGCAGGCTGGTCTGGATCCATGCTGGTCGCAAACCCATTATGTTGGTTTTGTCGTGACACGGCTCAAAAATTCTCAGACAGTTTGATTGTTGAATTGTCAAAATACAATGATATAAGATATCTAATATCAAAGAATACCTATGCTCATAAATATCTTTTTCAAACCTACACTGCTAGCAAAGACCGACTGACCAGTAAACTGCTCATGATCATATCGTGAAAAAAAAAAATTTAAAAGTGGTAGGTTTGTTGATAAAATGGAAGAGTGTATAAATATCATTTTTATAAATCCCGTGCACTGTTCTGACGTATTTAAGTTTTTGAAAGTTTTTCCGTATATTACTGCTGTAAAACGGCCATTTTAATGAAAATTTGGAAGGATAGATTAAATCTGTTAATAAAGTTGAGATAAGTATTCCGCCAAAATGCTATACAATCAGCAAATGAATACCGTATCGAATAATTAACATTCAATTAATTATATAAAGTAAAGTTCTGAATATTATATCAAACATGACATATGAACCCAATATCGTTGAATAATTATACTGCGTTTCATTATTAGGATGCCAAGTGAGTGTTTAAAAGTGCTGTAACTTTGTATTTGTCTGACTGTAAAAATAACCATCTCACAAGATGATAACAAAGACAGGCTTACTAGAGCTCGGTCACTTACATGTATATTCAGTAAATTGGTAATTTGTAACTCCAACCCCATCCGGGATATATCAGGGACTTTCACTTTTGGATTATCACCCACTGCCGGTAGTGGCCGTAAAATTACATGCTATATACCCCCGATCTACAAGTTTGACAATGCCCCGCCAAAAAACAAAATTAATGACTGCACTGACCCAACAGCGCTTTGGCAACTTTGCTTCTTCCCCAGCTATTTCCCGCCATGTCCCGAGGTTGGCACCGGGTTACAACAAACACATTGATGTATCGTAATAAAAATCAGTTGTAAACAAAGCAAAGAAATGTAGCAACTCATCAATGAACATGTACATTTTTGTACAAACATTTAAATAATACATGTACTGTCAGATATTTAATGAACTCAGCTATATGACTTCTATTTATTCAGTAAATCACTTAAATAAAACTTCAGCTTTACTGACCTTCTAAACTGTGTTAAAATATCCTAAACTTGTCAATAATCCATTCAAATCTCAATATCCAAAATTCTTATTCAAGAATTTTCAGCAAATTAAACAAGTTAAACCGTTCGATAATAATTATTCATAAATAACAACCCGCTTAAGCAATTACCTCCCTTTGTAGCAACGCGTTCATAGCGACACCATGAAAAGATAGAATATTGGATCTATAAAGCCGCAAGATTGATAACCTTTGATAGGGCGTTTTTTTTATCAGATCGGGTATATATAGGTATTGGAAAAATAAATATTACTTTGTTCGCTTTATCAACTTGTCAGACAATTGTCAACTGGTGTCTAAAGGCCCATTATAAATCTTATACTGCAGTCTTCAATAGTCGTCGAATGAAGTTAAATGAGATTAAATAAATACAAAACTTAAAAGTGGTTATCGGTAAAAAAATAAATGACGGTAGATCTATATATGCCAATGTTATAATTCTATTTGCAATCTTTCGATGTTTTAAATGGTCTATGTATAAGCGTGCATGTTACCTTAAAGGCCCTAAAATGGTAACACTCATTGTTTCGAAATCTTTTTATTTTTAATGTCCAATCACGGTTTCCAAAATGTGTCTCAATTACCATATACATGCAGCTGAGTCTTCTTTTGTGTGTTTGCAATTAATACAGTTATTGTGATTTGGTATTTTGTATGGAAGTCAAAAAATACAACCTTGCTTACATTTTGCCACCATTATCACAAATACTTTCATATTCCGTCCTATTTTCTTCAGGTGTTAAGCTTCTTATATGATCTTAAACTCTTATTACAACATTATACCAATGTTTGTCCTTTCTACACCAACAAAAACATAAACAAATAAATAAATAATGCATTTATTTACGAGACTTAACGTGCCTTTAAAATGCGGTGAATCAATACGTATTGAGTGGCTTTAATGAACGAGTTGTCTGAACTAAGCAACTAGAGTAAAAGACGGACACAATTTCATTATCTGTTTTATTTTCACAAAAAGCAAATAGAATGCATTAAAATATACATAAGCTGTTATAAATAAGTTACAATTTACATATTGACAGGCAAAGCATGGGAAATCAATCATTGGTGAATGTCATTTAAAATGTTGAATATTACGCATTAAGTTACCTCCCTTTGATGGGCATTTGAACAATTCATTTAATCGGATATCACGTGTTATGTTTTCTCTCTTCCAGAAGTGCGCTATAAAACATTGTGTCTTAGTGTTACGTTGTTCATATCATCATGTCATCATCATCATCATCATGTCATCATCATCATGGCATCATCATGACATGCTCTTTTTATTGTTCCTCCACATACTGAAGCACATTATCGTAGAGTAAATCATCCATCCGAGATATGGGTATACGAGATAAGCAGCTGTCGTGTTAACCGACTTAAATGTAACTGCGGTAGCTATAGTTGTTCCTACTACTGATGCCAAGATCAAAGTTCCCTGAAATAAAATCAAATCAAATATTGATATCAATACGTTGAAGCAGGTATATATATTTAGAATACTTTATTACGAATGACAAGCAGCTAGGTGTATGTTTACTCTTGGTGGATTTGGAAGTTTTGCACAAAACATGTTGACCTCGCAATTTTAAGTTAATTTTCCAAGTTTGATATTTCATTTATCGTTTATGAAGATAGATTGTTCAATATTTATAAAGGTTACTGAAAAATATATCTTTTGTGCTATGCATGTACGTATAGTATTGATAATATGTCTTATTTATAAACAAATGCGAGAGCAAAATTATGACCATGTCCGGAAATACGCTACAGTGAGTTACATACCTTGTATACATTATATATAGTAAACGGGTGCTGGATAGTAATTTTATTTATGATGATCAACGGGAGATTATTTTATGATAATTTGACCAATAATGACAAGACAAATGTCCAAAAAGTTGTTTCCAAAAATGGTCCCCGGTGTACTCCTGCGAACGAAATGACGGACGCACAAAAAGAAAAAATTTAAAATTTTATAACAATTTATTTTTTTTGGGGGGGTTTAATTTTGCAAATATGTAATGTGGAAACCCTAAATTTTTTTATTTTTAAATTTTTATTTAAAACTTACCCCTAAAATTTTTGGTTTTTGAAACAAAGCGGAAAAGAATGGACCCGGGGAAAAAGCAAGATTTGGCCCCCAATTTAAAATGAAGGGAAATTTAAATTTATCACACTTAAAACCCCCAAATTCGCCAATACCCAAAATAAATACCCTATCCCATTTCAAAGTATTTTTGTTAACTTGGGGTTTTTTAAAACCCCGTCTGGCGGGGCAAAAATGGCTTCTAAGTTTTTGCAAAATATACATTTATTAATCACCCCTCATAATTTTAAATAGAAAATTCTTAGGGATGATTTATGCATCCCTTGCATACGGAAGTTAGAAGGGAAAAAACAAAGGACAAAACACTTTTACCCATTTGATAATATCGAAGTTAAAAAGGAAAAAGGGAAAAAAGCAGCAATTGTCTAAAGATATTTAAGACACCAAACAATATTTCCGTCCCCCTAAAAATTTTTCTTTGGGCAATTTGGGATAAAAAATGCTGATTTGGTTTAAATTTTTTAAAAATATGCACAAAAAAATGTTACAATCATTTCGTGTTAACTAGGGGTTTTTATTCAACCCTTTTTCCCACAATTATCACATAAAACTAAACAAGAAAAAAAAATTTTATAAGTATAAATTATTTTTAATTTTTTAATATAAAGGGAAAATTATTTGCATTAAAATTTAAAAAAATTTTTAAAAGGGTCCCTTTTTTATTGGGAAAAACAAATTATTCAATCCATTGAAAAATTTTATAGGAAATAGGGTAAAGATATTTTTGGGCTTTATTTTATTGACCTTTTTAAATTATGAAAACATTACAGGATATTTTAAAAATTTTGATAACCCCTTGGGTTTTGGGCCGTGAAGATTTTAGAAAATAAATTGTAGTTTTTTTAGGCTTAGGGAAATTTTAAATCAGGGCCCCGGGTTAATGTAAAGGGTTTTTGTTAATTTCAACCAAAAGGACAGTCGGGTTTAAAGAGAATGCCTGATAATTTGGGGGTATGTGGTTCGAAACCTTTTTTTGCCCTTTTTTGTATCTTTTTTATTTTTTTAGTATAAAATTTTTAAAGGAACGGGGTTTTTAGTGTTTTTTTAAAGGCAAATTTAAAAAACTTTATTGAAATTTTTAATTTCCGTTTTAATTTTTAAACCTGAAAATTCCCTTAAAGAAATGTTATTTAATAAAAGTTATATACTAGACCCAAAAATTAGGTAAAACCATAAATATAATCAACGCACAGAAGGCGCTTGAATTTGTTTGGGTCTCGGAATATCAGAAAGGTGAAGTTTGATTGGAAACAATGAGATATAAATGTAATATAGATGCTATTAATTCAAGAAATAATGACACAGGGTTATGAATTTATATTTTAATGAACTGTAAATAATGTAACATTTCAATATATCAAAACTTATCTAAACATACAAAACGGTATCCTATATCTAAACATGCAAAAATATAATTGTAACATTATTATATCCAACATATCTTACAACAAGTATAACAGTATATTTATATTATATGGTGAAGATGGGTTTTTTTTAAGTTTAAATATTATATGGTCAACATGGCATTTATACAAAGAAACAAATACATAATGTTTAACCTTTAGAAATGCTCATGCCACATTGCAATGAATAAGATGATTTAAATAATAGTTATTACGAATTTTGTAATATTTAAACTAGACATGGGAGTAAAAAGTTTAAATTGGATGACTAGGTACATGTATTACCAATATAGATTTGGCAAATTATTATGCAATACTGTAAGTAATAAGAAGAAACTTGTTGTCTTTCCTTTTTTAACAATGGCATCATTATACATATACAGCACATACTAGTATATTTTTATAGTTTGAGATCATCTTTATAACAATGGCATCAATATACATATCCAGTGCATAGATAACTATAGTATGAGATCATTTTACATAAAAACATTTTAAAAAACAGTAAACAGGATATACATATGTTAAGCAGATAAATGTAGTAAAAAAGTAGAGCATCTCGACAAGGTAATCAATGATAAAAGCATAGTTTGGAGACCTTTTGTGCAGTGCATATATAAGTTACCTACATTGCAAATTCCATATTTATATTGAAAGGAGAGAAGGGCATGCTCATAATTTGCCTATTTCTCTCTAGGATATAGGGTAATGGAAAGCCATATGAAATAACATATTCTGATGCTCTTATTTTCGTGACTTTTATCTCGAGTTTCAAATAGTATAAACTAGGAACAATTTTTTATTTTTACTATAATACAGAAGAGTAAGAACACATAAACTTGGCAATTGGATTTCTACTCATCAGATAGTTTCTGATGTTTCTATTGAACTGAATGAGTATTATGAACCTTGCTATATTTTGTATCACATTAACTGTTTATTATTTAGCCTGTATCTCTGTATAAATTACATATAATCTTTATTTGCACACATATAACAACAACAAAGAAAAACATTTGTGATACAGTAAGTGTAGTAATTCGAACATCATTCTGTATTCTTTGAACAGTTACTAGCACTTAAATGTAGATGTTCTGTATTCTTTGAACAGTTACTAGCACTTAAATGTAGATGTTCTGTATTTTATTTGAACAGTTACTAGCACTTAAATGTAGATATAAGATAGTAATGCACACAATTGTCTATTATATACGAATTATTAGATTTGTAAAAGGCATTATTTATGGACTACTTTTGTATGAGATCATTTAGTATTATTGTCATATGAGAACATTTAACAAGAATACACAGATATGTAACATATGTACAAATGTAACGAATATGTAATCATAGCAACAAAATTATATGCCGAGTATAACATATTATTGTAGTTTGCAGACTTTAGGGGAATCATGACAAAGTAAGAAATAAATCCTTAACAAGCTGTGTGTATAGACATATCAACATATCTTTGCAAATATATTTGAAAATTAAACAAATATATGTTTTCAATGATTGGACAATTTATCGATTACATTTCTAACATCATAAAAAAATTATGTGTCCATTTTGTATACTTGATTTTCAAACATAGTTTTCCAAAAAAACACACCAAATTGATAAAAATGCATCTAAACAATAATAAATATATAATATTCTATGTGACTTGACATTTTGTAATATCTATTATACTGGCATTTTAGATAGATATTTCAATAAACAATATCATACGACACACAGTTTTATAATATTAAAATTAAGGAATGAGATATGATACTAAAATTGGCTGACTAGGCATTAGTAATAGGGATTTGGCAATATATTATGCAATACTGTAAATAATTATAAAAACTTGTTGGCAACAAACAAGAGCTTTGTCATTTCTTTTTAACAATGGCATCAATATACATATACAGCACATATATTATTATAGTATGAGATCATATTATATATAAACATTTCAAAAACAGGTATCAAAATATACACATCTTAAGCATATAAATGTGGTCCAAATCGCTCAAGTCAGAATAATTGTTAATTTGGTTTTTAAAGAATTTTTTTTTTTTACAAAATGCGTATAAGGAAAGTCAATGATCCTCCTGGATGGAGACAATTTTGACCCCATCCTTTTATATGAACAAACATATAAAGATGTTTCATGCTTAATATCAAAGCTTTAGGGATTTTTAAAAGGAGATTTTTCAAGTTTTTATAAGGAAGAAATCAATGACCATGCTTTTATTTGAACAATTATGGTGGACATACTTATAGAAATGTCAAACTCAGGAGCAGTAATTTTAGAATGAATGTCATCCAACGTGTTTTTTTCCCCAATTATAACTCTCTATTGACATTTTTATTACTTTAATTCATTAGATTGATACCAATAGTATCTGCCCCACTTATTTCCACCTCCAGAGTTATTGGCCCGGAGGCTGTGCAAAGTTCAACCTCGTCTTTGGTTTCTTTTCCGAGGGTTACCTGTAGAAGTGGCAATGGCACATTTATAATCTCCCCTGTTGTCAAGTACAACTCTGCTTTCTCTTCTTCAACACCAACAGCCTCAACTTCTACGATTTTTCTTTCAATTGGAGCATCACATTTCTGGGAAGAAAACATACTTAACATAAATACATAACACTATTATTGACTAAACATCAATCAAACCTTCAAACAGTGGTTATATTTTAAATTCATCAAGATATGATAATCATTATATGCATGCAGTAAATATGTATTATTTAAGACTGAATTTGTACTATTGCAATTTTGATATTGTTTCCAATTCTAAACATCTGCTGAGGATATGTCTACCTATGTTTTTTTTTAAATATGAATAAGAAGTATAAATGTGTATATTGTATTCCTAGATACTTTTGCTGACATCATATTTTACATTTTTTTTAATGTTTACTTGTTATGACACTCACATTCATGCAATCACATGTCAGTGAATATCAAGTTGTTGTAATTACAAACATATTTTTGATTAATTTGCCAATTTTGATAATAATGGCATTAAAAGCTTCATTTTCAGTTAGGTTTAAGTTCACAAGCAGAGTGTAAAGGTCAGATGGCAACTTCCAAGCTTATATGGTGGGGAACCCCTCTGTCCGTTATTTCATGCACAAGCAGACACCCAAGTAAAACCATCGACTTTTAGTAAGCTAGATGTAAGCATAATCTCTTGTAAAAACTGAAGTTGCTGGTGCTGTTCATACCCATAGTGTTGAAAGGCATGTAATTTGAAGTAAGTAAACAGTCTTCACCACTCGGCCATGAAATAGCTTAAATAGTTACAAAATAAATACTATTACAGGACTTACTTCTATAGCTGACAGGCTTGTCGTTTGCAATGTGGTTGTGTTGTTAAACACATTTGTAACAACATCTGTTATTTTAACAAAATCTCCAGGCCTGACAGTAGTATCTGCCATGGTCCTCCACAGGGTAACCTTTGCCTTTCCTGTCGAGTCTTCTATTGTGATTTTTTTGATCTTAACTTCTGACCCGCTCCCCCTCACGTTTACTCTCTGTGGCTCATCTTCCTGGAAAAGTCAGGTATACTTCACATTTCTGAATTATTATAAAGGTTTGAACAGATTAATATTAAGGAGAAGTACTTTATAAGACTTAGTATCCCATTCTAATCCTTTTCTTGAATGTAGAAATATTTGTTTTGTATTGTATATATGCAAATGTATATATTCGTGAAATTTGTCTTCGGTATATTCAGACTCCAATACTTTTTTCAAATATTGTTAAGCAAAGTAAATGTACTAGGAAATGTACATTGGAAAATCTGGTCCGAGAGTCACATGTCCTTAAATTTGTACCAATAGCTGTCTATAGGGAAGCATGTTGAATAATCAAAGCTTTGACAAGACATGTGATTCTGGTTTGCACAGTTTGCTTTTCTGCAAATAAAGATGTAGAAATTTTCCCTAAAATAATTTAATGTCTTTATTCAGATTGGAAGACTGTCTAGTTTTTTCTACTTATTAACTTTGATTAGTATGCAAAGTATTCAAAATACATCCAAAATATGATTAGTTACATGTCTTACCTGTACGATTCTACCCATGACAGACACTCTTTTCTTTAGTGGCGATGTTAGTGCCTGTGCAATTTTCAGGCTTTCTGCTGGTCTGTGTCTTATTAAATCTTCTTCTCCCTCCGTAAACTTTGTCTGGTCTACTTCTAGTGGAGCAGAGCTTAACACTTTGGATTGTTTTTGGTCATCACTATGATGTGGTGACCATCTTCTGATTTTGTGATAACCTCTCTTATCACAATAGAGTTACCAACCTAAATAGGAAGAAATGCCTATTAAGGATATTTGAACAATTATTTATATAAATACATATTGTTCAAAGAAATGAAAATTTTTGGAACTCCACTTATTTTAAATATTGATGGTTAAATAGAGTGAGCTGTATTTACCATTAAAAACAGCTGATTGATTCAATATTTGTGAATGCATTCAGATCTTTTGTTCACCATTTCCTATTTTATTAAAGACATGTGATTCTGGTTTGCACAGTTTGCTTTTCTGTAAATAAAGATGTAGAAATATTTCCCTAAAATAATTTAATGTCTTTATTCAGATTGGAAGACTGTCTAGTTTTTTCTACTTATTAACTTTGATCATATCAATTAGTATGCAAAGTATTCAAAATACATCCAAAATATGATTAGTTACATGTCTTACCTGTACGATTCTACCCATGACAGACACTCTTTTCTTTAGTGGCGATGTTAGTGCCTGTGCAATTTTCAGGCTTTCTGCTGGTCTGTGTCTTATTAAATCCTCTCCCTCCGTAAACTTTGTCTGGTCTACTTCTAGTGGAGCAGAGCTTAACACTTTGGATGTTTTGGTCATCACTATGATGTGGTGACCATCTTCTGATTTTGTGATAACCTCTCTTATCACAATAGAGTTACCAACCTAAATAGGAAGAAATGCCTATTAAGGATATTTGAACAATTATTTATATAAATACATATTGTTCAAAGAAATGAAAATTTTTGGAACTCCACTTATTTTAAATATTGATGGTAAAATAGAGTGAGCTGTATTTACCATTAAAAACAGCTGATTGATTCAATATTTGTGAATGCATTCAGATCTTTTGTTCACCATTTCCTATTTTATTATACTATTTAGTGCCCAACTTTGTCACCAAATGAAAACGTTGCATATTTTAAAAATTCTGTGTTATTTTTCATAAAAGAACAGAAGTCGATACTATATTAAATTCTGATCATAGCCGACTTCAATTTTTCATAGTACTTCATAGACGTTATCAAAAGAATAACAATGAGACAAAATAAAGCTTGACACCAAGTATGTTAGTATTCATCCATAGCTATTCTACAGATCTTAGACACATCCGCCTGTGGCTATCGCTCCTGTCAAAGTTTCTAATTTCTGAAGTGCAGCACGGATGAATAGTAGCATATACATAGAATTACCCTAAATGATGAGCATTATATTTTTATAATATTTTTACTTCTATGGGCATTTTAATTGTGAAATACAATGTATACTTATATTTAAATCAATTCTGAGTATTTAGTTTACTTGATAACTTTTTTTTGTTTTGTTTTGGGTTTTACGTCACATCGACACAGTATAGGTCATAGCGCGACGCTCCAGCTTTACTGGTGGAGGAAGACCTCAGGTGCCCTTCCATGCATTATTTCAGGCACGAACGGGCACCTGAGTAGAACCATCGACGTTCCGTAAGCTAGCTGGATAGCTTCCTCACATGAAAGAATCCAAAGTCCCTGTCGGGACTCGAACCCACAGTGGTGAGGGACAAGTGGTTTGAAGTCAACGACCTTAACCACTTGGTACTTGATAACAACTTTAGAATTTCCTTTACAAGTAAAGTGCATAAGTTTATCTGTGTAATTAAATAGTAATATAGTTTGAGACTAACAGATTTCAGTTGAGATTTTTAATGGTGAAGCTGATACATTTTATGGCAGTTTAATTTGAAAATTGCATATGACAAGTTTTAGATAGTTCTATATTACATCAATGACAAGCTGTGAAGGATGCATGAATAAGCTTTAACCTACCTTCAGTTTAGCATATTTGCTACTATCATAGCAAATAGCTTTAAGTACTGTCTCACCATCACTTACAGCAATAGTAAGTGATGACTTATCAGTGCCATCTCTGCCAGTGTAGTGCTGGGGACTTAGAACAGCAACAACTTTTACTTTAAATGGCTTACTGTATGGCCCTCCTCTTTCCTTTAACAAGCTGCTTAAGCTAGACATCTGAAAATGCAAAAATAGTATATGTATATTTTCTTTAAAATTTTCAACTGTTCAGTATTTATATATACATGTATTTAGTGCAATACTGTGAAAGTGGTTTATTTTGCAACGTGATAATATTAATACCTGTGTTTTTTGCAAACTGATATTATACCCAAATATATGATTGTGAATTATTATTACTTTTAACAGTTTTCTTATATTATCTGAAAACACTTTTTTTACAGCAATCTTACATGGATAAGTTTGACTGTTCAGATACTAGACTATTTTTCTCATTGTTTGTCTGAACAAATCACAAATGTTTTAACAAAACAATATTTGTGTTAATAACAAAATAGGTTATTAGATTTATATGGAAAAGAATGTTTCATTAATGTGACAAAGAATTAATAAATGATATCAACAGCATCTAACATGAATATCTTTGACTGTTCAGGTACTTAGTGATTATTTTATAATGTTTGTTTATCTGAACAAATTACGAATGTTTTGAACGAACAATATTTGTGGGAAAGAAATGTAGAAGGAAATGTGCTACAGAATTATCAGTGTTTATTTCAACATTTTTATCACATACATGGCTGCTTTTGCAACTCCGTAAAAATTGAATTGCACAGCCTTGTTACTTTTTCACTACAAGCGGTCTTTATTTCTGGTATGTGACAAAAGAATATCAAAATTGTGTAAGTTCATTACTGACTTTATTGAACATGTTGGATAAATAAATTATGCTCACTACGGCTCACAAAATATTGTTTTATTCTTCCTATTCAATAAATTCAGTATTGAAGTTACACTCATTCAATATCCTCTTATATATGATTAATATACATATGTAGGTATTAAACTACTTAATGAAACAATTGCAATAATGGCATATTCTTAACATGTACTTGCTTAATTCATGATGTTATAAAAACAATATCAATCATGATATCATATTGTCCCAAATATATACCCACGTAAAAAGTCCACTTTTTGACATTTACAAATATTTTGGAAGCATAAATATCCACTTACGGTACCAAGTATTCAAATTTGTTGATGATATTTGAACATGTTGAGTAAATGGAAGCCTATAACCATTAGTAGGGCTGTCAAGAATATCCCAGATTAATGTATCATTGATATTCACCATTCGATACATAAGTGATAATAATATATTGATACACAATTTTGAATATCATATGTTTTTCATCTTATTCACAATTTTGAATATCAAATCTTTTCTTCTTATTTTGTAAAAATGTTCATCAATTTCGTCTAAATAGGGAAGTTCTTTTGATATCTTATGGCAAGCTTTTACTAATATGTTAAAGTTTTAGTCAGTGAGATAATAAATTAGCAAATAACCCCTACACTTCATTACAAATTTTGTGTTTGTTAATACTAATAGTAGAAGCACACCAAATAATTTCAAATTCAGAACTATACACCAACATTCTTGCTATTCTAATTTTATTTATATGCAAGATACAAAGGTTTGTGATCAGAGTAGTAGGATTCTAATGTACCAAAGCCTTTGATACTGTCTGCACTTATATTTGTATATATATGATCAAGGCATGAGTCATAATCTGTTGTAATAGTATTAATTAACTGGACCACATTCAATTTTTGATGAAATAGAGGCTGGTAAGATGCTTTTTTACTGATATCATAATTAAAGTCACCCATTAATGTAATATTTCTAACTGTGCTACTGTCAACTTTTTTAACAATGTCGCACAATGCAGATATAAACAGAGTGAAATTACACTTATTTGCTTGATTTGGGGGACAATAAACAAAACAAAACATTTCTTTTTTGTTAACTCTTATGAGGCAGTATTCTATACCAGATGCATTCCCACATGATATCATTTCAACATTTACCGAACATCTATAATATATGGCTAACCCATGAGCACAATCTTCCTTTCTGGCACTTATTATGTTAAATCCATCTACAGTAAATCTGTTTCCCAAGGTCTCCCATACTCTAGTTTCTACAAGACCTATGATGTCTGCAGACATCAAATTATATTCATACCTAAAGTCATCAATGTGCTTTTGCAGTGATCTGCAGTTGTGGAAACACACAATCATTATTGGTTGTTCAAATGATTTTAAACATGGTAGCATATTTTCAATACTTTTTTGGGACCTCAGTCTTTCCATTTCAGCTTCAACTTCAGATGAAACACTGATCTTTGTTTCATTTAAGTCTGTTATGTTTACTCCAGATAAACTTGTGACTCTACTCAAACCAACATAATGGATATGTTCAATTTTTCTCTTTCCAAAATTGACTACTATTTCCTTCATTGTGGATCCCTGTGATTTGTGAATAGTTTTTCCAGCAGACATGTATAATGGGAACTGTCGTCTTATTACAACATATGTTTTCATGTACTTGTAAGTAAATTTCCGACACACTTCAAGTATTGGTGTCCATTCAAGTGATATACCATCCATGTACAAATGTTTGTATTTTGTTCGCCACCTGCTACCAATTAAGTTATCATTAAACTGAACCCATACAATGCTGCAGCGTGCAGAATCAGGAACTCTGAAATCGAACTTCTTTATGACACATGATGCACCATTTGTTAAGCCATCAGTGGTGTCTATATTCAAACAGACTTCAGCTTGCAACTGTATACCTAGTGTGAGAGTTTTTTGGAGGCCCATAGTTTTACTTGAATCATCTGGTAATTTTGAAAGAATATTTTCTCGCAGGGACAAACTAATATCACCAGATATGTCATCTAAAGCTTCAACAGTTACAACATTCTCTGCCGGTATATTACCCATAACAGTTGAATTGTGAAGAGCTACATCTTTTCTGGTACAGAATAAATGTGGCATCTGACATATTCTTTGTTTATCCTCTGTCCCAACAAGTCTTTTTTTCAGAATAGACAAATCTGCATCAGTATGCAAACCTTCTCGCAATCTGTTCAGTAATTCAGCAAAAGCACCATCATCTTTTTGTCTCATAACCACTTTCAGCTCATAGAAATTGAACAGGTCTACCCATGGATTTGTGGCAAGGGATGACATTTGGATATTTGTGAAGTTTTGAGAAAATATCCAAGAATCCATGACTGGTTTAAGTTGGTAGAGATCTCCAACAGCAAGGATACTAACATTTCCAAAGGCTTTAGTGCAAGCCATAATTTCTTGCAATCTAAGATTAATGAAATTGAACATGTTGCGCCCAACCATTGAGATTTCATCTATTATAATTACTTTCAAGCAATGATAACGTGCTCGCATTGTGTTCAATTGACGCATATCAAGAGGTCTGAAATGAAAACCTTGATTTGCAGGAATATTAAAAGCCGAGTGGATTGTTAAGCCACCAATATTGTGAGCTGCTTTTCCAGTTGGTGCACATAACAATAGTTTAACACTGTCAGGACTTTCACCATGACTGTGATTGTAATACTTCAACAAACCCTGGTAAATATTTCTGATAACGACACTTTTTCCAACACCACCACCACCAGACAGGAATGTATAGAAAGGCAATGACTTTGTCTTGACTGTGTGCAATATATGGTAGAAAAAAATTCTTTGCTCTTCATTCAATTGACGCACCTGTTCAAAGAAGCTGTCATTTGTCATTTCCATTTGTGGGAGAATTTCATTACCTGTGGATCTTTTTCCAATATTCAGATCTTCCCCTAGGTCATAATCTCAAAGTTCATTAGCTCCTGATCCTGGGTCAAAAAGGTCATACTTACTAACTGTATCCATGTCTGCTTCAATGTCTATTGAATCTTGATGACATGATTCAGAATTTACTATACCTGCAAAGCACTCTTCATCTATGTCTTGCACGGATTCATATTCAACTTCGCACCTCTCATAGCTTTTCACATTGATACTTATTTCTTCAAACTTTAGATTGTAGCTGTCCTCAAAAGTGTTTAATCCACTGATCAAGTCTTTTTCTTCATTCCTCCAATGTGTGAATAACATTAATTTCTGACGATAAAATTCTTCCTTATCTTGATTTATAGGTGTTAAATTTGTGTATATAACCTTCTGCCTGCATCTTCTTTGCACTTGTGTACCACAAGGAAATCTTATTATTTTACTTTCAACAAAAACTTCTGTGTCAATATCATCATCATGGTCATGGTCATACTCTGTTTCTGGAAGTTCTTCAAGAAATGTTTCAGTATTACTACTTTTTCGTTCACTTTTACAAACTTGGTACCAGGACGCAAAATCTGCATAACATATATTTTCCATTGAACGTGGTCGTCTTTTGTACCTTTTTAACACATTATCCATCTCTACATTATGAGAATTTTCAGGAAGTTCCTTCAACTGTGAGAAAGGCTTTATGAGACTTGTTCTATCATCTGGCTTCTGTGTGTCAACATATACAACATCTCTTGTACATCTTCTTAAAGGCATTTGTAATACTAGATATACTGCCTCTTGAGCTCCAATTTCTACGCTTGTTAAAAACTGGTTTCCAATTTTCCTTACTTGCTGTCTAATATCACTTTCAGTTTGCTGTGCATCAATGCAAGCATCTTTGAGCAAGTTTGAAAGACCTCTCTGTCCTTTTGAAATGTATGAGACAATGTACGAAACACATGAGTAAGGATCAAGAACAAACTGCAAATCCATATTTGCCATCCAGGATTGTAACAATACTTTATTATAACTATTTATCCTACTTTCAGAAACAGAGCGTTTTAAGTACACCGTGGCTCTTTTCAGAGTAGATCTTATACATTGTTCATAGAAATCATAGTCCATATCAAGTTCAGCTAGAAATTCTTCAAATGTCATGCTATCATCCGCTTTATGAAGATCATTCAATAATTTGCTTATTTTCTTAACACAAGCTGTATGTTCAGGTCTTAATTTTTCATTCTCTAATGGGTACAGGATGGTAGTTCTTGGCATTGGAAACAAAGGAAAATTGAAACGGCAGATATCTTTTCCTTTCTTCCTGCAAGTATTAGCATGCCTGTGTGTTTGATAATTAACCAAAACAGGTATACTATCATCTTTATCACATGTAACATACTTATCAACGAAAGCAACAACATCTACATCAGTGGATTTACCATGTATTGGAGCATCTTTTATCCAAACAAGCATGTGAATATGAGGTGAACCTCGCTGTTGAAATTCAACACGATAAAAGTAATCTTTAATATTACCAATAGGCAGGCTAATATCCTTCAGTACGCACCTAATGAATGTTTGTATGCGGTTTTCAAAGTATCGAGCACAAGTCACTGGATCAGACTTAATCAAAGTACATTTTTCTGTCCAAGACAGTGATCTAGCTTCTTCAAGGTTAATTGATCTTTCAAGCACAAGTTTGGAAAGTGATTGCAATAATGGCTCCCATTTTGTTTCAGCAGCAGAAAATGAGCAGAACCATGTTGGAATGCCAAGCTGACGAACCATAGAAAAGACATCACGCTTTGCCTGTTCCCAGTATGGAGGAGAACCTCTCAATGTCCGTAGAACTCTATAACCATCATTTTGCATTGTTAAATTTTCCACAAAACCAGGGCGCAGAAATTCACTAGCTGTTATTGTACGGCCTTTAGTTTTACACTTCCTAATTGCAAGGGAGACTTTGTCTTTAATTTGCTTTATTTGTAATCTTTTAAGCTTGAAGAATATGTTAGGAATATTTTTTGCAACTCTTCTATCAACATTTCTTAACTCCCATTTACATATTGAACTATAGTGAATGGGAATACAACGTTTAGAATTATCTGTACGAGATTGGCCACAAAATATAGTAGGAAAGGAAAGAATCTCTGAATGTATATCTTGAAACAAGCTAATAGGTGAATTTTCCTCCCCTGGAGCAACACATAGAACTTGATTGAACTCTCGAAAATCCAATGATTGTAGACATGTATCCAAGTTTCCAGTCATTCTTTCATTGAAATGTTCATCTTCTGTCCATCTATTTGTTTCCCCCTCATCATCAGCATGAGATTCTGTATTAGGTTCTGACCTTTCCTCAAAGGTACCAGATGGCTGCTGAAGCCAGGTCTCATTTAACGATATTCCTTCACTTTGAAATAAAGTACTATTAGAAATTAACCATTCTGCTGCTTCAAAAACCTTATTAGGCCGTATGTTTTCAAAAGCAACATGATGCTTGTATGACAACTTTCTTTTCAGTTTTAACATAATTGTTTCATTGTCACTCATCATCCTTGGTAGTGATTTAATAGTACTATTGACATCTGCTGGGACATTTACTACATTACCCTTCATATTTATTTGACCTCCCCTGGGCATTTCACGTAATTGCATAAAAGGCAGCCTTGGTGAAACCAGTCTTTCTTCTAAAGGTGACAATTTTAATTCTTCAGGAATGGGTGGAAAGGAAAGACCATTATGAAGCCAAAATTGAGGAGTTTTACCATTCTTTATAGCACAAAGGCAACCTTTGCATATCCATTCTGCATTTCCAACACTCTTGTAACCATTCAAGAAATTTTCAATATTTTGAATATTTGCTGTTTTCTGTACATTATGTCTGAAAAATGTTTGAGTACAACATGAACAGACATAGTCTGGACCCTCAGATACAAGATTATGAAACTTGTTTACCAAGCTTTGTGTAGTAAATGGAACATTTATATCATCTACACACTGCAGAAATGATCTACCTTCGATCAAACTTTCAACAACCTGATGTTTACTTGAAGTATGTGATGACTTTCTTTTCCTTTTATGAACATTAACTACCCTATATCCATCTAACTTTTCAAAAATTTCTATGGCACTGTCTATTGTTTTCCACTTTTTGCCGAGATCAAAGTAATGTAAATCAAACTGAACATCATCAGGGTTTACATTCATGGACCTTACTAATGCACAAATGTAGGAACAAACACTATTTAATGAGTTTATAAGACCAAGTACTGAAGTCCCATTTGCTGTACTCAAGCCTTCATGATTCCTTGAGTGGCTATCAAATACATAGTAACAGTTCCCGTCACGCTGGATGCTTATGGCAAGCCCACAAAAAATCAAAATAAAACCTTTAGATTGATAGTTAAGAACTTTTTTCGACATAGCAAATTCAAGCTGATATAACGTTATATTATCGTTATTAACATTTCGACCAAGAAACCCAGATGTTATGCCATTATAGTAAACATACACCTTGTGTCCCTTAATAATAACACTTTCAGGTAGTTCTTTGGGATCCATAAAGCCTGTTGTTGCCTGTAAGCTATCAATTGCACGATACAACTGACTTCCAGCAAATAGAATGTCATGCAAGTCATGAGCTTGCATCTTTTGTCCATGTATAATATATCTTGAAAATATCAAGAACATTAAGCTGCATGGAACACATTGCCTACCTCTTGCCTGATCAGGTAAACATGAATCACCTTGATTAATTTTGGCAGATGTAACCAAATGGTAATCCATCTTTAAAAATTCTGTAGTTTAATGCATTATAAACAACCTACATGTACTGCAATACATATTTTAAATTGTTTCAAAACAGGTTTACCACTATTTTGCTTCTGAACATAAGAATATCATTCTGCTTTTTTATTAACTACACCGCCTAAAATGCAACATAAACAACAACTATAAACTGCTATTCAGATTATAATAACGGTGGTCATTTAACTCTTTCAACACTTTTTCCTTTCAAAACTATTCATGACCGTCAATTTCTATTAGACTACCCAGGCTAAAAGTCTTTATTAGTTGAATATAAATCCTTTAAACTCAAATCAATTTTAAATACTCTACTCAACAATATAGCTCTCAATGAATTTAAAACCAAACTAATGAAATTCAATTTAAAGCCATCAACACCCCTTCATAAAATATCAACCCAATGTATATATTTCAAATCCATGAACTCTTAATTAAGTAAGTGTCATTTCCATGTATCTATGTTCAATTCCATGTAATTCAAATCCCATGATCTCATAATAAAGTGTCATTTCCATGTCTCTATGTTCAATTCCATATAATTCAAATCCCATGAACTCTTAATTCAGTGTCATTTCCAAGTGTCTATGTTCAATTCCATGTAATTCAAATCCCATGAACTCTTAATTTAGTGTCATTTCCATGTATCTATGTTCAATTCCATGTAATTCAAATCCCATGAACTCTTAATTTAGTGTCATTTCCATGTATCTATGTTCAATGCCATGTAATTCAAATCCATGAACTCTTAATTTTGTGTCATTTCTAGTATCTATGTTCAATTCCGTGTAATTCAAATTCCATGAACTCTTATTTTTTTGTCATTTCCATGTATCTATGTTCAATTCCATGTAATACAAATCCCATGCACTCTCAATTTAGTGTCATTTCCATGTATTTTACAACAATTCTATGTTTTTCAAATCCCATTAACATTCAATTGAAAATATATTGTGTGTGTTATACTATTAATTCAATTCCCTATATGTAAAATTTTATTAATTTACCTATTGTTTTTGTATAAAAAAGTGCTCTGCTTGGATTTGGAACAGTCTGTTCAAATTTCAAGGCATGTCATTCTCAATCTCAAAATACAAAACTGAGCAACCAACAATATAGAGCCTGATCAGAATGCACTGATGTGCAAGCACTTTTGGTTCCAGCAATCTATGGCTTATATATCAATATTATTCTGTGTGTTTCAACTGCAAATCTGTATAGCACTTCACAAATTCAATTCAATTACATACATGGGTAAATAAACAGAAATAATGACAACACAACTGTACAGTACTGGTTTCTGGGGGGGGGGGTTACTGTCTATTAAAAGTATTCTAAAAAATGATCTAACAGTTTTTTGAAAACTCAATCAAGTTACAGGATTAATTATCCGAAAATTTGTCATCCAATATGCTGATTAACACAACCCTCAGTCTATTTCTACAAAATTTTAAGACTTATTAGAACACAACAATGCAACTTATAAAATGTACACCTTTTAAGAAATATTTTAAAACTTACCTCAAAGAGAAACTCTCAACTAAACCGCGGTAAATTCTTCACTATAAAGGTAGCACTCCACACAGAATTTAAGTCTCTGATGTCAATGTTCTATATTTAAGACCCCTGATCTACACAACCTGAAACAGAAAATACAGATTGTTGTCATAAGATTGCAAATCTTAAATGAAATTATCCCGGCAGTACAGGGAGCAGCAATACATTCAAATTATAATACTTTAATAATTCTTTCATTGAGCTATTTCTATAATTTTTTAGCCTACTTAAACCAAAACAATGATACTTATCTAATATAAACGTATGTATCTGCTAAGAATCTTTTAAAACTTACATCAAAGAAAAACTCTCAACCAAACAGCTGTAAATTCTTCACATTAAAAGTAGCACTCCACATTTACTTCCAGTCTATATGCAATGTCCAACAAGCAACATGTAGCCCAAACTACACAATCTGGAATGGAAAGACACATTTTGTCAGTTTATTAATGTCATAGACTGCAAATCTATAATAAAACTTTCCCATTTACGAACGATAGAAAGTACAAACAAGAGGGCCATGTTGGCTGTGGAATCGCTCACCTGTATATAGGCCCTTGTGCCAAGGCCAATTTTAAACCAGGGACTTTATAATAACTTGGTAATCACCCATTAGAAGATGTATCATGACATATATCTAAGCTCTATCTCTTTGGGGTTTTCATAATGTTTATACCATATTCAAAAAGGGAAAATTCAACAACAATGATCCCCTGGGCCAGGGCCAATTTTTACCCCAAGGCTTTTATAGAACAAACTTGGTAGACACTCACTAGAAGATGCTTCATGCATTATATCTAAGCTTTAGCTATTTTGGTTTCCTAAGAGGATTTTATAATTTATACTATATACAAATAAGGGAAATGAAAAAACCCCCTGGGACAGGGCCAATTTATACCCCAGTCAGAGCTTTTATTTGAACAAACTTGGTAGACACCCACTAGAGGATGTTTCATGCTAAATATCTATTATGGTTTTTAAAGAATTTTTTAAAGTTTTTACTTTTTACAAATACCGAAAATCAATGACACCCCCCCCCCCCTCTTATGAACATTTTTTTAAGTTGACCACCAAAGGAACATTCCTGTGAAGTTTTGATGAAATTGGCTCAGCGGTTTATGAGGAGGTGTCATTGAAAATAAAAGTTTAAGGACAGACGCCGGACGAAAAGCGATCACAAAAGCTCACCATGCCACTTTATGACAGGTGAGTTAAAAAGCTTCAATTCATTCTGTAGAAACCCAATATAATATTATGAAACATTTATTCCCTCCTTATTGTATTTCTATAAACTTTTGAGTCTACATTGTCACATAGAACATATCGATATGACTTACAAATTGTATAAATCTGCACCTGGTTAACAATAGATTTGAAACTTACGTCAAAAAACCTCTCAACCAAACTGCTGTAAATTCTTCACTAAAATGATGCACTTCACAATTTCAGATCAATCTTTTCCCAAACAACACAACCTGGAAATACAAGAATCTGTTGAGAACATTTAAAATCTACAACGGTCAGGCAGTATTAAGTGCTGCCGTTCAGTAATATGTCGAGGTGCTGGCCGAAGCAAGACATGTCCATCTTTGTAGCTTATTGTGAAGTTGCAGTACATGAAAATTGGGCACATGACAAATCAGCACATAAATAAAACATTCTAGTGTTCCGTGGTATACATCTTCTCTATATGACATACCTCCTTTCCTTATTACAATGAAATTTTACTGTATTGTTATCCATCGCTGGTTTGTTTTTAGCAAAGAATGACCTGTGCATGTTCAAAAAGGGTACCGTTTGAGCAGATTTCCCAAAGAGGGTACAGATATGGATATGCACTGTGATACCGGTCAAGGTAGGAAAAGAGTCAACTCGGCCCTATACCAACTTGGCACGGGTCAACTCAGCCCACCTTACAAAAATATATATAAAGTTATAACTTTGCTTTGCATGTTGCTAAGGTAAATGATTTTGTTTGTAAAGTAATACAAAAAGAGAAAAAATGAAACAAAAGCGTGTTTACTTAAGCTTCTATTTAATTGAAGAGGTCACTAATCAAATGGATAAATGAGTCAATCATAATTATCACCTAATTAAACGATATCCTTAATGTACACACTGATTGATAATAAAAGCCTGTAACAATATATGTTTCAACACATTGTTTGACACTGAAGGCATTTAAATTTATGGTTAAACTTTAAGTTAAACCCACCACGAGTTAGAAATACAGTAAGATATGCAATTGGTTATCTTTACTCGCACTTCTACTGATAAGAAAATCCTGTTTGCTGCTAGTTCCGAAACTGTCAATCTGTATATCATAAATAATGACAATAATTACAATTAATAGTGATAACACAAACCTAAATATTAATGTCACGGTTCAGAAATGTTCACTATTTAGGGCAGAAGATGTGTAAGCGGCCTGTTAGCTTAGTCTGGAGAGCCGGGGTACAGTATCCGAGGTTCCCAGGTTCGAGTCCCGGTCAGGCTGCACATTTTTCTAACCTTGTGACATTTGGCATCCAACGGGCGACTGTGACTGATATACTATAGCTCAGAGTTTAATTTACATTGCACTGTAACTCTGTGAAATTCGAGGACAAAATTCAGTATAGCAGGGGAGTATGTCACGGTTCAGAGCTGTTCACTATTTAGGGGAGAAGATGTGAAAGCAGCAGGATAGCTCAGTCGGTAGAGCCGTGGTACAGTGTCCGTGGGTCCCAGGTTCGAGTCCCAGTCAGGCTGCACATTTTTCTCACCCTGTGACATTAATAATTGAAAAGTGGGCCGAGTTGACTCATGGCGAGCTGACTCGGAGGCCGAGTATGTTTTAGGGCCGAGCTGACCCGGATTCGTCATGGTCCTGTAGTGTGGACAATTAAGGTACAATGTACTATTTAAACCCTCCTCAACAGGAATCAAATCGGATGTCAACATATAATCAGGCGAATTAGAAGAAGAACCTAGCTGCACAATCCTGTGACAAATATTTGGATCTTTAGCTTTGAAATTCAGACATTTGCACTTGGAAAAAATGTTCAAAATGTCCTGTTGATGGTCACCGATCAATAGGGTGCCTCAAATTGATTTGCACTCAATTCATCGATTTAGCCATTTTTATTTCGGAGCCGTGACCGTATTCCAACTTCTGTGTGATTTCGCGCAAATTTATTACTGTCACATAATAGTAATTGTTGCAAATGAATTCAACGATCATATTACATTTAAAAAAAAGTTACAACATTACCGCAGCATCTTATAACTTCTTCACATGAAAATCGGTCCCATCCACATTAATTATCCAATATGGCGTCGCTTAAAACGTAAATAAACAAAGGAACTGTGACCTACTTAAAATATATGCTCTTAAACCAAAGTTGTAACTGTCACAAACCTGTTTGTTTTGTGGAAAATTATTCGACAGGCTCTTTAACTGAAAATCACATCCACACGATCCAAATCATTTGGCGTCGCTTTATAATGGTAGGCCTAGGCCTATTTAAGTAAACAAAGGACCTGTGCCGGTGACCTACATAAAATTGAATCTGCTGTCTTCGCTTTAATCAATATTAACACTGTCACAAACTGGTTTGTAATGTGAAATCAACTTATCATATATTTCTTGTTTATAAATAATAACAACATACGATAATGTATAATAAAGATTGCATGAAATTTAATTTACAAACCTTCTTTCTTTCCTCTCCGTGGGTTGTTCTGTTGACTCTTCAGCGTGTTTTGATCACGTGACAAATTGAATTAGTTATATAAACTAACCCATAAACGAACGCCTTTTAATTGAAGAGTTCAAAATTGACGTACGTTTAGTCAAAATTATTTCAATATAATACCAGTTATTTGCGGAAATGTTACAGAATTGCACAATATTAGAAATCTTCGACCAAACGGGAACTATATTTTCTTCCCTGAGCACGTTTGAAAATTAATGCGCCTGTTTTGACAAATAATCTGGTTCCCTGTCCTCTTATGGTTCGCAGGGGACCAGTCCATTTGACAATCTTAACGCCGTGATCTCCCCTGAATTTTTTCGGCCTTAATGTCCATGTAAAGGGAAGTAACCGCTTCAAAACAGCGGACTACTTTCGGTATCTGCAAGTAAGAGCAGTCGGTCCTGAAATTTCGCTACCATTATTTGTTTGGTCTGACGACCCAAACAAATAAAAACGAACAACATAAAATAATCATATATAGATTCAAAAATGTTGAAAGTATTAATAAGAAAATAAAACATGGACCAACGCGGCCTCGAACTTAAAACACGTGTAGCACTTAGATTATAAACTCGTGATTTACCCTATTGCGCTATAACGCTGAGTACACTTAGTTTAGAGATACAAATTAAATTAAATTCCATCGTACATCGTACATCTCACGGAACTTATCGAACATCTACCGAAGATTAATATACTGTGTGCATCGACCGTGTAATCAGTATGTAATTGACAGGTTAATAAAACCAAACAATATAACTGAAAAAGTGAGTGGTGGAGGAAGATCTCAGGTGCCCTTTCGTGCATTATTTCAGGCTCGAACGGGCACCTGAGTAGAACTACCCATGCTCCATCAGCTAACTGGATAGCTTCCTCACATGAAAAAATCCAACGTCCCCTGGAGGGATTCGAATTCACAGCGGTGAAAAAAATGATGTATAGATCAACCATTTAATTTAAGCATATGAACAATACATGTACACGGAAAAGAAGCAGAATATTATTTTCTGTAACAAAATATTTGATAGGACCAAGGGTCAGCCTATCTAGTCTCTTTCAAAAAGGATCAGAAATCTACAAACAATCAGTTAAGGTAATTTGGGTATGATTTTCATCAAGAATAAATAAGTATTCAACTGATTGCAGTCAGCCTCCCTTAAACAGGTATAAATTTCTATAAGTCACACATCTATGTATTCTAGAGGCTTTATGAGGGTCCACCCGCCCTTTAAGGACCCCGTTCCACTCGCGTGTTTAAATGTTAAACGTAAATAGGCGTTGCTAGGTGTGGGCAAGAGTTTGACTAGGTGGGGGAGGCAAGCATAAGCTTTGACTCATGCGATTTTCACATGAATTAAACAATTCTATTTTACCATCCGTATTTATATCGTATCATTACATTTATAAATGTCTGTTTTAGAACTATTTTATACGTGAGAAAACACATACTTTTAAGAACTAACCTTTCTCCAGTCTTGTAATTGTTTTCCAGTGAAATATGTGCCCACAAACCCACCGACATGAGGTAAGAAAATTGCACACGCTGGTTTGACATATTCCGCCATCTTTAAAAAAAATAGTATGAAAATATTAAAGCGACAAATTCAATCCGTTAGACACAATTTTTTTATATCTAAAATTATTTTTTTTTTGTAAAAAAGTCAATATCTAAATCAATAGAAACAGTATTTATCTAAATGAAAATCAAAATAAAATCTGAATAAAAGATAAGTGAAATAAATGAAATGAAAACAAGATGTCCTACCGCGTTTAAGTTAGTGAGACAAAAGGAAAGATTTAAGCTTGTTATGTTTAAACAAGTATATATTTAATCTGAGCAAAGTTTAAATACTAAGTGGAGTGTGAGATAGTAACGATACATATAGATTGTGAACACTTGACCAGTATCAAATACTGATGCAATTTTCTCAACCTAAAATCATCTATACATTTCTTTCAAATTCCTATTCACTGCAATTTAATTTTAATATACAATGGCATTCACTTTGAATAAATTACAATAACACACCTCCCAATACAACATAAGCAAGAAATATCTTTTAAAACGATACTCGGCCGAAGTTAATCTGTTTAACATGCAAAGTTGTGTTATTTCTAAGTTTTCAATTGAAAAAGAAATGATACCAATGCTTGCATAACACTGTTATGATAATTATTTCTTGTAACTATTAAGAAAATACCCATTTTGTAAACATTGAAATTAAATTATAGCGAATCAATTGATATTAATGATTTTTCAAAGAAGAACCACTTCTATTTAAAGTGTCCCTTTTACTTGTTTTACGTTTGACTTATAAATGTTGTTATCATTTACAAATTAAAGATCCTGTATGTTGTGATCAAGGTGGCATGCCTTTGTGTATTTACGTTTGTTTACCCTCGCCACCGAAAGAAACCATATGGGCTAGCAAGTGAAATAATATATATTTACATAATTATGCAAATAAAACAATTTTCAAACATCGACGAATATGCAATATATGTACTGCAAATATTTGTGCATATAATATGTAATCATTAAAGTATATGCATTCATTATTATTGTAAAATTGGACTTAAACTTTGTAGAAAATACATTTTTATTACCTCCCTTTATTTACATGAAATGTTAATTTCGGTAATATCTTTATAAATAATGCTTTTTGGAACATACAATATATTGATAAATCTTAATTTGAGCATTATATTTATGATTTAAAACCATAAGAAAATTGTGTTACAGGATCTTTAACCTAATTTTTTTTTTTTTAAAAATCCACATTCCTGTACATTTTATTTTAGAACTATCCTTTACATTTTATTTTATAGTGGCAAAACTATCCCTTACATTTTATCTTAGAGCTATCCTTAAAATTTTATTTTAGAATGGTAAGAACTATCCTTTACATTTTATTTTAGAATGGTTAGAACTGTCCTTTACATTTTATTTTAGAATGACCAATGAGATTCACCGATTTCAGTTTGTAATTTTAAAATGACCAATGAAAATTCTTCTTATATTCAGTCCTTCCCTGTTAATTTTACAGGAAGTCAAACTGATAACAGACGGACTTCGTCCAAAAAAAAAATAAATAAAAAAAAAATAAAGAGAACAAAATAAACGACAAAATATTTTTAAAATGAGCAAACCAAAATATACCCTCGCGATGATTAATCTCATGTTTCCTTTTGAGAACTATGGCTATTACCAACATTAGAGAGGTTATTATATCATTAATTTATATATTTTCTTGAATTAGTAAAATGATATAATAACCTCTCTTTAAATAATACGCTCGTAACATAACATCAGTGTGATTTGAAATTAAGTTTACTCTGTGTCATTAAAAAGTGTTGTCACTTCGGTGCACCTATCGCATTGATAACTTTTCCATCTTAAGCATATGCTACAGTTACAAAGGCATAAAGTCAGATTGAAAACTGTAAAATTAAATTTCGAATGAGCTAGGATCAAAAGTAATCACTGTTAACAACACTGCACCTTTACACTGCTGGAACCGATTTTTTTTAGCAATATAGAGATACATGTATGCCAGACTGCACATCCTTGCAGACTGAACCAGCTCTGTACTTTCAGTCTTGATATTCCAAGATTGATAGCCAGTTCTAAAAAAATATTGAATCTTAATAAACAAATTCAAGAGATATTTTGAAAATTAGCCTTCTAATCAATTACAGAAATAAAATGACATATTTTGAAATCTGCCATGTAGTAAAAGGGAAGACACAACTCTTTGTCCATTTTTCGTAAGAGAAGGGGGAATCATGTGACAAGGGGGTTAATCCATGCGCGCGCATCCTTAAAGTTCTGATACCGCGAACATCGGCCGGTATTTCGAAGAAAAACGAGTGGTGTGAAGATATGGAGAAATCAGAAAATGTATGAAATTAATTTGTTTTGCAAAGAAGATGTCCTTACTTTTAGTTTTTATATACAAAATGTCTTTAAGTAACTCTTTCCTGTTTTGTCAGTATTTCGCGTTGAATGCGGTTTTGATTCTGGATAGTGCGTACACCCGGCGTTGAAATGTTACAGAAAATGAGCAAACATCGATTAAACTGGCCGTTTCAAACAGCTGGAAGTTATTCTGTTGTAGAATTCTTTTCAAAAATATATTTCCAACCTTTGTTCCAATTCATTTGTGCTAAAAAAGTATATAAACGCACTATTTACAGAGAAACAGAGATTATGATATTGCGTACATTCTAAAAAAATCCAGATACTGCGTACACATAACTATGCAATTGATAGAAATGACATTTTATTCGAAGCAGTCTAAGGTTTATAAAATGATAAAGCGGATTGCATGGGTGTCCCGTTTGAAGAATTATTTAAAATCTACATCCTAGAAAATGTTTAGAATTAACATTTATTTATGCAATTTGTTAAGGTATTTATGTAAAACCTGGTGAATAATTGTCTATCTTGTTAATGTTTTTATACTCTACATTTCAAAATAAATTACTTCTTACAGTCAAATTTATATCTGATTTCAGAAAATGAATGTATGTTGATTTTGTTGTTAATTCTTTGCCAGTGAATCTTCTCTCAGACAGTATGAGGCACGACATCGGCAAGATGGCCCCTACAAATGTGATATATGTAGTCAAGTGTCTTTTTCGGAATACCATTACAAAACACACATGCAGCGTCATTCCTCTGAACGCAAGTACCAATGTAAATGCGGCAAATCGTTCAAGACATCTCATGATTTAAAACGCCATGAACAAAGAAAGAGCCAAACAAAGGAATTCAAATGTGATGAATGTGGCTTGGCCATCTCTAATAATAAAGATCTTAGTGATCACAAACTAGATAAGCACGAGAATAGAAAATTTTATAAATTTGGAAAGTGTGGCAAAGCATTCAGGTATAAATTCAATCTTTACAGACACTCCAAAATGCACGAAGGGAATGAATTTACATGTGAACATTGTGGGGAAAAATTTCCAAGCAAAGCAGCTATTTCGTCCCATCTCTCATATGCAAGTAAAGATCCTGTCAAGTGCAGTATTTGTAAAAAAAATATTCAGTCATACCAAAACTCTTAAGGAACACATGAAAAGGAAACACAGTTAAAAGTTCGTGGAACATGAACGCATTCCAAAGAAAGAACTTGCTGCAAGCGTTTTTAGTTCAAGTTACAAATATATGCTATTTACTATGTAAATTATAACAAATATTAAAATCAATGTGTTTATTTTACAGAAGCAAGATAGCTTATATTTTGTTGTCTTGTATTTGACGAAAAGTTAAGTTTATCATGTAAACAATTTCAAATTCAATTTTAAATTTGTTTGACTATAACTTAATATCGTTTTTATCACATTTGATTTATTCGTATCAGAATATAAGAAAATGCATTTTTACAGATTTATTGATTTCCACTGTCGGGACTTAATAATATGGCGTTGTCCGTCCGTACACAATTAGTACGCAGCATAACTTTTGAAAGATTTCATTGATTGTGTTTGTATTTGAAATGTTTGTATTCTATATCAAAACTCAAGTCACAAGTTTCAGTCATAGCGGCGTTGACGTCCGCAAACTTTAACCTTGATCATAACTTTTTAAGGTTTTGGTGCATTTTCTTCATACCTGGCCGACAAGACCTTCATACAGACCAGACTAAACTTGACCTTCATTCATAAATGACTTTGACCTTCAAGGTTATTTTTGCTGATTTTTTCTATAAGTGGCTATGACTGTTTTTTGATTGGATTTCTTCAAACTTGAACATAACAATCTTCAAGGGTCAAACTTCAAGTTAATTAGACATACCTGACCTTCACTCCTAAATGATTTAGACCTTTAAGGTCATATTTATTTATAATTTTTATTTTCCTTTTGCTGTATTAGCTTTTACTTTGTTATATATGAATGGATTGAGTTCATATTAAGACAAACACATTTAAGGGTAAGACCTTCATGTATGTTTAAGTCAACTTGACCTTGGCTCCTTTTTGCCCTTGACCATATAGGTTAAACTATTGGAATTTCACTGAATTTCGATATATTTAATTGACTGTAACTTGGTGATTAATAAATTCATAAATGGAAAAAACAACCTTTTGGACAAACCCTTGGTGATAGAACTCGACTTCGTTTCGATCGTTTTTCGTAGATCATTTTTGTAGGTGATAAGAAGTTCCCGTTGTGTTGATATTGATTGATCAGATGAAAGTTAATGTTGAAATTAGTCTTTTTCATTCTACGTATTTTCCTCTCCAATATTTCAGAGTATTGTTTCTGTCTGTTTAGACTTAAGCTAGACTTTTTCGGCCTCATGATTACGTTTTGTACCTACAATAAGAAAGCCAGTAATGTAGATAAAGTTTAAACATTAAAAAAAAAATAATCAAGAAATAAAAAAGGAAACAAAAAATAAAACTTTTAAGATGATTTTATCAATGAGCAAGTTATAACTGCATTGTGATTAAAAGATACATGTACCCGTACAGTGATTCTTCTAAAAGCAATCGTAAACTGATTACATTGTCTAAGTCTAACGAAGTACAAAAAAATCACATGTCAATAGCATAGTTATGTGTACGCAGTATCAAAAACACAAGTGTGTGTACGCAGTATCTGGATTTTTTAAAAAATGTACGCAATATCATAATCTCTGTTTTCTGTAAATAGTGCGTTTATATACTTTTTTAGTGCAAATGAATTGGAACAAAGGTTGTAAATATATTTTTGAAAAGGATTCTACAACAGAATAACTTCTTGCCGTTTAAAACGGCCAGTTTAATCGATATTTGCTCATTTTCTGTAACATTTCAACGCCGGGTGTACGCACTATCCAGAATCAAAATCGCATTCGACGCGAAATACTGACAAAGCAGGAAAGAGTTACTTCAAGACATTTTGTATATAAAAACTAGAAGTTAGGACATCTTCTTTGCAAAACAAATTAAATTCATACCTTTTCTGATTACTTCACACCACTCTTCGAAATACCGGCCGATGAAGTGTTCGCGGTATCAGAACTTTAAGGATGCGCGCGCATGGATTAACCCCCTTGTGTGATGCGTGTATATGGTCGCATGGTCACTTTCCTTACTTGTCCTCAGTGTATGTAAATGGTCAAAGGTCGAAAATCTGTAATAAAATGACAACGTTTTCAAAGGAGTCTTGGTACGGAACCGTCTGGTGCAGAATCTTAATGTTCTTAAAAACTGTAAAAAAAAAAAGAGTTATAATTAAGACTTTGTTACTTCTGCTAAGTAGTTTGAAAAGCCTAAAGTAAGGACTTTTTCAATGCCTAAAATATATATAGGACTTTGCATGTCCTAATTAAAAGTCTTAAACACTTATATATTAGGAGAAATATAAAACCTTTTTTTTTGTATAAAAATCTTGTGTTCAAATTAGGGTTCAATTTTATATTTAGTGTTTTGAAGTTGCTCCTAATTAAGATGTTTTTTCAACTCCTAATTGTGCTTTTATTTCTTCTATAGGCTTTAAAAAATTCTTATAAATACAATGTAGTAACAAAATTGTTATATGGTTTATTTCTCCTAATTATGAGTAAAAATTCCTATTTAGTTTAAAAATTATAATAAGGTTTTTATCTCTCCTATTTAGGAGAATGGAAGTCCTAATTAGGTTATGTTTTAATAATAAAGTTAAAAAGTCCTTAGACTTACATTGAAAAGCGTATTTTTTTACTATTCTTAGCCCAATTTGAGTCAAAAGAGTTGAAACACTTTTCAATTTTGGGACATTTTTCACTGTTAGAATAATCATTCAGGAAAAACGGAGTGAGCGCATGATCTGAAATTGTGCATTTAAGTTATTGGTCATGATCTATATCAAATAGAATATCAATCATGAAAAAATTATTTCCAGTCCTGTCAAGTCAAGAACCTCAGTGTAGTCTCTTTTATTTCTATATTCGACTTATTCTATTTGTAATAAAAAGGTAATGTGATGGGCTAAAAGAAAAAAAAAATAGATTTAACTTGAGCAGCCGACATTTCTGACACTGGCAAGACTAAACATATTTGCAAGCTCCCATTTTTTAGAACTGTCTATCAATCTGGCATATCAAGATAGTGCGACATTTAGCGGCATGTGCGACATTTAGCTTCTTTGCGACATATAACAGTGTCAGTAACCTTTTGCACAAATACAGAATTTACTTTAAAATCTGACAACAATTTCAAATGATATTAAGATGGATTATATCGTAATTCTGATTATCTATAGATATATTGAATACTTGTTTAACGACATACTTCTTTCAATTATAATTTTACTAATTCATACTTGAATATATGCGCAAAACTAAACGTCATTATACATAAATATATTCTGCAATATCATGGCGACATATTTTATGTAGAAGATGCCACGTATTATTGAACTTTGTGAAGGTTAGAATAATGATTGGCGGTTTTTCTAACATGTAACATTCCATCAAGCCCAATGTTCCAATAATAAAACAACTACCCGACAATCTAATATCAATTTACGCATATTGTTTGATCAAACCTTCGCTTTCATAAAAGCACATCTATATTTGGTCATGCACAAAATAATTATAGTAAGAGTTTCATTTTCCTTTTTGATAGATATAAATCTAGCGTGAGGCACACGTGTTACATCTACACTCTCAATCATTGATAAACAACATTGAACAATTCTAGAAAAATCTTTATTTTATGAAAAACAAGCGTTTGTTGAAACGGATATAGTATGGTGGAAGCGGAAGTCGAAAAATAAGGCCTTTTTATGTGGACACCGGGAGCTGAAGAGCTGATCTATAGGTAGGTATCTTTATCAATATTTCTGATAAGTTATTAGAAGCTTTTGATACAGAATCATAACAGAGAATGAGAAAAAAATAATATTATATTTAACTCTAAGTCAATTATGATTTTCACATCAACAATGAATGCTCCCTCAGCATTGAATTTCCCCCACACCATTGGCTGAGTTGACATAACAGTTTTATTTTTTTTTCATAATAAAATGTAGACAATCTTTATACATATACGTCCAGGGCATTAAATATCTATATAGCTTTTTATTGTCTCGATCGATATATTTCCTTTTGTCATAATTTTATCACTTTTATCACTTTCGCTGTCTGTAAATCGCTGAAATAGTTGTTTGTATGCTTATGAAAAAGAATGCATGTACAAAATTGTTTGTATATAAGAAGTTGCTATGATGTTTTTCAGGAACGAAAACGTGCTTGTAGACAAAGATGATGCAGAATGTATATGTCAACAAAACTTTGGTCTACATAAAAAGTAGGTTTTATAAAGTTATCTTTACTGATGTAATCTTTTACAAGGAGATGTTTCAATCTGTAAATCATTTTGCGAAGTATTTGCTACCCGATCATGTGCGACATACAGCCAGGCGTCTGCAAGGTCGGATTGACTTAATTTATAGCTTAGCTTAGAACGTTTAACAGAAATTTTAAAATCAAAGAATGTACGAGTCGAATTTCGTTTTTAAGCAGCATATCAAACATAATACGTAACAATTAATTTTCGTTTAAAAAATTAGGATAACTTGCGGTTGTGAGATTTAATTTTTCTCAGTTCGATGCCCACTGTGTGCATTTTCGCCCTGTTCGGTGGCCCCACTGGGTGCATTTTTTGCCCGGCTCGGTGCTCCACTGCGTGCAATATTGCCCTATTCGGTACCCCACTGGGTGCACGTTTGCCCCGTCCGTTGCCCCACTAGGTGCATTTTTGCCCTGTTCGGTGTCCTATTGGGTGCATTATGTTCAGATCCAGTATGGCTGAATGTCTCGAGTTTGTGGCTCTGCTTTTTGATTTTGACCCTTATAATTTGTTCGTGAGAAATGTACTATACTGACTGCGAATTTACATTTTTTAATTCTAGAAATATTACCAGGAAGAAAGATTACAGCAAGGTACCTACTGACTGTGATGGTGTTTTGGTACATGGTAGTTGATATCAGAGTTCTATTATGTAAGTTCAAAATACTTAGTGCTACTGTACAGAAATTACAAACATAGTCTATATGTCTGATTAAATGACTGATTTATCTACTGACATGAATTTCCTGACTTATTTAGCTTATATATCTGACATCACCTGCATGCTGATATAACTATATAGTATACATACATATACATCTATTGACATGATCTTTATACGTATAAACTAACATAACATTTATATCTGACAATGTGCATACTGACATGAACGTTCATGTTAATGTACATGATATTTTTTACTGACAAAATGATACATCTTATATATTGAGATGACCTGCATATCAATTGAAATTACTTGAAACATGTCAACTTTCATTTCTCTTTTTTATCTGCTAAAATGTTTATTTCACACTGTGTTGAATGTAGAATTAATTCTAATGTACATGAACCAATTTATTCAAGGTAAACATCAATTTAATTAACAAATGCACGTAACAAGTGTTTCATCTTGCATTAAGATTGTATTTATAATTTATACTCATTAAGGGTAAATGTAATATAATTGATTAAGATTTACTTTCTTGTAGATCAGCCATGGAAAGATAAAAACAGAGTCAGAAACTTTGTAGATATAATGCCATCTGAGGTTGGTTAAGAATTATATTGTATTTTTGTGATCAGTACCGACACTTAGAATGCAATAAGTAAAATTTAAAAGTGTACACATATGATGGGGATGTGAAAGTTGGTCTTTTAATGTATACTTTTACTTCGTTCTTAATTTATTATTTATATTTAAAAATGGACTTGCCAGAGTTTGGTACGATAATAACTTATCATAACTTACTTACATATGAATTGATTGCCCATTTAACATATTTATTTTGGCCGACCTTCTCTCCACCCTTGTTAGAGGAATACATCAAGTGGCTTAGTCTGTTCTTGTTTTAGGTTTGGACAAAATAGCACACATCCTAAAGATAACGATATTTCTAGTTTCTATCTTCAACCTAGACTTATTATTTATGAAATATATAATAAAAACGTCAAGACTTGCAGATGCAGGTGTCTAGTCGACCATACCATTTGGTCGACTAGACACCATTCATAAGATTGCAAAGAAAGTTTAGATGAGATGAGGTTCAAGCCAATTCAAACTATATGAAGTCCCATAAATATGCAATATAATGGCAGAAACGGCTGTTTAAAAGCAAGCTGAGGAGTCCTTCTTTACTATAGTATAATAAAGTAAAAGGATAGAAAGCGGAATATTTCAAATTCTGAGCAAGTTGTCGGAACAGTACATGATAGATGATAAAAAGACTTGTATTCGCCCTTTTTTCCGTAGATAAACTAGTTACATTGGAGAATCTTTGAATGAATCATATTTAGGTGGAAGCTTGAAATGCTTTCAACTTTGTCTCCTGCCGGATGTAATGTTGGGTCAGGTTTCTAATTTGTCTCTTATAGGGGGATCTTCTCAAAGATGTCCATTATTTTTATTTTGGTTTTTGGTTTTGGGGGGTTTTTTTTTTACACAAATACAAAAACAAAAAGTTTTATTTAAAATGTTTAATTTTTTAAGGGCCCAGTTTTTCCTATCCTTTTCATTATTTTTTCTTTCCCGGAAGGGGGTCCAAAACATAACGAGAGTCAACCCGGGGATTGAGGGTTTTAAAAACACGTTAAAAACTTGGCTATAATTACACTACTAACGATACTGATATCCGAGCACATATGGATCCGAATCATACTGTACTTTATTGTCGTATAAACAGATGCGGATCCAGTTCCTCTCTTGAAGTTATGAGGCAGCTCTTTGACTGCGACGCCAACTGTCTTCTCAAACATGGCATCAATGTGAAAAATTCTGTTGAAAATGCTTCTACAGTTATGGGTAAAGCATTTTCGTTCTTATTTGTCCGTGAGCCTTACGGACGCTTACTGTCCTCATACAGCAACACGTTTTATCTGCCAAAGAAAGACTGGCTAACAAGAGGGTCACAGTTGATACAGCAAGTTCGTGAAAACCCGGCTGAACTTAGTTTGAAATATGGACACGATTTAACGTTTGCGGAACTCATCAAGTACGTGGTAGATAGGTATGAGAATGCACAGTTTTTGGATGAAAATTTCAGACTAATTCGGCACAAATCATGTAACCCGTGTACATACAATTTCGACTACATTGGTAAATTAGAAACATTTGAATCAGACTGGGATATCATACTTGATGAATGGCGATCGAATGAAATAATAAAAGACTATCCCTCCGATATTCTAAAAACGTTTCGGCTGACGTCATTTAATGGCCCATTAAATCATTTATTTGTTACCATTGGTTTATTGAAGACATCGGGCATTCCAGTACATTCATTGTTTGTACGAACTTGGACATACTTTCAAATGATTGGTGTAATTTCCAAGCATGTACCAATACCTTACCTGAAAGAAGAAATAGGTAAGATAAACTTGGCAGATTTCAAGAAGACATTGTTGAACGCGATAGAATTAACTGAAGCTGAGAGAAGGGATATTACTACACAGAAAATTGAAGCGATGCGACAGGCATATTTAACAGTGCCTATGGATTATATGGAGAGATTGAGTAAAATGTTAAGGGAGGATTGTTTGCTGTATGGCTATGACGAAAGACCGCCCTTCTTGTTTGATAGAGTTAATAATAGGTACAATGAAAGTGGGCGTGATTTCGATTATTTCAAAGCTATACAAGTTTAGGTTTAGTTCTGTAAAATTGAATGACACTATCAATTCAGCTGGTTGTTAGCAAATGTACTGGTAAATCGATTTTCTTTTGCTGATGTTGTAGTTTTTTGTCCTTGCAATATTGTGGGTATTGACGTGTACACTTGCTTTAACCCGATCAAAGAGTACAGACAAATGTTGCTTGAAGTATTATGTATGTACCAGCGTATGACCATAAACTGCAGAAGTGTGACAAAAGTTGATTAAATTGCCTAGTGTTTATGTATATAGAAGTGTTTAATCAAACTGTTTCTGTCGACAATTGTAATTTAATGATTTATGAGAACAGCTGTTCTTAAAAGAAGCAAAACAACATATGTAAGTTTCAAAATCGCGTATTAAGGATTGTGATCTTTAAATATGAAGAAATAAAAGTGACCGAATTTCCTCTTTTAAAAGGTGTAAAACTATATTAAATTATATTAAATTTTGATAATATATATATAATATTGTTTTCGATTTCTCATATTGTTTTCAATTTCTCATGGGCATTTTATCAGAGTCTCTGTTATATAACAGATGAACTGTTTCCGAACTTCATATTCTACAGCTATTTTAACATTTAATCTGCTGAATTTTTAAATATGTCCAGGTTCCATTGTTTTAATTGTCCATTATCAGTTGCTAAGGATTTCAGGATAAATATTTGAAGTTGGTCAGCCAACGGTCATGCAGTCTGAACTGGCTATTTATCATGCCATTACTATGACAACTGCCTGATAAAGCCTGTCTGAGAACAGCAACCTTTCTCAGTCAGTGACTTGAGAACACTATGTTCCTACGCCAGATCAGCACTGGTGATGTTTATTGTTGGTATTGTTTAATTGACTTTGCTGAATATTTATGATAATATACAGTAAATAAATTGTTAAAGCAAATTGTACCAAAAAATTGTGTTGTGTTATGAAATTATTGGTAAAAACCCTCGGACTACTTTTTTTGGCGTATAACCCTCTTGTGGTTACCGTACTTTCAGAAATTAGCGCCCCGAATTAAAAAAATAAGATGCAAAATCATAATAGAGGCATGATAAAAAGAATAACAGGTTACTGTCTTTTGAGAAAGGGATTTCTCAGACTCGGATAGATATGGTCCGGAAGGGGCTCGGCAAGCCTCGCCCCTTCTAGGACCATATCTAACCTCGTCTGAGAAACCCTTTCTCAAAAGACAGTAACCTGTTATTCTCTATATACGGATGGCAAAGTCTAATAACTTTCTATTCCAGCAGATTTATGGTCAAGTGGGGGAATGATAATGCGTATGCACTAACTAATTTTCAAAAAATTCAAAAATGAGCAAGCCTCTTTCAGTTTAGGGCCTTTGGTTTTTGATTCCAACCATTATTTGGCTGATCAAAGTTAGCTCAATATAGTTTTCTAACAATTAAAGAGGAAAACATGAACGCCAAGAGTATGTGGTACTAGTAAAAACATGATACTTATGATCATTGATTGTTGTCTTTTATTTTATTATCAACATAATTTAATTATGGATAAATTTCATATAGTTAGCCAAATTCTTAGTGGAACTCCACTGAGGTCTTCATTTTTTTTCTTTCATTTTTTCACAATTAGAATATTTATTGTGGAGAAATAGAATGGGCGGATGCTCTGAAATTTTGCACACAAGTTATTGGGGTTTACCTACATCAAATGGAACATTTATCTTGAAAAATTATTTCCAGTCATTTCATGTAAATAACCTCAGTGGAGGCTACAATAGAAATAAATCATTTTATGTCCAGTATCATCATTAAGTTTGTTAGTTATGATATGTTTAATGTATGATTGGGAACCAAATGTCTTACGTTTATTTGAGTGTGGTCGACCTTAATCTGATGTTTTAACTCTCTCAAATAGCTGCTTTTGAGTAAATAGGTTTTCTTATCTAAATGTTCAATTAAACATTGCTTGAACAATTATTTTCTTCTTGTGGTTATGTAGAAACTTTAAGATGCAGTTGTGAGGAGAACTGAGGCCTAGTGGAGTGGCTTAGGTGACTGTGTTTAAACTGAAGGATTATGAGTTAGAACCCTACTGGGTCTTGCAAATCACAAGTACTGCTTTAGTTGCAGGAAGTGGACTTGATGATGGTTCACATATACAACAGGCTATCTTTACAATCAAGCATAAATAATAATGTTTAAACTAACGTTGTGACCTCTCATGTTTATTTTTCATGGGATATATTATCCATACTAGTTTACTGTGTATATATAAACCATGTATCATCAGAGGAAATTTAATAAAATAAACATTGTATCACCATTATTTGTGTGTTATTTACTTGTCTCCGTGTCAGAAAATTAATAAATTATAAACAACATCTTTAGCTGTTAAATAGGTATAACTTATGTTGAACTAAAAACAAGATACTCCTTTTACGTTTTACTTATATTATATATACATATATAGTGTACAACATATACATGTATGCAATCTATATATCCTGATTGTAACAATTTTACAATAAGTTTTTCCTTGAATAAATCAGAACGAGTAAACTACGGATAAATTTGGTGGTCTTTCTGCAGCATGGCCGTTTTCAGGCTGATTTGGTTTGGTTGATTTAGTCTGACATGCATTATTCTAGTAGACCTCCTTTATTACCAATATTTCATCATTCTTTTAACTTTACCATTCTGAAAAAAAAATATTATGGAGCAAAAAAAAAAATGCAAGATGTCTAATCTGTTACAAGACGATGTGCTTTCAGAGAATTAAAACTATTTTCATTCGTTTCACCTTTATTTTGCTGTAAAGGCATTGAGAAAGAAACATTTTCCTGAAATAACTTAGCTAAAAAAAAGTTATCGTGAAAAAAGTATTGATCAGTATGTGTAGGCAATCCAAATCTTAGGTAACCCGAATCTTCTGTAAATAAAGTTAAAAGAATAATAATAATTATTATTATAACATGCCTTAGATAAACACAGTATGAATACATAGTGTGATTAACAATATTTAAAGAATGGACCAAACTTGACTAGTAATAGGGACTGCAGCTTTCAAAACATTGTTTATGAAATTTCTTATTCAAATTAGAAAAAAGTCATTTTCTAGATTACAATTAATTTTTGCGAAACAAATATTTTACGTAAAGATCAGTATAGTTTATCCGCCAGAATGGTGACAATGTAGATTTTGATATATGTACACACTTTTAGTCACTCATCTATCTTTTCACTGCTTTTTCACCTTCTTTTCGTTATATCAACTGTTACTCTGAAATCAACTGAAATTTTATCATTTTAGTTGCTCAACTCTCTTTTCCATGGGTTTCATACCAATCCCGCGCATCCTCAAAATGCTGATACCGCGAACACTTTTTCCACCGGTATTTTGAACAAAAACGAGTCAGGTATAGCAATCAGAATAGATTTGAATTTAATTTCTTTTGCCTTACTTCTACTTTTAACATTCCAAATGCATTGGCACAACTCTTCCCTTTCTGGTCAGTATTTCGCGTTGAATGCTATTTTTATTCTGGATACTGCGTACACCCGGTGTTGAAATGTTACAGAAATAGAGAAATTGTCGATTAAACTGAAAGTTTCACACAACTGGAAGTTAGTTTATTGTAGAACCTGTTTATAAATATATTTTCAATCTTTGTTATTTTTCCTTTGTATGAAAAAAGTCTTAAAACGAACTTTTTTACTGGAAATAAACATTATGATACTGCGTACACTATCAAAAAATCAAGATACTACGTACACATTTATGTGTTATTGATTCTGCCTACACTTCTTCGAAGCAGTCTAAGTTCTTAATGGGATCAAATAGATGACAATGGCGAACAACAAAAATAAAGTAATAAAAAGATAATTAAAATAAAAGAAAAAAAATATATTCTGATTTCTTTACATGACTCGTTTTTGTTGAAAATACCGGTGGAAAAAGTGTTCGTGGTATCAGAATTTTGAGGATGCGCGCGCATGGTAAGACCCCTTTGTTTTCACTCTTTTTCTCTCAAAGGTGTATATAAACACCTGTTTCTGAATAAAACATTTTAAGCAAATTTATTTAGAAAATACTCGTGAATTTGATGTTTCTTATTTGGTTGAAATGTCCTCACATTTTAAAAAATCAACAATACAGTATAGTGATTTTTCATGTTAGTAATTGTGAAATTGTGTTATGAAGTCTGGTTTATATAGAGATATAAAAAGAAAAAAAGTTTTCAATGCCGTGCTACTCACAAAAATATATCTTGTAAAATTTATATATAAAATGCATGTTAACTAAATAAGCTAATATCATTATACAGATTTAAAGAATATTTTATTTTTATTTAAGGTTTACAATTTTAGTGCCAATTGTGTGATTCGAACGATATATACTATGGCCATAGTAATAAATGAATAACTTTCAGTGTTTCTAGTAGAACGGAAATGTAAGAAAGATTGACATGTGAAATTGATCGTGTATACAATTTATGTGTATAATTTTAGCAAACAACAATTGTGGTAGTACATTTTCAAAAGATCATTTGCTTCTTGCTTTATTGTGAACAATTTGACCATATGTTGAGGTTATCCAAAGTTTAAAAGACTTTTGGATTGCTGACCGTCCAAGGAATACTGAAATCCAAAACAAATTGTTCATTAATAGATGTTTTCATAAGTTTGTAAACTAAAGGACGGCAAAACAACCCATTAATAAAGTAATGATTATGTCCAAAGCTTCATAAAACCCGCAATGTCCCCGATATTTTGCTTTATAGAAAAAAGCAAACCAACACATTTTCACATGTAACGTTTGAAATATATAAAGTTCATACAAACGCTGCTGACATGACTGTATATGAACATTATTTTTAGGTATTATTGAACAAAAACATCGGTGTTATGATTTTTTTTTTTCAATTTATGAACGTAAAACATGCTTGTGTGTCCTTGATATTTCGATTATTTTTTTGGGCCAAGTTATAACATTCATTTTTATCTGGAATCTCTCTCATTTAAAGTTATAAGACTATACCGATATCAGTTCATGATATGCAAATGCAAGATGAAATGCACGAAGTAAACATATACACATGTAGAACTATTACATTCAACACTTGTGTTTTCCGAATCTTATAAAACATATTATACATTTATGCCATTTTGTTATAAAGCGAATAGTATTTTTTCTGGCCTTTCAAAGTTAGCCATCTGTTGGAATTCCGTGCAATTGATCCAGTAGCAACATTCAATATTTCTTTTTCCCATTCACTGTGTAGAAACATTCTTTTTTTCACTGTCCAATGTCTAGGTGACAGTGCTGTTTTCTAGGAAACAGTTTGCTATGGATAGATATACGAGAAAACGAATGATTTTTTTAGCAATATTTGCAATTATTGCTTATGTTGGCGTATATCACGTGATTCTACCACGAAAACGTAAGTTATTTCATTATATACTTCAATTAAGTCTTTTGTTGATACACTAATCTTTTAATATAAGATTACTTGCTATAAAGATTTACAATCTCAGTTTATATAATTGCATATCATTATTAAAATAATTTGATCAAACATTGCCAAGTGCCAAACTTATTACACATTCTAAGAACTAACTAAAGTGTTGATTTCTACTAGAACCGGTGCTTGGGAGTGGGGTAGAGATCTGTTACTCATGTCTATAAACGAGGTTAATCAGGACGCGTCTGCAACATTTTCAATTTGATGTTTTGAGCAATCTTTAGCGTTTCTTCTTCATTAAGTATGCATTGCATAACTGTTGACTTGATGGCCCATTTACAACATCTAGATTATAAAGGGATCCATTTTCTTATTCTGTTTACATCCAAAAAGACAGCTATCAATTCATGTAATGTAATATTACCTTTATACTTGTTTAGTATAAATTATGGAAAACATGTAAAACTGATATATCATGGTAAATTTGACACCAAATGCAAGAATTATTCAATGGTAAGCATGTAAATCAAACAAATAAGACATGAAGAACTAATAATAATATTTATTGTGGTTTACTTTCCGTTATTTCAGTGGAATTGTTGAGGAAAGTATGTACGGATGAAGTGATGGCTGATTCAAGAGTTGAAATGCAGGTACAGTTCATGAATTATGATAGACTTTATTTGGTAGATACTATGACAGATGCCGATGATAAAACACTCAAACGCATACTTATTAATCAATGAGCACATATGAGTTAATCTGTCATAATGAGAAACTTCATCTGTTTTATTATACATTTATCATTTATTTTGAATTAAACCATAAAGGTGTTATTCATGACCAAATGGTTAAAGTTGCTGAACGGATTCGAATCACATGCCCCTGATTGCCGTGTAATAAAATTTTATCAAGGGAGTTAAATTAAATTCATGTAAGAATACTATTCAGCCAACCTATTGAAAATGGGTAGTTCAATCTGGGAAAGTTATGGGGCTTTCATCAACCAGTTATACCGACAAGTCTTGGCGTCACGTACCTGTTGAAGAATCGGTTATAACAAATGTAATCAACCAAACATCTACCAAAGTTGTATATTTGAAATGTTACTAATGTTACTTTTATAGTCAAATCATTGAAACATAATTTTATATTCGTTAAATCGTTGAAGATAAGATTATAAATAGTAACAAATCTTGATATTCAACTGATACATGGTGATGTATAATGGTAGAAAGAAAATGTATAGTAATCAATGTTGTCCATACAAATGTCTACGGGAAGCATGTGGGGATCAAATCAATCTATTACAACGTGTTGCATTTGTTTAATTAAAAAAGTCAATTAAACTCAACATGTTATTGATATTGCACACTATTTCGACATTAAAAATGACCTTGCTATCGATTGTTCTGTCTTGTTTTTCAGGGACCACCAAAACCTTTTTTCAGTTTCGTAAGAATCATTCTAACAAAACATAAGAACCTTTGACTTTATCAATTTTGAAATGTTATTTATTTTTCAGGGTACATCAAACACAACATCAAAACCTTCGGATGGTAAAGACCATTATACAATAACATATGATAATAAAGGCTCAAAAGACAAAGTATATGAACTAATGATGGGTGGCGGAGGAGAATAAAAGGTATGTTAAGCAGTGTTTACCTTTGTGTGAAACAAGACTCTATACTTTTGGTTGCTCATATTTAATATTTGATTTGGAAATCCCTTACCCTAACAAAAGATGGTAGACAACTTTTTTTTAGCAGAAAATGTATATCTATGTCATGCCAAGCATAATTCCTAAAGTAAGCTCAATAGATATAGTATGAAAAAAGTCATTCAGATAACCTTGTCAGAAACCCATGTCATTTCAGACTACTTACTAAATAATTATATGTTTGTTTCCTAACAGTTTAAAATAGTATATCATTTTCAACCAACAAATGCGTGGTTGTATGCCGGTATCACTGAGAGTTGTGTTAATTAGTTCTTGCCGTCTAATAATTGATAATTTTCTTTTTACTCTGTTATTTAATTACATTAAATTTTGTCGCGTAAAATTTTGTTATAATAGTTTTTGTCGTCTCAGAATGTGGTAACCATAGTTGCTGTCGTCTAGTTTCATTTGGAATTGGACTTTTGTTTTTAAAATTCAATTTTCTTGTGTTGATACAGTTGTTTTTTCTCTTTCAGCTGATGTCACTTACACAGAAATGTCATTTTCATGGGAACGTTTAACGAATTAGGCTTATCACCAAAGTCTTACTCGAATAGTATATTTTAAAATGAGAAAACGTTGCAAATAGATGCCTACATTAGGAACTTTAACAATGTAAAATGTATCTTATTTCTTCAAGCTTATTTTTTTTTAAACTTTACGTTGAAATGAACATTTAGAGATGCTCTATTAACGTTCAACATATTTTTCAGTAGTTTAATTATATGTACACTGAAAACATACATTTATTGATATGCACATGGTTATTGATAGGCAAAAATATTGAAAAATGTACCTTCATATTAAAAGTGGTGGATATTCTATGTAGATTCCTTTCTTAACATAACTGTTGGTATTTGAAGATATAATACTGATATGCTGTGTTTATTGCAACACCATATCATATAAATGTTTCTGCTAGTGTTTAAAACATATCAAACATCTTAGCTATGGTCTCTGAGTCATTAACATGAATATATATTTGTTGAACATTTGTTATCATCGACATTTGCTCCAGGTTGTTCAAATAATCACCTACCTGCACATTGAGAGTATCTGATACATTAAAATATGTTTTGGTGTTTGTACGAAAGCAGCATATATATAATGTGTGCAATTTTTCTTACGAGTAATTATCCATACAATATCGCCAGTGTTTATAGAATGTTCTAATTGAAATTAACTATATACATTGTACATATCTGTATAAATAATAAATGCTATTTCTTATCAAAGTTTTATGTGTTTTTGTAATTAAACGGACACCTTTCTTTCTTCTATTTCTTTTTGTCTTTTATCAGAAACCAATATGCTCTATCCCAACTACATGCATGTGCAATTTTGTTGTCAACTATGTCATCAGACATCTTCTGAAAAACTAACAAACGCCAAATGAACTATCTACAATAACCTCAACGATTTGTTAAATATGGAACATATTTTTGTTTTTATTTAAAAATAATTTTCATAGCTTCGTTTTCCATAATTCTAAGGTATTTCTAAACTGAGAAATTTTTGGAAAGCAATTTGACTTTGTTTAAAAATGTTCGCTGTAAAAATGATTTGTTTCCGTTGCTAGTATTTGAGTTAAACCTTAACAAGCTGGAACCGGAAATTATCAGTATATAGAGCCAGACCGGGCCAAATCAGTGTGAACAACTATGCAATCTGACCAGGTTTCCAGTTTGTAGCAAATCTCGGGATTCCAAATGTCCATCCTATGCTGGTTTCTGACCAATCAAATACCTCAGATTCGAATTGGGCATAGACAAATTTGTTAGGCACAGGATCCATATATTTTCTATACTCTCTTTGCTTTTGTGTTCTTCAAATTTACTAGAGAACGATTTGGCACTTTACGAGTTACATGTAACATGGGTCTTGTTGTTTTTTAAAATATTATTGTCCCTGCCCTCCCCGTGATCTTCAGTGTGCATCAATGTCATGCCGTTATCAATTGTAATTCCAATGGTCACCACCTAGTAAATAGCAGTGACATTGACTCTTGGAGTTAAAATTTGACATCCTCCGGTATTCATAGGGGCAAAGACCGGAGTTACACTTGCCTGGTACATAACGTAAAGACGTAAAAGGGATAGATAACACCAAGTGTTGGACTAATCTTATTATTATGGTTTAAGTTTTTCTCAGTAAATGTGAGGACAACGATAATAAAACTGATTCAAACTGATTTCAAACAATGTGTCAGTAACCTATATGACGTACACAGCGGTGTTGTTTTGTTTACGACGTTTAGATTTGTAAAAGCTTTACAAAAACAAATAGAACCGTCAAACCCTATAGGGATTCTTTGGAACAGAGCATCAAGAGGTGCATTTTTCGTAGCTCTGGTCGTATAGAGCTCCCTGTTTGTCTTTGCTGCAGGAATGACATTTTGTGATTGTTAAATTCATTCTGATATACTTTTAATTTTGTGAGAACACATCGTCTGTTTGTTGTTGTTTGTTAGCCTGTTTGCTCTTTGTCCTGACTTAATTTTATGAAAATAACAATATATAATCTTGTAAACTTACTGAAATCGCCGACCTAACATAGCAGATAACTACTAATGTTTTTGGATAAATGAGTCAAGTGTTTGATAAGTATCTCAAGACATCCTCAAATGTGCTTTTTAAAAATAAGTCAAAAGTGAAACCCTGTTCGACGTTACGAGTGATTTTCGTCCTGTAGTGTACCCCCAATTAATGGTGAATAAAACTCAAACAGTTTGGTACTCTATTCGATATGATCTCTTCAGCACACTGTAGCCGTTGATGTTTTTTTCCAGACTTTGAAATATAGATAATATTAGTCTTGGATTAAATATAATAATTAAAATCATATCCCTTACTGTTGCTCCTATACCCCTCGAGTAACGGAGAGAAAACAATGATCAGATTTGAATGACATTTGGACTCTGTTCATAAACACATTTGAACAAGTTTAATGAACTGTTCCCAGAATTGAATGAAATTTGCCAAAGGTCGCTTCTACTTTCTATTGTCAGGTCAATGACTTTATGACAGGTAAATTTGTTTTGTCTCTTAATTGTCTAAGGCACATCACAAAAAACTCCTTAAAATTGGCGACATGTGTTTTTTTTCTCGTAATATTTAATATACAGTGGCCTTTCTTATCAGTGCAAAGGTTATACCGTCCGGAAAATAATCACTTTGTGGAAATGAGAATAATTTATATTAAAAAAACAGTAACAAAAACAAACAAACAAGTATGTATGACCAGTAATTCACCAATGTGCCATTAAACACAAACATATAAACAATAAACTGAAAAGTTACCGAAACAGGAATATTTACTTACAAGTTTGGCAATTAAAAAAATGTATTTTTAATTCAATGTTTGCTAAAACTCTCTCCAGATAAGACTATAAAAGTATGGAAACAACATATTTTGTACTTGTAAAATTTTATATTTTTTACCCTCAAAGGTTTTAAACGTGCAGTATATATAATCTCTTCTCCTTATAAATGTCAATTGCTCAGGTAGAAAGAAAAACAGATGTGCAAAGACAAATGCAAAGATGGACCTTGAAAATATATTAAGATTATTCAAAATAATGTCTGCCTAAGCAATTGACAATTACACTTTTACTTTTTGTTTATTAATATCCCGGGGTTCTTTGATACTTAACGTTTATGGGAAAATGAATGAGATTTGTATCCTATTTAATAAGTGATCATGACCCTTTTCCAAAACTGTTTGTCATAAATCTATTTCAACAGATCTAATTATAAAGTCATTTTAAACTATTTACATTGTCTGTCAGCTTGGATGATTTTAGAGGAGGTCACTACGGTATCAAGGTAATACCAAAAATGCAAGTATGAAATGGTATGTGTCAAAATCCTCAAATTAAGTGAAAAACGTCCAACTTTATAAACAGCCGATATGTTAGTATATGAGATTATAACATATTTCAATTGACAGTTTTAAATGAAGGCAGCTAGATACGCCACTCGAAGTCTTCGCATTGTATTGTTCAGATCGTATTGATCACCCACCCAACCCATTAACTGTTGTAAGTATTAGACAATATGTTGTGACTTAAATATCCATAATTGTATTTACTATAAGATAAGCATAAGATAAGTGGAAAAGCAAGTTTTTGTCTTTATTGGCAGCAAAGCTTCTGATTGTTGCTATCCGTATATATCGACATGTTAATAATCAAGATAATAGTTTATTTTACGGCCTGTGAGCTTTCAAGATAATTAGTTCAGAGGTTCTGCTCCCGAAGATATATTTATATTTTATGTAAATTATTATATAAATTATTGTGTTTCTTGTATTTATATTTTATATAAATTATAATATTAGTGTTATATTTTGTTTTGATTTTTATTTTACGATATTAAAACAATGCGAAAGCGTTGTTGTTTATTCTGTACTAGACTTCGTATTAGGTTATAAATAATTTATTTTCGTTTCAGCAAAGCATATTAGAAAATAATGAATGGTAAAAGTAGTCAAATATGAAGATTTTTCATAAAATATTTTCTGACCAGGAATGTATGTCTTATTCATAAAATCAAATTTATCGGCGGAATTTTGATAGTATTAAAATAGTAGCATCGGCAGGTGTTACTTTTACTCGCATAAAACATACATGTGAATACCATGATATCGTAGAACCTGTAATAACTGTTAAAGAATTGGCAGATGTACTTGGTTCATCTTCTTAACCAACCCGCTTAAAATCAAATAATTACCAAAATAAATGTGAAAATTGTTCCATTTTATTTTAATATGTTTCTTTCTCTCCCAGTACAACTGGATATAATTATATCATTGTAAGCCAATCATATTTCTGTAAACATTCTACGAACGCCCAATCACATAAATGTGAATAATATTGAATTATACAAGTAAACATTGGCATTAAATGTATTTATATATTATAAAAGAACAAATAAAGCGGAAAAAAGTAAAGGTGTGAAAAACAGAAATTATATTTATATCTATATATACGTATCTTGTCTGAAAATACATACACTTTTAACACACACATGTTACATATCAATTGATATCTCTTTTTATGAACGAACGCACCTTACAAGAACAAACATAAAGACATTTGCCGATCGAAGCGTAATGTATAGAAACAAATTAAACGAAAAGGACAATCAACAAGATGAAAAATACGTCATAGGGAGAGCATGAACGCTGCGCGTGCTATAACAAACGACTTAAGAACGCGTTGGATCACAACATGGATGTAGATGTCTTTTACTATGGTCAAGAAACAGTTGTTTATAATACATTTATTATGTGTTATAACATTATCAACATCGGCAAAATCATTAGGTAAGTTGAATTTCTTGTCAATTGAAACAAAAGCACATTATAGTCAGGTATTTTTTGGGTTTTGAACATTACATATAGCAGAAATTTGATGTTTAGTCACAGTAACAAGTTATTTAAATCTGCAACTTTTGATTGACCATGAATGTATCTATGATATATATATTCATAAACGGAAGCGCGGAATGAAATACTGCTAAATTGTTTGCAAAACATACACATTACAAAATTTATATTACGCTGGCATTTTTGTGAGACGTTTCCTTTTTTTAAGAAGTTCATATGAAAATGTGATATTATTTTGTCTGTTTATAAGAAATGACCAAGTATTTACATTCTTGAACTGTTCTAACGTTCCAGGTACTACATAAAGCATTGTAAATTGAAATGTTGATTTTACCATGCTTTATAATAAGCACTTCCTTTTTCAAGCAATGTTGTTCTTTCATGTAATTAAAATTTTAAGTATTCAGCGTTTAACTTTCATATCTGGAGAGTTTTACAAAAGGTTTCTCTAAAAATGTTCAGCTGCAATTTCTTGTAGGTATTGCAATGCTTTTGTGCATGTGCACTCCCTTCCTCGGAAATTTACAAAGTCTTTCAATTAGGTACATTGTATCATTTTTATAAACAACACACACAGAAATTACATATGAATTACAGCATAAAACCATTTTGGTATATTGATGGTAAAGCAATCTTTTTTTTTTTGTTCTTTTTTTCTACAATTGTATCTGTTTTCACCGCAAACCCATTTCAAAGTGTATATTTTTAATATCAAATCACTAATTGTAAATCATTTTGTTTTTATCGCTAAAGATCATGCTATTTTTTACAGATGCATTAATGTCAAGAAAAGTTACGTATTTAGTAGCTTTTATTTGCAATGTACAACAAGTTTATATGGAGTAGTAAATGTAGTAACAATAACATCTTTTAATTATCCATATTCTTCAATCTCTGTAGCAATTATTTTAAAGGAACATTAAGCCTAAATTGAATATGAATTTCCTCTATATAAAAGGCAAACCTGTGTTTTATAAAGTTTTTAAGGATGCTTATCGTGTCAAATATATTTTTTTATCAGCAGCAAAAAGGAAACTTATCAGCAGCAAAAAGGAAACAACAGAGTTTTTTGTCCTTTATACAAAATTCTTAATCCCTAATGGCAAAAAAGGCATATGAGATAGTTCGGCTAAACGGCCAATGAGTACCGTGTCAGAAACTTTAACAGAAAACCAGTGATAAAACACCACGTTTGATAAATAAAAATAAAAGCATTTTAGTAGGGACTGGCAGTACTGCCTTTTATAAGATTGTATTATCTCACCGCTGTGGGTTCATGTGATGAACCTATCCAGCTAGCTAACGTCGATAATTCTACTCATGTTGTCATTATCTTCTGTGTTGTTGCGTCGTAAAACAGAACAAAATGTATTATCATTGTTAGTACATCTTATGTTATGTTGTGTTTTTTTCTGTTTCTTTCTTTTTTCTTTTTGCTATTTATATTTTGAAACAATTAGTTTGTATATTCATATGCATGTATACATCATGAAAACAGCAAAATACAATGCGTGTACAATACGTGTATAATTTACTATCAGCATATGATGTTCATTCCTTATTTTCAATTGTTTCCGTTTTATTTCATATCATATCGTTTAAAATATTAATTCTGATAATTTTGTTAGTACATGTTAAACAGCTGTTCTTTATATTATATTGTTTTATATTTTTATTGCATTTTGTCAATACATACTTTATATGTATTGTTTGTGAACAGAAATTTTGATTGTCATGTAAGTAATTGTTACAGCTGGCGTTTTACAATTAACATTGTAAAACCCATTGTTGTAAACACATCTTTTGTATTAACAGTCACATATGTATCTAAAATGATTTGGGTTTTTTTTTTCTTGTATTTTAACCGAGTTTTCATATTTGTCTATTCCTTTCTGTAATTAATATAGGTTTTCACAATATCTTATCTTTGTCAATCATTGCCTGGGTAAGTATTTAATAGTAGAGAATCTGTCAAATAAACAGCAAAGTGGTTACTCAACGTATTCCATAATTACTTAAATTGAACATATTTGCTCATTTGAAATAAAAATTTACATTTTTTAATTTGAACCACTATCAAATACCCTTTCTAAAATCAATCAGTGCTGATGCCACATTTAGAAAAATATGGTCTTCAGTCACTTGACTTTAGAGAGACCATTTCTATCTTCTGCTTTAAAGCCAACAAGCACATCCTAAATTTATCACTTTAAATGCATATTTCTTTTAAGAGTATATCACAATTACAGCTTCGTGTCATTTTACCATTTAAAAAAAATGCAATTGATGTATGGTAGTTAAAAATTCACAACTTTTAGCTGTTGTTTGGGGGGGGGGGGGGTTGTATGTTTTTTTTCCACAAAGTTTTTAACATATATTGTTTGGTTTTACACAAATAGCTACGCAAAAACAAAATCGCAAATTTTATGTATTTGATCATACGCTGGGAAATAAGGAAATATAAACATTGTTTGATAAAGTTCAATCTTTATAGTGGAATCTCAATAAATGAAATATATTTCATACAGCTTAATAAGTTTAAGTTTAATTTAATTGTAAGTGTATTCGGACTTTAATTGATTGAGGATTGAAATTCACGGACTTTGGTGTCCATTGATTTAAATGGATTTTAAAACTAATGCCGTTTATCTACGTAATTCACAGATTAAGAGTGGTTGTTAAATTATAGAAATGAAGGTTTTATCTAGCCACAAAGTGTATGTTTAAAATTAATTTTCAATAATTGATTTAAGTGCCTTTTACAGGTAACATATTGTTACAACATATGCTTTGTTAACTACGTATCTTTTTTTGAGCAAGTAAGTTATTTATCACAATGAGTGTCTCTCATGAAATAAATGTATATGATTATCCATTAAATAACTTTTAATCACTGCTAACATAATTTACCTTCTTGAAATTTTATTATTATTATTATTATTATTATTATTATTATTATTATTATTATTGTTATTGTTATTATTATTATTATTAATATTATTATCATTATTATTATTATTATTAACTAGGAAAAAAATATTTGTTCTGCATTTATGCTCGATAGAAACTTTTTTATATTTACTTACACACTACAATTACACTAAATTAGAACACCATATAGATGCGTTTAAATTCACAAAAGCGTGTACAATTTTTGTATTCATAGAAACATATGATTGCACTAAAACATTTGAAACTATTAATTTTGATTTGAAGGTACATTTGTATATTACCCTTTTCTGTTTATCAAGTTGAGAGAAAATCCAAATGGAATGAAACTTTATAATTTTTTCGTTTAAGGTCTTGTTAAAGAATTCAATAACGCCGATTTGAAAAAGGATAATACCAATGGACTCCATGAAACAAAAGAAACTACAATAGAAAAAATAAAAACCGAAAATTTAAATGATCTCCAGAAACCAAACAGTAAATCCCTACCAGAAAACAACAGCAATTTACAAGGAGATGATTCCATGTATACATTATCTGATTTAGAAGAAGCAGTTTCCAAAGAAATCGATAACAGACCAGTAGAAGATAAGGAAGTCAAAAATAATAAAAATGAATTAACAGATGATAAAGCATTATTAGATATATACACGGAATCAGATCTCGACGAAACTAAATCTCAAGACAAGGTTAAACCAGAGGTTGATAAAAAGTCTTCATCATTTTTATTTGTTCCGCATAAGCGACACAAACGGAGTGCAACAGCTCATCCTGACGAAGAAAACGGCGAGGGATCTGGCGAAGGTTCGGGAGACCTACCAACATCATTATAAACTGATTTCTTCAACAAGACTATAGGTACGTAAGATTAACACCACATCCAATTTATTCTTGTATCCTTAAGAATTTTAATAATATAGAAGACATCACTGGCTGCGGAATAAAAAAAAGTTAACAAAAGGTAATTAGGAATTTTTCTGACTATGACAACACTCAATTTGTTCGGCAGATAAAGGGTTATATCGTGGTTTCGAATAACCAAAAAGCAACATCAAACTGATCATAAAAAGCACTTCATGTACACTTTTTTAAACAATCAAAGGTTTACTTCCTTTATTTCTTTATTATGGTTTAAGTAAATTTAAAGAGTCATGACACACAATGTTTTAGGACGTTACATCTAGTTATTATTTTCTTATTGATATGTAGCATGCATTTTTTTGTGGTAAATTTCGATCCAAATATATCTTTCAGTCTATTGATTATTTAATTTAATAATTAGATTTGCAATATTGTGTGACATTAAGGACGTACAGAGTTTGAAACACACAGACTTCCGCTGCCAATATGTCTTTATTGCCCTCCGACTTGCAGCTCTCTTTGGAAAGTATCTCTAACAATAGTAATGCTATACAAATTATCAAACAATGGTATTCCAAACTTTCACCATTATTGATAATTGAAACTTAAAAAAAATACAGCTGCAACATATAAACGTATACTAGTAAAGTATTTATCAAAAAGGTTATTGCAAAATTTTCAAAATAGCGACGAACAAAAATATAAGCGCCAAAATAATGCAATGAAATTGACATAGCTTGCCGACGTACTAGTTTATTTCTAAATCAGGATAGATTCTGAGGATATCTTGATTTTTTTAAAGAAAACTTTGAAAGTTATTATGGAAATGTCTCGGACTCGGGCAGTCTACCATCCACATCGGTTAACAGTTTTATATGAAAACGGTGTTTTTAGAATTTAAAAGCATCCAAAGATGTTTCAAAACTAAATTGAAACTTTAAACAAAAAATTTTTAAACGATTCCTAGCCTAATTTGGGCGCTTTCTGTTTTTTTGTTATTTTTGCTCAATGAAAATGAATATTATGGAAAAAAAACGGAGTAAGCAAATGATAAATGTAATTGTTTTTGATATGCAAAAAAGATAAACTTTATTTGAGTACATGTTATTTACTTACAAGGCAAGACAATTTGATAACAGATTACATGTTGAAAGCTGATAATATTTTACGAGTCACCGGTTTTCATTGTTTTAAAAATATAGCGTGCATCAGCAGAAATAAATTGAACAGACATGTTGTTCCGAATATTGATCTATAATTAAGTAAAGCACAAAGGACAAACTACCAAGGACAAACATGCTGCCTTAAATCTGCCACGTATCAAATATTGTTTCTTTAAACTATAATGTAGCGACTACAAAATTAGAAATTCGATCAAGACATTCTTTCAATCCTTCTTTACAAATATACTCTATTCACCATTACGTTTTACAAACAACATATGTTAATAATAGACGTCAACATGTTTCAATAATCAACCCACGTTAAAAGAAGCTTGAAAATTCAGTTATGTTTCGATCGGAATATCACGGAAACATGGCGTGTAACATATATGCATGAAAACACTATTCTTTGACATGGAATTAAAGAAATAAGAAATGATAAAACTGTGTTTGTTTCTCTTAATTTCTGTATGCTATATTGAATCAAAGGGTAAGCTTTTCTTGTAGCACTTTTCTCGTTGTGTTTTTGAAGCTTTTTTTTTAATTCATAAACGACATTTTTATCATCATTTCGAAGAAATAAAACTGTTCGTTTATTTGTCCGTTCATTTGCGAGTTCGTCCATTCGTTTTTTGTTTTGTAATATATTTACCTTTTATGTTTCATGTTTGATTAAGATAAAATAAGTGCATATAGCATTTGAAACGAAACAATTTTTTTAAAAGTACAATGTAAGCATACTTTAATGCAAACCATAAATAAAGAGAAAGGTGATAATTAAAGTTCGGGTTTTGAACTGTGATAATTCTATTGTTAAGTATTCATTTTCCGCCGACAAAGAGTGTAATATAAACAATTCATTACAACCTCTTAAGAAAGAGCCTCTACAGCAATAAAATCTGTACTACAACAGTATCATATCTTGATGAGCCCCATATATGTAATTAGATAGTGTTATATATTTATGCAATAATATCCATAAAAATTTCTTATAATTTTACAGGTTTGGTAAATGAATTTGAAATTGAAGATTCAAACAATGCAACAATAGAAAATAAAACAGACCATCGTAACAAAACCAAACTTAACATCTTGCCATCAAAGAAAGAAATCAATGTCACCAAGAAACACCTTCACAACGACAAGAATAAAACTCGCTCACAAATTCACGACACGTCTATGTACACAGAGACTGATTTAGAAGAAACGTCCTCCCAAAACGATCTAAAATTTGACGGACCAAACACAAATGATAATGTGGCAAACAATACTAAAGAAAACCACGATTTTGGAAACAATGAAACAGAGATGTCTAACATATACACAGATTCGGATTTAGAAGCAACGGCGTCCAAAGATAAAAAGAAACATGGGGAAACTCCAGAGAAGGATAAAAAGTCGGCTGGTTCGTACTTATTTGTTCCTCATAAAAGAGAAATAGCCAACTCAGAACACGAGGAAGGATCTGGTGAAGGGTCTGGAAATGAACCACTGACCAATGATACTTCTTAATCTTCATCGACAGAAAACTTCGATTTTAAATGAAAGTAGACAGAGCTATTATTATAGACAAGTTCCTTACATTACAAAAAAACTTATATAATTTTTTTCATTTTCTGTATAATATCTTTGAAAATTTATTTGTACAATAAAGCTTCGTTTAAAAGCGGCACGCCCCAATATGAGTAAACTTAATCTTCTGGAATTTTTTTATCTTTAGTGTAAGATCTTTTAAAAATTCACAGTCTAGGTGTAACTTTTATTGTAGTATGCAAATTATTAAAGAAGTCAAGCCTTCTTTCTACTCTTTTACTAACAGAGTAACAAATGTTTCAGTAATTTTTTGCAAGTAGCTTATAGAGAGTTGGCGCCTTAAAGATATACTATGCTCAATTTTGTACTAGAAAATATTGACAATTGCTACACAGTCTCTTTATAAATATAGAATGTTTTGACATCACTCAAAGTAGGTATGTTATGTTAAGAATTCTACACACTATAGGTGGTCACAATATGAATATATGTCATTAAAAACTGGCAGTTTTATTTTAAGAAAAGACCATTTTGCCTTCCCATACATAGTTTATTCATTCTTTTATTCAAATTAGACATATTCAGTTAATTTCATAGATTTCAATAAATTACTAATTAGAATATTTACTAAAGGATGAGCAAAGTATATCTTTAAGCTAGTTAAACTGTACATTTAACAACATATGTGCTCATTAGAATGTTTTTAATTTTCATTAAAACAGATCCGGGCGCGTGCTGCTTCATCTGCTTTTACAAAACTAAGATTGTAATATGACATTTGTATGTTATTGTTATAACTGGGTGACACAAAGGTAGAACGAATAATGGTATATGGAACGTTTTAAAATACCATTAAAGTAGTTCGCGATCATGACGTCAGTTATTGGCGTCATCTGACACATGGCCTTGTTGTTCACAAAGAAATAATCAGGATCAGGATGAAATGATTCTGATTTTATTTCCATTGTTGTACTGAACCTTACATTGACCATGTAAGGTTATTACCTTTTGCAACATATTCAAAACGTTTAAAGCTGTTAATTGGCGACTAGTGTTTAGAAATGAAAATACAAAATGATAACTGGCTCAAAATAAGGTTTAGTTTTATAACCAGGAGTAAAACAAGGTCAAAGTCCAAAGGCACGTTCCATCTAAATTAATGAAGAAACTTTTTTCGTAAAACACATTGATCTTGTCATTTCAAGTCCATTTTAAAGTAACACTAAATGTTAAATTTTTTTATTTGAATTTTGATCCTGATCCATTGTGAACACAGGCCTTGTAAATAAATAACATTCTATATAATATAATGTATTATGTGTTTGTTTCAATTTTCAATTCTATTTCCTTGAGCATGTTTTAATCTAAACAAAAAAATCTCATGTAACATAAGTCTTCTTCGTATACATCACGTTTTGTCGTCTTCACAAAACACTCGTGGTTTTATCTCGGTACATCTCTTTCCAAATCGTGATGTATATTATTAATAGATGGACTATACTTTTGATGAATATAGATCTACAATAATAAAACAGGTTGACAAATGCAATTTTAGTTGTACTAAATATTGACTACATCTCCCAAAGTGAGAATAAGTTCTCTTAGAAATGAGATGTATTCATTATTTTCCTTTCATCTTAATTAAGTCGAAGTTGCATATTTACATTTAGGTATGCTCAATATTAGTTACACATTAATAACATTAATGTAATTATAGTTAAATTATTGTTAATGTTATTTTTTGTTTCTTAAGTTTTAATTTGTATTTGTTTTTGTTAAGTTTTAAATGAGTATGACATTTTAGAAATATAAAATAATGTCTACATTATTGTTGAATAATTACAGAATATTTATTAAATAGCGTACGTAACATTGCGTTCAAATTTCAGTAGACTTTTCATTTCTATTTATTTCCTGGAATAAATGATTTAGATCTTTTGGGTAAACATGGCTTATACAAAATAGTTCATCAACATGTAGTACAATATAGTCAGTAACACACTCATTTAAGGCTACCTAAAGTAGAATGTTCTCTAAAGTTATATTAGAGAAAATAGAAATCCCTAAAGAAAGCCTAAAACGGCAAAATTGGAAATGTTGCAGGCTCGGTGTGATTGAGTCTGTTCATGGGCGATACTGTCAAGTGCAAACTACCGTCCACGCCCCGAACACCGGCTTTAGCAGAATTCAACATTTAAGCATGAAAATGGCGACAATTTGAATTTAGAAACATCCACAGATGTTTTCATACGGCGGTTATCATGGAACCTTCAACGTGACACTTTCGTACCATTCCAAGATTCTTTTAAATGAAAGGTCTAAAGTCATTCTTTACAATGGGTGACCATTCCGGATTTTCCATAGAGAAATATTGCCACCAAAAATGTGTGGTATATTGAACTATATTATCATATTATATTAAGTACTTCGAAAATAAATATGTGTGGGTCAAAAAGGTATAAGGAACATGAAGCGATGTTCTATGCTGACTTGTGAAGATTGGTTGTCCAGACAAACTTTACTTCGGGCAACGTTTTGAATGGCAAAACAGCAATATCAATTTTAAGAGAACTATGTAAACATGCTGTTTGCACTTGAACGTTTCTTTTAAGAAAACTTTTTTTAAATCAGAGACAATTAACACTGCTTCCTTTTTTTAATAACATAAAACCGAATTTATTCCATTATCCAAAGTGATGGAAAAGTAAAAAGTAAATAAAATCTAACTCTGTGTAACCACGTAAATTATCATATTTATTTGAACTCAATTTTCAAATCAAGGATAATTTGCATAACAAATATAATTAATGAAGTATGTCCTTACTATCTGATAGAAAGTGTAATATATGTATAAATATTGTATGACAGACTTGGAAATATATAGCATAGCATATTTTGAAATATGAAAATAAAACCACAATGGCTTATAATTAAAATATAGCAAAATTTCTAAGTCTGCAATTGGTTAAATATTTGTTAAATACTTTATAACAAATCTCATATGAAAGAATAATGTATGTGAATAAAAATTCATCGCTATAAATTGTGCATGTTTTTTTATATATATAATTAATATTATTTAGATGACAGTCATTTTTTGTTGTGACAATCTCAAGATGTGAAAGCAACCTAATTGTATTGGTTCTTTTATTATTTAAATTTCGTTATATATTTCACCATTTATAGCTTTACAACTTTTAAGCAGACGGATAATTGTCAACTTTGTATAATTCGAATTGCTGACAATGTATATTACATATGTATTGCTTGTTTAAGATACAAACTTGTGTTATAGATTTTCTATAAGAGCAACCGATAAATGCAACACATGTTGTTATTTCAGTAAGAATAAAATATTCTATGATGTCAAACATAACTCTTGAAGCATTAAATACGTCATGAAAAGCTTACAATTAAAACATCATATAAAATCATGCATTCTTTAGTGCTTTAATTAAGATCTTAATTAAGAAACCACATATACATGGAATTGCACCCACACAGTGAAAATGTTGTTTATATGGTCAGGTCGTATGAAAAGGTCAGTAACACCGTCTTAATGTTAGGTATAAAGCATTCATAGAAAATGTTTAAAACATCCATGTGTAACAATATCATTACAAGTCAATGAACAAAATCAAGGTTACAGATGTATATGTTACAATGCTTTTAAGAATTTGGTAAGGTAAAGAACAAATAATTTAATATTCTTAGAAGTCTGGTAAAAGAAATATACTAAACTAATTTATTAACTTTATTTATTAATTATTCTATACCTAATAACGAAGCATCCTTAAACATAAGAAACATACATTTTTATTATATTATTATTATATTCTCCCTTTTAATATAATAATGAAATAATGAGGAATAAAATATATTGCTGGTGATATACAAGTATTAATTATAATGTGCGGGCATGACTTTATTTTTAATGCGTACCTTAAAGTGACATTATGCTCATATTTTTATAGTCAAGTTGAGCTGAATTGACTTTTTATTTCAAAAGATTAACTGTTAAAATGATGTTTGACTAACAGTTTATTTTGGAAAATGTTTTGGATAAATTTAAAATCTGCCTAAAATATAAAAAGACTGCCCCACTCTTTTTATAAACTAAACGTTTCAGGTAAGTTCTAATTGATATTTACGGAATTTCCGTTTTGATCCGGGAGTTATTTATTGTTTATATTATGTAAGTTCTATGTCTCTAGATCATCATATGCATTGCAACATTTCTTTTCTGATAGATTATCATTTCCTTTGGCACATTGAAGTACGGAATTTTACTGCCTTGAACTAAAATGGATTCAACTTTAATGTTTGTACTAACTGAGTGGGAATCCTTAGCAGTAGACTTTTTTAGATAAATCAATGTTAGAACTGGCGGATTTTTTTCCTTTAACTTGAAGGGACTCCATTGGCTTTTGTTTTCTATGATTTGTGAACCATTTTAATGTAGGTCTTAACCAATAAGTTCTGTAAAAAGTATTACCGCGTCCCTTTAGAATGATCAATTTTATTGTACAAAACGACCAAAAAATGAATGAAAAGCGTTGCGGCACTTTTCACTCAAATCGGACGTAGAATTGCACTCAGTACTTTTCAATATAATTTTGAGAATATTTCTTTATTATCCATTGCAGATTTTTCCATGTAAAGATTTTAAGTGCTTAACTTGATCTATGTAACAAGTCAGGTTTTGAGTTTGTAAGGTTTTGTGTTTGTATGGTTTTGTGTTTGTATGGTTTTGTGTTTGTATGGCTTTTGTGGAACTTCTTTAATTTGTAAATATGCTACCAAGTTCTTTCTTTGAGATAAAACTGACTTCAGATATGAATTATATACAGCATCTTACATTGAGACAATAGAGGGTACATACCTACATAAGTATATGTTACTTTACTCTTTGAAGACTTGCTGTGCAGTTCTTTTAATCTCAGTGTTTTTACAAGCACAGCTGACCAATGCTAATTGTCTACCGTGTTTCTTCTTTGTGGAAAATGTTGAGTGCAGATTCACATTATCAAATGTTTTTAAAATTGTTATGACCACCGGCAAAACCATATTAACTTATTTGGAAGATATGAGAATTTTTATGCTTGTTGATGGTAAAATGTGCTGGGACAAGGAAAAGATTCCCATACATCTAAACAGCGCATAAGCTAAACTAAGTTTGATAACTCTGATTACCGGTTTTTCACAAGACTTAGGATCTTTTGCCTCCAGTGTCCTGACTTTACCTTTTAGGCTCTGGACATACTTTACCTGCTCAACTCTCAAACAGCAGATGTACATCTTGTGTATAACAATGGCTTCTTTAATTCAGTTGATTAGTTGATGTTGTGGGCATTGGTATGGGCGGAAAGAGAATAGGTAAGCATTAATTCAATCTTCTTTATTTGTCGTATTTACAACAATCTGTGTACATAAATCATCTGGTACATACAATATGTTTCAATTTTATTTGTGAAACAGATACTTAGCAGGAAAAATTTCAACTGATATAATTAAAACAGAAGAAGTGTATTACTTTGAAATGAACAGAAAAAGATGAGCGTCACATGTCCTTCGATCATTATAAAAATATGATGCTTTTACATAAGTTTCTGAAATATATAAAAGTTAACTCTATTTTGATAACTTCACAGTGAAATATCAAAATATAAAGACAATGAAACCAAATTGTATGCGGATGAAAAGTAGTTATGATAAAAAAGGGCTGAATTACTCTCCTTACTTAAACAACAAAAATATTTGTACACATGGTTTAGAATTAAAAAAAAATATTATGTTTATTTTCAACATAAAAGATGTACCATTAGCTAATGATTTCACGGAGGGGAGCATATGGCACTATGCAGCAAAGTCAGTTATTTATAACTTAAAGCTATTTACAACAATTAAACGTTTAAAAATGTGCTTGTTTTGCATTATTTCACTCATGCACCCCTGCTGTTACATTTTCGCTTGTAAAATATTGCAATTGATCTTCACAGAAATGTGAAATCTATTTCAGTCTTGCATGTGTACATATTAAGTAGTAACTGGACCATTTAAACAGCTTCTTGAAATATTTAGATGGGTGTGAACCAAAAGCTTTTGTACATGCAGTCGTGGAAGCAGAAGGATATAAGAAGACGTGTGACGGTGATATAGTGTGAAGTAGGCTGTTTCTAGCGGCAACACTGTTTGTACTTTGGAGTGGCAAAAAGGGTCTTCTGAGAATTTCTACATGAAATGAAACTTGGGTTGGCTACTCGGCATAAGTGTCTTCTTATATTCAACACTACAATAGCATGTTGATCTGCAAGATACATTTTGTTGTAGTTATTAGTTGTAATAATTTTTATTTGTAAATTTTTGAGTAAATGCTGAAATTAGTTGACTTTCATTTGTTTGTTGTTGTTGTTGTTGTTTTTTTTTGGTTTGTTGTTGTTTCTTTTATTGTACAAAAGGCTATTAAAATTTACGTTATAAAATAAAAATAACTGTATTAATAATTACGAAGTTCATTATTGCCCAGTTAAGTTTAAGACTTTTAAATTCTATGAAGATTCTATGTTCGCATACACTGTTAACAATAAAGAAACTTTAGCTTGGACCTTGTAAAAATTCGTTGATTTTTTGACTTTGTTTTGTTTTTTAAAGGATTTCTAGAGAAAAATATCAAAGAAAACACAAAATATATTTTTATTTTTTATTTCAGCAGGTTTATTTCAAAGATGTAAACAAAGAACAAAAACGTGTTCTTCTGTTTTACACTTGTCCTCTGCCTGCAAATGAAAAACAACATATGTTTTATGATGCCATCAGGCAAGAAACATTTACAATACTAACGTTTGTAAATGTTTTCTATAAATATAAAAAGATATAGTTATGATAATGATACAATGGTAACTTTTTAAAGATATTAATAAGATTTTTAAATTTTGTTTGCATTATTTTCATGTTACAACGATACAATAGTAGTGTGCTTGCTCGAATATACAGTTTACTTAGTAAGTTCTGGTACAATTTCAGTAAAATTAGTTACTATGACAGTAGGTTTGCCATTATGACATTTATGACAAAGGTATTTTCTAGACATGTATGACTAGTTAGCTAAAACAAATGCGTACCAACGAACAAAAGTTACAGTGGCTAAATAGCAATAATTAAGAGCTTTCTTATTTACTAATATCCAAATGATAAAAAAGTTTCCATATTCTTCGTTGTACAGCTTCAAAGTACTTTATGGGATTTTGATACATGTCCACAGGAATCTTTTAAGTTTTTTTTTTTCAATAAACAATTGCTAACCAAGGCCATTTCTGAAGTGCAATGTGTCCCTTTGAAGTGACGATGTACTGTTGTAGTGACGATGTACTATTGTAATTGTTGTAAAATGACAAAAGAAATTTAAAATGAAATTATGCTGATTTCTTATAAGTTTTTCAAAAGATTTTTCAAAAGATTGATTGTTATAAAGTTGATTGACCAACAGTTTATCTTTAAAAATGTCAAGGCTGAAATATACTCGTACATCTGCCTAAAATATAAAAAGACTGTCCTTTTCTTTTTTTATAAATTGAACGTAACAAATAAATTCCGATTGATACTTATGACCATTTGACGTTTTTTTTTTTATCGTTCATGCATTGAAAAGGTTTTACCAATGCGACCATTGCAAGATGTTCGGTTGTTTGGACGGAATTCGAACTCACATCCTATGTCAACCTTTTACCTCTCATATAATGCTATGCTTTATAATTTGAATGTTACATTATGCTATGGTGAAAAACGTTTTGCTATGTTATGTAAACTGATGTTATGCTACTTATGCTATGGTATACTAAAATGTGCCGAGCTTTGCTATGATATGCTATGATAAGCTTAATAAACTTTATGCTATGCTAAATTAACTTTATGCTTTGCTTAATGATTCTTAAACTGCAATACTATGCAATGTTAAAAACAATTTAAATAAATGTTATGTAATGATACGTATAGAGTTTACCTGCTGTGCTAATTCCTCATCTGCTAAAGAACTAGTAGATGGGCAAGTGATGGTGATGTGGCATGTAGCCAAACCGGTGACGGTGTCCCATGAAACCACGGTAGTAGGGATAACGATGACTGTAAATATGGTGGTAGTGATGTCCGATCCTTGGATAGTAACCAAACAATCCACTTCTGCGGTACGGATGATAATCATCGAGGCCATGATAATATCCGCTTGTGTATCCGTCTTGGGCATAGCTTGGCACTATTGCTAGCACCACTAACCCGCAAAGGATTAGGCCGAGAGTCTGACACCTCATTTTTGCTTAATTATGGAAATAAAGTAAATGTAAAACAATTATTTAAATATTGTAAAAAATTTAATCTCCTAGTAATATGTTTTATAGGTTAATGAGTTAAAATATCATTTATTTCATCGAAAGTTTTTTTTGTCTGGTCATTACGACGACGATTATAATAATTTTCTGGTCAATCTAGGCTGTCGATTGTCCTGATTAAATTTACCAGAAATTACCAATTTCTCCGCAAGACAACTAAACCCTCATATAGAGAGACAAATGAACATAAGACTCAATGCTCTAGATCAGTTGTCACGGGGAAATTTGGCAGTATTTAGCCAAACACCGGGTATTCAATATTAAGAAGAGTATATCTACATGTATATTGATATTGTAGCAAAATCTCCTAACGTGAAACTATAGAAAAGAAAATGATGTAACAAAAAAAGTTAATCTATCGAAATTAAATGATAAATGCACCATTGGTTAAAATATATTGCATACAAAAACGCATGCAACACAAACAAGTTGTTTTGGTAATGAAAATATGTATACGACATCCTATGTAAAATTGTAATTCCCGCAATCGTAAAATTTGATTTTTTTAAAACACGTAATCCATAAATTCCCTGTAAATTTTTAACTTCTTCTGCAAATTATAGTGAATAACACGATGCGTGCTAATTCTAACAATGATAACAATATTCTGTTCTGCTGTGTTACTAAGATACGGTTGAACATTCCGATAAATATCTTAAGACTATTAAATATATCATGTGATCTTCATATTCATATGAAAAGAAAATGTGTGAAGCTGTGTATCAGCAAATTATTCGATGCAAAACTAAATCGATAAATCAATACCAAAATAAGATACATAAATCAACTCAAATATAATGATATAAATCAATTCCAAAATGAAAGACAAATAAGTTAAGATGTTAAGTGATCAAAATAAAGAAATAAATCAATTGAAAAGGATAATTGTAAGACAAATCACAAACAACAAAAAGAGATAAATAAAAACCGTGCATACTGAAATATACAAATTAATCCAACTGAAAGAGAAAATTAAAACAGTGCTAACTAAAATATGCAAATTTATTCCAACTAAGAGATAAATCATTTCAAAGTAAAATATATATACCAATCTATTTCAACTAAAATTTATAAATAAAAATCAAATGTTTTACACCAAAACTCCCTAATGATAGATATACAGATATTCAAATAAATTTAATTAAAATGAAGAAGAAAAATGTATATTGACTACAAGAATTAGGTGCAAACAATCTGGAAGAGATTCATCACTGCCAACTGAAAGAGATAAATTCATTCCTTAATTAGTGCCAACAGAATAATACGAACTAATATTTAACTGAAAAAGATTCAATACAAGACATGAAACACACATTTCAGTTTTAAAAATGAAACATCTTACCTTCAATGCTTCCAGAAACGAAGTTTGAAACTACTTCGATGTCCGGAATCACTCCTCCGCTTTTATACTTTGTTCAAACCTAATTAATTTCAACTTTTGCATTGCAATTCTTTTGATTGCCGACAATTCTCATCCATTATTCTAATTAAATAATTGTGTAATTAATTGTAACTTTTATCTTTTTTACTATTTGAAAAAGAAAATGGTAGAAAGATGTATCTTAATTCACCTCAAAAAATGAATTTGCAATTCATACGTTACAGAAATTTATCTATTCTATACTTCGCACAAGATGACGAAACATTTTGTTAGGTTTTCTCTTATTTTTGCTATGTAAAACGTAAATGCGTTACTAAAAACTTGAATGCAAAATTACCATGCAGCGATCAATGTGATTTAAAGAAACAAATGATGATCGGCATTAAAGGAACCTTGAAATGCTTTTCTTACATTTGTGTACCAATTAGTGTAAGTCTTGGTGCAAAATTTTAGGTCATACCCTCATCCCGTCATTGTGCAAAATGATCCATGAATGAAAAGCGTTGCAACGCTAAGAACCGCGCAAAAAATGAATATATTTCTTTGGTATTTTTTGCATTTTTTCCAATTAAAGTGCTTCACTTCACATTTGTAAGATTTTCGAATTTTACATTTTGGGGTTTTGACCTAATTGTTGTATATGATTATATACTTTAAGCACACCAAGGAATTAAAAAAAAATGAAGTTTGAAATTTCGTGTTTATATAAAGCAAACCTAACCTTTTCTTTAGGAGATAAGATGAAAACAAAATGAAACCCTCCTTCGAAAAACAATTGTTTGGCGCCTATTATTTATTAAAGAAATTATATATTGATGAATTTTGGTTAATCAACTTTTTTCTTAAAGTCTTTATAATGTACAATAAACGAAATTATTTTTTAAAGCTCTCATTTAATAATACATCAATAATCCCTTACAAATGATGAATCGACAAAGCGTCAAGAATGTAGGTAAATAAATCATTTACTTAATGAAAGTTCATGTCCCAGTCAACTTTAAATCAGAAAATAACATCACAGTAATCTTAGGTGCAAATAAATGAATCGGTAGATTATTGGTAATAAATTGATGGTTCATGCATTATGAATGACAATGCTTTTATCTCAATTAAGATTATAGTTTTCAAACATTTAAGTAATGTCTACATTTGTTTCTCACACATAAATTTACAATGCTACACGTTTATAACGTCGCTTTTTATAACTTATAATATAAACCTGAAAGTACAGAAAAAAATGTCTTATGCAAAATTTACTTAGAACTGTTTTTTATTTCAGTGTCCAGTTCCGTTTTGTTTTGGTCACACTTATTTTAAAGGAACTTCACTGGGGTCCAAGGCCTAAAATTAACATATATCAAACGACACACTTATGGATAACAAAGAAATATAGTCATAATTAAAATCGCTTTTCATTTTTAGGTTATCTTCCACAATAAAAATGATTATTCTAAAAAAAAAAAAGAAAAAAAAGGGAATGACCTTCATTTTTTTAAATTTAAAAACTTGTTTACTCAACTTGAATGTAACCTTCAGGCAGAAAAACAAATTCGTTAACTGAAAGTTATTTCTCACTGTTTACGTGCAGAGAATCATATAAAATTACAACCAACGATACGATGAATATAAATCGTCAGTAATTGATTAGTATTGAACCATATTTCAAAGTGTTCGATTTTTTTATAGATTGAAAAAGTAATACGTGCGCTGAGTTTTAGCAACCTGGTCCTTTGATCCTTTATTTAAAGATTCAAAAACAGAAACTACAAAAAAGTAAGCAAGCGTATTGAAATGTAAAAGAAGAGGCTTATTTTCGCAAGTGTTGTAAAATTGTGTCTTATTTTGGACAAAACCACATTTACGAGGGATGTTCCAGGTACAACATCACTTATTGTTGTTTGTTTGTATATTTTTTAAATATAATTTCTAAAGTTTTAAAGTCTTCAATACTAACCATCAAAACACATTTGATACTCAGTAATGGAGACTGATATCTTGCAGACCTTGTATCGTTTCACCAAGTTTACCTCTTTCCAGACAGGTAATATTTCAGTTTTTGTAACGCAAAACTACCAACATTCTGGGAAAAAGGAGGATGTCGACGGATGGTTTCTATCTCAGATGCAACTCAGTCACAATGTGTACATTTTTGGCGAGTGCACTGTTATGGCCCTGATTTTTGCCGACGAATTTGGTTGTAGTCCTCTTATTTTCTTACAACATCAACCATAGAACTTACCTTTCATCGCTTCGTTTTTAGGTAAGACAAGACAGGACCTTATTTATCAAAGAAAGTTAACACACCCAAAAAAAAAAACAACATTACAGTGAGTCTTCTCTGTGAAATACTAGGGCGCTTTGCATTTTGGATTGACCAAATTAATTGAAATGGTTACGCATGGGTTGCAAGAAGTCTCAATATTAGTCAGCAAATAGGTAAAAGCTTTTTTGTTACATTTCCATGGGTTGTTTTGCCTTTGGTACACGGGTCGTCCGTTGCTCATTCCTGAACAATTACGGTTACTATCTTTAGTTTACTATGCGTTTTCAAAATACAGTGAACTCGTTTGTCATACGGACCATCTGCTTCACTATATACAGTATACATGTATAGGGCATATTGCGAACTTTGTCGATCTTACTTTCGATCTGCCTGATCAGAGTCTTTAACTTGCATGCACCCGTTTCTAAATTAAGAGATGTTCCATGATCATGAAGGTTAATGTAAAATGCATGAACTTAAAGTATATAGAAAAACGAAACATAAGCATGGTTGGGTGCAGTAGTGAAAGGACAGCACTCGCGCTACGAGATCAAGAAATCCAGGAAAGTTTTTAGGTTCAAGGACACCACTAATTGATAAGTATTGAACATAATTTCCTCGAGCAAGAAATTTAGGTGAGCAAGAAATTTAGGTTCCTCTATAATGATTCATTTCATGAAGGTTGATAATTGAGAGGACAGTTAAAAAGTGTGGCACCACTGTTTTATGCTGTATCATGATTTTCACAGATGATGACCGTATATAAACGTTTGCTTGAAATATAGCTCTCACAGCTATTCAAACAACCGTGTCTATAGGGCAATATAATCTGTCAAAATAGTTACATTGTATAATATACACTGTTGTTGTCAAAAAATGAAGTCACTTGTTTTATTTTGCCTCAAACAAAGGCTGTTCTCTGTATTGTAAATTCGAAAAAAGGTTGTTGACATGCTATAGGAACGTATATAAACAATTGGTTGTAATGAAACCAAGCCATATATGCAAACAACCGGTTATACATGTATATAGGGTTATATGCTCACATAAACCAGTTTTTAGAGGTTCTTGTCGCAATAAAACCAACAGTGACAGCGTCAGGCAACGCATAAAAGCTGATACAACCCACGGTGTTAAACCATTTGGAGGGTTCTTATCGCAATAAAACCTACGGTTACAGCCTCCAGGAACCCAGTAAAGTGGACACAACCCACGGTGATAGGCCTTTTAGAGGGTTCTTATCGCAATAAACCGATGGTGATAGCCTCTGGGAACATTGTAAAGCTGACACAACCCACGGTGATAGGCCTATTACAGGATACTTTTTACAATAAAAACAATGGTGAGAGCCTCACGGAGCACAGTAAAGCTGGAAAAAAAACACGGTGATACGCCTTTTAGAGGGAGCTAATCGCAAAAGAACCGACGGTGATAACCTCGGGGAACACAGCAAAGCGGACACAACCCACGGTGACTGGCCTTTCAGAAGGTTCTTATCGCAATAAAACCGACGGTGATAGCCTCAGGGAACAATGTAAAGCTGACACAAACCATGGTGAAAGGCCTTTAACAGGATACTTATTGCAATAAAAACGACGGTGACAGCCTCAAGGACCACAGTAAATCTGACAAAACTCACGGTGATAGCCCTTTTAGATATCATATTTCTTATTGCAAAAGAAGCTCGGGGAACACAGTAAAGCTGACACAACCCAGGGTTATAGGCCTTTTAGAGAGTTCTTATCGCAAAAGAACCCACGGTGATGGTCTCGGGGAACACAGTAAAGCGGACACAACCCACGGTGATAGTCCTCTTAGATAGTTTTTATCGCAATAGACACGACGGTGATGCCCACGGGGAAAAAAGTAAAACTGACACAACCCACGGTGATAGCCCCTTTAGAGTGTTCAAATCGCAATAAAACAGGCGGTAATAGGCTCCTGGAAAACAGAAATGCTAACACAACAGAGGGTGATTCGCTTTAAGACGGTTCTTCGAGAACACAGTAAACACAGTAAGGCTGAAACAAAGCACGATGTTAGGCCATTTAGGGGTTTCGTATAGCAATTAAACAGACGGGGATAACCTCGATGCAAAGTTAACTTGACACAACCCACGGTGACAGGACATTAAGAGGGTTCTTATAACGATGAAGCCAACGGTGATAGCATCGTGGTCATAGTTATGTTGACACCACCCACGGTCAAAGACCATTTAGGGGGTTCTTATCAAAATAAAGCCGACGGTGATAGCGTCAGGGAAGGTAAAGGTGACTTAGCCCACGGTTATAGGCATTAAGGTTACAGCGTCAGGGAACAAAATAAAGCTGACGCAACCCATGGTGATAGGCTTTTAAGATGATTTTTATCGCTATAAAACTACGTTGACAGCCTCAGGGAACAAAATAAAGTTGACACAACCCATGGTGATAGGCCTTTTAGAGAGTTATTATCTCAATAATAACAACGACTTTAGCCTCGGAGAATACAGTTAAGATGACACAATCCTCAATGATAAGCCTGTTAGAGGGTTCTTATAAAAAAAAATTCCGACAGCGCTATCCTTAGGGAACATATTATGGCTGACACAACCCACGGTGATAGGCCTTTTAGAGGTTACTTATCGCAATGGAACCGCCGGTGATAGCCTTGGAAAAACCGTTCATGTGACACAACCCAAGGTGATTGCCCTTTTAGAGTGATCAAATCGCAATAAAACCGACAGTGACAGTTTTAGGCAACACAAAGAACGTTGATTACAACCCACAGTGTAGCCATTTGGAGGGCTCTTATCGCAATAAAACCCACGGTGACAGCCACGGGGAACACAGTAAAGTGGACATAACCCACGGTGACAGGCCTTTAAGAGGGTTCTCATCGCACATGAACCGACAGTGATAGCCTCAATGAAAAAAAGTAAGGCTGACACAACATACGGTGATAGAGGGTACCTATCGCAATGAAACTAAAGTTGATAGCCTCGGGGAGAACATTAAAGCTGACATAACCTACGGTGATAGGCCTTTAAGAGGGTTCTGATTGCAATAACACCGACGGTGATAGCCTAAGTAGACATGGTAAAGCTGACACACGCCACGGTGATAGGCGATTTAGAGAGTCATTATTGCAATAAAACTAACGATGATAGCCTCGGGGACAACAGTTAAGGTTACAAAACCCCCTGTGGTGTATTTATCGCATTAAAACCGATGGTGACATCTTCAGGCCACACATAAAAGCTGATACCACCAATGGTGTATGGCCATTTAGAGGGCTCTTATAGCATATAAAACACGGTGACAGCCTCAGGAAAACACAGTAAAGCAGACACAACCCAAGGTGACAGGCCTTTAAGAGGCTTCTTATCACAATGAAACCTAGGATGATAGCCTAAGGGAAAAAAGTAAAGATGACACAACCCACGGTGATAGAGGGTACTTATCGCAATGAAACTAAAGTTGATAGCCTCGGCGAACACATTAAAGCTGACACAACCCACGGTGATAGGCCATTAAAAGGGTTCTTATTGCAATAAAACCGACGGTGATAGCCTCGGGGAACACATTGCAGCGAACACAGACCACGGTGATAGGCCATATAGGGGTTCTTATCGTAATAAAACCTACGGTAATATCATCAGGAAAGAAGCAAAGCTGACACAACCCAGGGTGTTAGGCCTTTCAAAGCGTTCTTATTGCAATAAAAGCGACGGTGATAGCCTCGGGGAACACAGTAATGCAGGCACAACCGACATCGATAGGCCTTTTAGAGGATTCTTATCGCAAAAAACGGCTATGACAGCCTGAGGCAACAAAGTAAGGCTTACACAACCCACGGTGTATCATGGAGCTAAGTCAAATTGACAGAAGACACGGTAATAGGCCATTTAGGGGGTTCTTATCGCAATAACACCGACGGTGATAGCCTCGGTTTTTTAGAGTTTTTATCGCAATAAAACAGACGTCGATAGCCTCGAGGAACACATTAAAGCTGATACAACCCACGGTGGAATTAAGCCCACGGTGATATCATAAGGGAATACAGTAAGCTCTTACACCCCTAGGTGAGGTGTTTTATTGGAATAAAGCCCACGGTGATAGCTTCAGGGAATACAGTAAAGCTGACACAACCAACGGTGACGGGCCCTTAAGAGGGTTCTTATCATAATCAAACCGACTGTGATAGCCTCAGTTGATAAAAGTAAAGCTGACACAACCCACGGTTATTGATGGTACTAATCGCAATGAAACCGACGTTGATTGCCTCGGGAAACACATTAAAGCTGACACAACCCACGGTGATAGGCCTTTATGAGGGTTCTTATCGCAATAAAACCAACAGTGATAGTCTCAGGGGCCATAGTTCAGTTGAAACAACCAAATGTGATAGGCCATTAAAGGGGCATTATCGAAATAAAGCCGACGGTGATAGCCTAAGGAAAAAAAATAAAGCTGACTTATCCCACGGTAATATGCCTTTATGAGGGTTTTTATCGCAATAAATCCGGCGGGGATAGCCTCATGGAACACAGTAAAGCTGGCACAACCCACGGTGATAGGCCTTTAAGAGGGTTCTAATTGCAATATAACCGACAGTGAAAGCCTCTGGGAACACATAAACGCTGACACAATCCATTGTGATAGGCCTTTTAGAGGGTACTTATTGCAATTAAACCTACGGTAATAGCCTCGAGGAACACATTAAAGCTGATACAACCCACGGCGATAGGCCTTTAAAGGGTTCTGATTGCAATAAAAGCGACGGTGATAGCCTCGGGTAACACAGTAACGCTGACACCAACCAAGGTGATAGGCCTTTTAGAGAATTCTTATCCCAATAAAAACGACGGTGACAGCCTCAGGGAACAAAGTAAAGCTGACACAAACCACGGTGATAGGCCTTTAAGAGGGTTCTAATTGCAATAAAAACCGACTATGTTACCCTTGGGAAGACATTAAAGCTGACACAACTTACGGTGATAGGCCATTTAAGGGGTTGTTAACGCAATAAAACTAACGGTGATAGCCTCATTGAAAAAGTAAAGATGACACAACCCACGGTGATAGGCCATATACATGTAGACGTTCCTTATCGCAATAGAACTGATAGTGATAGCCTCGGGGGAAAACAGTTAAGTTGACATAACCCACGGTGATAGCCCTTTTAAAGTGTTCAAATCGCAATAAAGCAGACGGTGATAGCCTCGGGGAACACCTTAGAGCTGATACAACTCACGGTGATAGGTCTTTTAGAGGGTTCTTATCGCAATGACACCGACGGTGATAGCCTCGAGGAACAAAATAAAATTTGACTTTTAGGGTTTTTATCGCAATAAAGCAAACGGCGCTAGCCTCTGGGTACACAGTAAAGCAGACAACCCTCGGTGAGTGTTTCATTGGAATAAAGCCCACGGTGATAGCCTCAGGGAATACAGTAAAGCTCTTACACCCCACGATGAGTGTTTCATTGGAATAAAGCCCACGGTGATAGCCTCAGGGAAAACAGGAAAGCTTTTATAACCGACGGTAATAGCCTCAGGAAATACAGTAAAGCTCTCATAACCCACGGTTATTGCCTTTTTAGAGGGTTTTATTGGATTAAAGTCCACGGTGATAGCTTCAGGGAATACAGTAAAGCTTTTATAACCCACGGTTATAGCCTCAAGGAATACAGTAAAGCTCTCATAACCCACGGTGATTGTCATTTTAGAGGGTTTTATGGGAATAAAGTCCACGGTGATAGCTTCAGGGAATACAGTAAAGCTCAAAGAACCCACGATGATGCGCCTTTCAGTTTATTCTTCAAGCAAGAAAACCTACGGTGTTAGCCTCAGGGAATACAGTAAATCTCATACAACCTCATTGTTTACAAGTGGATTGTTTTGCTTAATTCATTACTTATTCAATTGATTGTATAATTAACTCAACTGAGTGTGTAATTAAAAAGATTACCTACTTAACCGCAAACGCATTAAGGTAATCGTCTTTTACCACCACTACTGTTCTTTTTAAATAGACAAGATCAATATGTGACATAGCATAAATTTATTATGTTTATGTCAAAAAATCTTAACCAAATTGATACATGACAAAAACAAACAATAGCGACATACGATATCCGTTATCAATATCATGTTGAGATAAATAAATAATATAATCAGTTGTTTATTTCGTTCATTTACTCAATGTCATATGTAATATTAATATGTAGACTACAAAACCGCTATAAAATGTTTTATAAACTTACAGTTTTCTTACTGAGTTTTCAGGTGTACGAGTGTACATTTGGTCCGCCATATCCGGTAACTGGTGCCTGGTTTAAAGACAGGTTTTCTCTGGCAGAATGGAACGCAACGCTTCGTGAATTTTCCAAACAAGGTGGTGACACTGTACTTCTTAGAGCACCTGCATTACAATTAGTACGGTATGAAGATCTTGTTGAAGACAAAAACTTCAAAGTAAGTTTTATATAATATTTGTGTTATGCACTTACTATGCTCTGCAAATACATGTATGTTGTGTATTATATTTTGCATGGGCTGGAGGCCAAAATTCAAATAAATTTTGTCATTGTCATTGATATATTCTCTATAGTTTTGTATCAGTTGTCTTAATTATGGCTTGGTATTGAATATCAGTATTAAAGCTGGACGAAAAATAAAAACTCAGCATTCTTTATGAAATATTTTGTTTTGTCTGTCCAATTTTACACGCAAAATTAACTGTTCGGATGTTTAAAATGTTTTTTCCCCGGTTAAAACGTAATATCATTCTGTAAAGTATTAGTAAAATGTTTAGTTTCACACCAACATACAAATATTTGCTCTTATTTCTATTATCTATTCCAGTGGTGCGGAAGCAATTTCCGGGAAAACCCTACAGATGAGTATCGTGATTGTTACCATGAAGCCGTGAAAGACCTTCAACTATTCAACATCACAGTTGGCGCAATAGCTTTATACCAATATGAAGAAGATTTTGATAAATCTTCAGTTATTAAATGTCCTCAATACGACAAGATGATAGTATCTGACAGGGTGTATTACAGATTAGTTCTGCCATTGTCTGATCGCAGGTAAACACCGTCTGCTTTTATGAAGTTTGGTCTTAAAGATCCTTCATGAAATAATGTTCAAATAAATGTCGTCTGCTACCGCGGAAAAAATTCAAGTAAGTGTCGTCTGAGGAAAAATGTTCCAGTAAATGTCGTTTGCTATCGCGGAAATACTTGTTCAAGTAAGTGTCATCTGTTATCGCAAACAAAATATATAAGGAAATGTCGTCTGGCAAAAATGTTCAGGTAAACGCCGTTTGCAATGGCGGACAAATTGTTTAAGTAAATTTCGTCTGCTACTGCCGGAAAAATTCAAGTAAATGTTGTCCGGTAAAAAGGTTCGAGTTGATAAAGTCTGTTAGATAAGAGAATCGCTGTACTGTATATATTCGGTTCTTATGATATCACGGGTTCTATGATATCACGGTATTTACATTTTCTGTGACTGCTAGTAAGAGCAACACACCACGATGCTAATATTTTTAAAACTGGCGTACTAATCTCATCTTCATCTGCCAAGACATTTAATTTTGTGAATAAAGAATGTAATTGTGGGAAGTAAACTATTTTATACAGTCTTCATATTTGACTACAATTTATCTTTATTATTTTACACAGTCTATCAAAATATATTACAATCACATATACTGACATATCTTCTGTTCCATAGTTTGAATATAATAGCAAGTCAACTGGTTGAAGTTTTTCACAACTTAACTTGAAGATTTTGACCCATCTATCCTTCCATACTTGCATTTCTGGGGATTACCGTGATACCATAGTAACCTCCTATGAAAATACTGAAAATAGACATTGAAAGTATTAAAAAATAACATTTAAATTAGATCTTCAGAAATAAATCTTTCACAGGCAGTCTTGGAAAAGGATCACTTATTAAATAGAAGGAAAATGTCATTCATGTATGATATTTATATTTGAATACTTTTCAATAAACGTTAAGCACCGTGATATCATAGAACCCCGGGATATCATTTATACAACGTTATTGTAACTGTAATTACTATTTACAATTCCGAAAGAAAATTTATTATGCTATTCTCTTTTGTTTTCAGTAACCCTTGTGATTTAAACAGTACAGAAGTATTGTTGCTCTTCACCATGTTCTCTGGCATTGACCCACACGAACTTCTGCTGATATCAGCCGCAGACTATAACATGTCAGTTTATTTTGGACTACCGCAACCACCTGTTTGGTACAAGAATGGTCAAGTCAGTAACACCTCTCACTTGATGGCATATTATAACTTTATCCAGAGAGTGTTATTGGATCACAAAAAGCGATACAGTTTCTCCAATTCTTCCAAACAATTGAATTTATACGATACTGTAAAAGGATACTTTTGGTCCGATGACGTTTTGCTCACTGATACTGGGAAAGCATTGGGATCTAAAAATGAAACATACCTAGATATATTTAAAACACTCGCAAAATATACTCATGGAAATAAGAAACTTTTCGGTGTTTCGTCATATGTACAATCAAATAAGTTTGAAGAAAGTTTAACGTTAGACAACAACGTTGCTGCATTTACTTCCATTGTTACGCAATGTGAAATTGACGTCATTTCCGTTAAAGATGGTCGTGGCTCAGCTAATAATGCATTATTCTGGGATACACAATATAGTTCAAGAATTGATACAACAGATGCCGGTCTTTACCGAATTCTTGAATACTACTATCCTACAGAAATGCGTAACAGAATAGTGAAAACATATGATTACTTCTTCAATTTTAGCGTAAATCAGGTAAGAAAATTGTTTTAAGAGCAAAGTCTAAATAACGCCCATTATTTTATTATCTTTTGACGATGGAATGATATCTCTTTAAATGGTCAATAATTCAAAAACAACATTTTTGTATTTTTTGTGTTCATGTTCCCATTAATTTCATTAAAGGTATTCAATGCATTATCAGGAAAGCGTGATGAACTACATAAATCTGGTAACAGCGTTGAGTTATGGTTAAACATAGATGCATTTGACGCTTTACATGACGACCCATGCCTACCAGTTGATACATCAAGTTCCGGGATGGATCGATTGGTTAACGGCGTCACAAAATCACGTATAGATAGAGTATTGACACACGCAGGGTCTTCCGTTAAAAAAGTGGTGGCCTTTGCTTGGGATCCAGGCTTTACATGCAGCACAAAACAGCACACCTCCCCCATCAAAAACCAAATAAATGCAGATGCAGGGAGACCAATTATTGCGCATTGTTCCTTCCATAGTTCCGCCAATCGTTCTGTCGTTGTTATTGGGTATAATTTACTGAGAGAAACTCAAGGGTTCACGGTTTGTAAAATAACTATTTCTTTTAAAGAATTTAAAGCTTTATAACCGACGTAATATTCTATATGTATAAGTTTAAAAGCAGTCGAAAGCTTTTATATTTATTTCAGAACCGAATTTTCAGATTAGATAAGAATGTTTATAAGTTTCATGTATCCCAATATAATTGATTATTCCACTTATTCATCGTTCTTGCTTTTTGCCTGCGCAGACAGCGCATGCTCGAAATATCAGTTCCGTTACTATGGGGTTATCGTCGTTTAAATTGTCCTCTTGTAAAGAATGTGCAGTCTGTATGAATTTACCATTAGTATTAGAATTAGTCATTAAAGCAAATTGAAAAAAACATGCATTTTTAACATCTCAACAAGTTTTAGATGCAGCAATTTGTAACCAGTTACCACGGACAACATTTTTATTGGAGCACCAGCCCTTATCCGAAGTTTAAAAGAAAGGGACAAATAATTGTGGATATGGCAATTTAATGTTTTAAAATATGTGTAACATAATTTTTTTTAACTTACTAAGCAATGTTTATCACTATTCTAATTATGTGTTTTATCTTATTTTAGATTGAATGGCCAAATGTAAACGGGAAAAGGGAAGTTACCCATGTGCACGGTTATTATTTCGAGTTGGATTGGGGGATTCAGCACGACCGAGTCCCTTCTTTGATGTATATACAAATGTATGACCCTTACGATATCATTGACCTTGCTCAGAAAGGATATGTGAAGGTCACGGCCGACGATGGTTATCATGCATGCCTTTTTAAATATGATTTTTCGACAGGAAAGGGTCTCGTGAAATTTGAGAATGACAGACAAATTAAGAAGTTTTACCGTATTGAGCAAAAACCGATTTATAGGGTATATGGACAAGATATTCCATTCTAGTAGTTTGCTGTACATGTACGACACTTTTATGGGTATAGATTTTAGACAAATCAATTGTATTAAGAAAACGTCATTTGTCAATCATTATCACAACCTTTGTATTTCTTTAAATAGTTTTTGAACAGCTTTCAATGTGAAATTATCAAAATAGACTTTCAAAAGATTTTCACGGTCCACTTTAGAGCAAGTAATTAAACGAGTTATTAATTTTTAATAACGATATATCACCCATAATTTCAAACAAGAGTTGTAATAACGAGGAAGTCGTATTATAAGATAAGAAGTGGTAATAACAAAACTAAACTCGTTTGTACGGAGAACAATATATGTGTGCATGTACTTTTACCCTAAGACATTTTATTAAACAAAAACATCTCGAAACGTTCGTGCTTTTTATTGGTTGCTCTTTTAATTTGGAACTTCATGGTTCTTAATACGAACGTATTCAAAATGATCAAACTTGGCAACAAACATTAGTTGAAGAACCGCATTGTATGACTGCAATGTCATGCTCAGGCTGTACTGGCTCTGTAAAGGTGTTGGTGGTGGTTTTTGAAGTTTAATCCCCCACCTCCACTACGATCACTGCCGTAAGTCACTTTCAATAACAATGCCAGTATTTTAGGTTTTTTAACTAAAATAATAACTACACCATATACTCTTTTTAAGTGGAAACAATTTTATTTCACATTATAAAATCTAGAAAAAACAAGAGGAAAGATTGTATTGCATGTACAAATTCATCCCTGTACTTATATATAACTTAAACAGAAGATCATTTTATACAGAAGTGTTTTTATCAAATCTTAATAATCGTAAAAATAAAAGTTCTAGGTGATTCAAACACAGATTATTTTGTGCCCAAATCCATTATTTAATGTCCATTGTAAACAGACAAGAATCGATGTCATACTACTGCTGTTATACAATAATAAATATTTGTTTAAAAGGGTGGAAAGCTATACATGACAAAATGCATACACATTTTCATATTATAATGGTCATATTTGCAAATAAAGTTTTTATAAAAATTGTACTCAATTTGAACCAACATGAAAAATGAAAACAAAAGAGAAGAAAAATGTTTCCTTACAAAATATTTAATTGCTTTTTAATCAGTTTAGTAATTATTCCAGGCAATGGTCAACTATTTTGATAGAAATTTACAAACGTCATTTGTTTGACTAAGGAACTTTGGTTTGATTTTTTTAAGAAGAAACAAATTTTCTTTCAATTACAGTAAGTCCAATATAGCTTTTCACCCTTTAAACTTTACAATAATCTTCATCATCATTAAAAATTGTTATATACAAGAAATAAACAAATACAACAGTGGTATAACAAATTCATTGGTGAACGATTTAAAATTATAAAATTCGCAAATATAAATATTTATGACCCAGCTTATGCTGACCAATGACAGAGCAATAGGTTTCATAAAGAAAACAAAATCGAAATATATACCTACAGAACACACATCTTTGAAACACAATAAAATAAATAAATACACAAATATTTTCATCATCTCCATGTATAAATAATGTCTTCTGAGGTTTTCTTCCCCCATTAATTGTCCTAGAAATAAACAACAACTTGTAAGACTGTAACATAAACACATAATCAACAATAGAATATATACAATAATATTAGAAAAAAAGTGAAAATATCACAAAATATAAATGATAATGTGAATAAAAACAACAACAAAAATGTAACAATGTAAATGGACGGAATGAAGCACTTCAGACCCTTTGGCAGTCAATCAAAATTGTCATATAATACAATCACAGCAGGTAATGAACAAAATATATAATACATGGTTATAATTTTGATAAAAATAAATCGAGAATAATCTATAAACATGGCAGACATAGTAATTGCATCACAAAAGACATAAACATGTACATTGCATATCAATTTTATTTTACAATTTTTATTGTAATATCAAAAAAGTTTCATAAAAAATAAATAAGAAATGCACCTTCTCAATGTTATCAACTCGATTTTATAATACTCAATTTTTTTTAATTTCATCACATTATTCATCACCACTTTTGTATTTTTTTTTTTTACTCCTCAAAGAATACACACACGTTTTATATTTTGATAAATGTACATAGACTTTATATATGTTTTATATGGTTCGAGTATTTTCAGTTAATACGGTCGTATTATTTTCCAATTAATACGGTCGTATTGTGGCTGAGAGACCTCTAAGAGACCATCTAGCCGACGGAATTCCCTCACGCCGTACGTCAAGCTCCATTATAGGCTCGGGCGTGTTGCTATTCTAGATGCATACACAGGACACTGGTATGTTTCTGCGGCTCGGTTTGAATCCTGTAAGATGGGTTTTTCATTAGCCGGCCAGCATGTGAGGTGAACGACTGGAAGGGTAGCATACCCACTACGTGGTGGGGCATCTTGTAGCTCTCCCGTTGTCTCTCTCCCAGCACAGCCCCATATATAAATACCATACACAAACATGCCTTCTTGTGGTGGGTCTCGTAACTAATTGGTAGAAAAAATAAAAGCAATGATCATATAATGATGTTTTATCTTCTCAATCATTTGAAATTGTTAAACAATTATCAAAATATAGTAAATAGAACTTTTAATTAAAAACATTGACTTACTTTATATTATTGTAGAACTTTTTTTCACATATAAATGTCACATATTTTTATTAGCAAAAGTCTTGTCTTGTGTAGTATAGACAGCACCTTCTATGAGAAATTTTCATCATTTTGTACTTTATCAAATCAATTATGGATTAAAACAATTTTTTTTCCTTTAGAATAACAATATTGAAAGAGCAGCTCATCTCCCAGTTTCAGTAATCAATACATATTTAAAAACTACATATCTTTCGTTCTAGATATGACTTCGTCTGAAAACGAACTGTTCGAAATTTCCTGATCTGCGTTAGAATATCTAGATATAATTGTTCATATCCAGGAGACCACAATGAAGAATGCTCGCTAACCAATAACGCAGATCTTTCACGACCCGTATCATAACCAAACAGGAATCTATGGCTATTCATTCAATAATTCAAACTTAAATCTCCAATATCTATTCAATAAGAAAAAATTTGTCATACAACACAATCATAATTGTATTAATGTAATAATAATAATATATCAACTGCATTAAAATTGTCAGACATCATTATAAGACGCAATATGAGTCCAACTCTTTATATCATTCTATATAACTACAATAAGAATCTCTCAAGTATGACACTTGTTTTGGACTCATTACCAGATCCGACCCCATGGTATGAGGTTCCGGACCGACATTTTTTACACAGACACGTGGTACGCAGTGATACAAGTCGTCTCTGCAGAAGAAACTTATCTACACCTATCTCAAGGGCGGTCGTCCACACGGCATTTTCTATCATCTGTAATACAAATATATCTTACATTGTATCATTATTTCATATAAAACTTTACCTGGATTGTTGTAATACATGCTATACATAGAACTTATTTCCATAATATTCAACTGACTGGTTTGAAGAAAATCATTTAAAGAATCTAAAATAGTCATTGAGCTTATATAAAAAGGGTAGGACAATACAATGCCAGCAATGCAAATTAATAATGAGGAACAGTGGAACAGCCTTACATAAGCAACTAGATAGAATACAATTGATTACTGTTCATATTCCATACTGTACAATACATAATCCAGCTTAATATTTTGTTCGTCCAACATGAAATATGATAAGTTAATAAATAGAGAACTACTGGAGTGGTGATTGATTTCTGTAAGAAGTTTATACATGTTCCAAACTCCTTCAGATTTACAGTAAAGTGTAAACCTCAGTTCTTTACCTTCTCTCTATGTAATCCTAAAAAATATCAAAAACAACTTTTAAAACTTCTTTTCAATAAATGTAAAAAACATTTATTGAACCAAATCATTCCTGAATATATATCAATATTTCTTGTTATATTCTACAACAACTATCTTATTCATTCAATCCAAATCAAGAAATTGTTGGGAAAAATTTGTTATTTTCATATTACTAGCTAATATCTTTTATAGAAAAAAAATAGTCTTCAAAAAACGGTTTTTTCAGTAAATTATAAAACACAGAAACCATCACTTCTATTTTAATGGTTAGCAACAACCATTTGGCAGTTCACTATATTGAAATTTTTTTTCATTTTGAACTTACGCTTATTTTTGGCCAAAATTTTCATCAATAAAAAGCAATATAACAGATTTCAAACCAGCAAAATACAGCATTATATCCTATATCTTTTACTTTGTAAAGATAAACCTGTTATAAGCTTTTGCATTTCTGTAATATGTATAGCAATTTCCCACAATTCACATTTTCCTCATCTTGAAAGTAGCAAAACTTGCAGTGTGCAAAACACACCTTGACCTACAACTGTGAGTTATAACTCTGTGCGCTAACCCCTGCCAAGCTGGTCCTTATTATATATATAATAATGACAATTATATCTCTATTAATTTTTCTTTTTATTTAAGTCTACAACTTCAAAGTCTGCCTAAAAGCTATAGACTGGTCTGAAACAACCACTAATATTTTATCGACGAAAAAACTTGTCAAAACCCTCAAATTTTACAAAACAATATTTTACTAGTCCTGTGACGGTGAAATCATTTCACTACGGATGAAATATTTTTTCTTTTTTTTTGCACTTTTACCTTAATGGTTGCATTATTTCATTTGATTCCCACTTATTAAGCTAATTTTTTACAACAGATCATCAAATCAATTAATTTTGAAAATTTACGGATTCCATCTTATCAAACTGAATAAAAATATTAAATAGCCGTATGGCAAAACCAAATATAGTGGGTTTGCGACACATATCCAGACCAGCCTGCACACATCCCGCAGTTTATCAGGATCCATTGCTGTTCGCTTACAACCTCATTACAAGGGTAGGAGAAAACTGATATGAACAGCAGTATCCTATCAAGCTCCGAATGCGTCAGGTGGTCTGTATCATGCTGGTTCGCATAAACGCACATGTTGGTTTGTGCATGACCGGCTCAATAAATTTTGGAATTTGTTAAAAACAAGAACCTACCTTCGAAATGATTGGTGTCTTGAAACATCATGTGTAAGTGTGTCATTAAGCATACTATTCAAATACACATTCACAAGTGTTAAACACATACTATTCATCTCCAGAAGGAGTCTAAAAACACATTAAATAATTCAAAAAAATAAAAAATCACAAAGTTTCCTTTAACACAAAATTAAATTTCAACTTCATAGGGAAAATTCATAAAGAATAATTTTACATATATTTATTATTATCATTATTGAATGATAAACAATTAAAGAATTCAAAAAAAAATCAAGTAAAGCAGCCAAAATTACATCACTTTCACAAATATAGCACTATATATTATATTAATACCAATTATACCCTTATACATTAAATGATTAGCCAATTCTCTTGAATTTGGGCAGATGATAATTTCAAGGATCAATAATAAAATACAAAAATGAATCTACCGCGCTGACACTTAGCAAACACTTATCAGTTCTTTTATTGTAAAGTTAAGCAATACCATGACAATTTTTTTGCAATCATTGGAATGCCTACAATTATGCTATCAGTATTAAGTCTGCAACAGCACAAACGTGCTTTTTAGGTTAACTAACACAAATATTGCTGAATCATAAGCAGCCTCAGCCATTCATGTAAATTACAACACTATTTACCTTAAATTTTTAGACCTACAGTTTAAAATGTAGTATTATTATATCAACAACCAAACATGGTGAAAGATAAAGCAATGGAACAATAGTAACTAAACACAATACAATGACACAAATTGGCCTTCAAAGTTACATACTCAGAATGTGTTCTGAAGAAATTGCCCTATGAAATATTTGTCTATTTATTGTCATCTTAAAATTAACAGCAATTAATAACCAAGTTCTATGAATACACTCTATCAAACCAATACTAAATACCAGTTTGTACAATAATGATTATAAAATCGAGTAAAACACCATTTTTTAATTTAACTCTCTCTGATTACACTTTAGTTAATATAAATTTTTAAAGGCTTAATTACATGCAGAATTTATCAATACAATAAACTTAGAGCATTTAATATTTCATTTCAATATAGTTGAACAATTTTACAAGACAAAATTAAGCAAACAAGTGTTACACAAACAATTGAATGTTATTTTAAAGTGATAGGATTCACAAGGGTCAATCTTTTAATTATATATTGCCTAAATTAATTAAAAAACACATTCAACTAGATGTTAGATAAACTACGTATTAAATTTACAGTTCAAATATCAGAACAGTATATTGTGATTAAATCAAAGATATTTACGGGTTTATAAAACTATGGCTAGTTAATTACATTTTATAGAAAAAAAACTTTTGAAAAATAGATTTAGTTAAACACAATGCAAAACTATTATTTCAACATTGGTAAGAGAGGCATTTGGTCCTCAAAGCCAGTCACTTGTCCTAACCAGATCAGCCACAGAGGCTGGCACCTGTTTTGTCCATTATGACATAATTACGTAAGTTAGGTGTTAAATACATTATCTAGAAACATAAAATAATTATACATCTTGAAAGAAAACATAGTTTTAGTATGAATAGAATTTACTTTTATCTACTGTAACCCATAACCAAATAAAAGTTCTACATAAATTCCTATAATTAAAATAACTACAAGTTTTACCACAAACAACATATTGTTTCAATACCAGGGAGGAGATTTCATTGGTTCTGTCAAGTAAAATACGATTGTTAAATTATCATTTTGTGAGTGAACAAGTACATAAAAAATGTATATCTAGGGGAATTACTGCTAATACATACATGCATGTGATCTTTTTTACACATAGGGCACACATTAGATTAATACATGCTTATAGCAATAATCAATATTAATCTGTGGATTTTATTCATTCAATTCTTTTGTACACCAAATCGTCATATAGTTGAATTCAGTATTATACTAGTTCAGCGAGCATACATGAGTTGTTCTTATATAGAATTTAAATGAAATGAGTCGATTAAGGAAAGTATTATATTTAAGCAAGCCTTGTTACATTTATGGTGTGAGTTTTAATGAAAGTCTCTATTGTAGGATCATTTTATTTATTTTGGCTGGGAATTTTCAGATCAGTTGACCATAAGTATAACCATTTTTCTGTGCTTTGCTTTGGTACTTTGGATACCAATTAACCAGGACTTACCAAGCAACGGGGAAAAGAAACCCCCATATCCAAAAAAAAAACCCCCCACCCCTCCTGTGTGAAGGCTGTTTTCTTTTTTTCCAACATGTTGTTAAAAAAAAACTACTGGCTTATAACTCATAATTCACTGTCAATTGAAATCAATTAAGTCTAAGAACTAGTCTGATGTACCATTAAATGAAAGAGTGTATCATGTACATGAACATAAATAAATAGTGCTACATTACATCAATCTAGGTACATACATCAACTAGTGGCTTTTTTTTTTTAAAACCATAAAAAATATAATGAAATATTATATTTGCAAAAATTTTTCATTTTTGGCAATACATTAAATAAATAAGTGTACATGATATACAACATGAAGTTATGAAATCAAGCAGTGACATAAAATTCAACTAAAAGTACATTAAAGAATTGAGGTTACCCTCAATCAAGGAGCTAATTGTTTATGATAACTGTTGTTAGTAGAACAGGGATCATCGCAGCATGTATTACAATTGCTATAGTCTGGAATCAGCAGTAACGAGATAAACAATGGAAATAAACATTAAGGGATTCTTTTCTGTCTTCTATTTTTCTAACTTTACAAAATTAACCACTAGCATAGCTGCTAAAGTTGCTTCATAATTGAAAATCTTAGTTATCATTCATATATAAGAATCTATATAAAAAAAACTTGAAGATTACAAAACTTTAAATATAATTCAACAACTATAATTTGATATCAACCAGAAGCCAAAGATAAAAACAAAGATAAAACATTAAAGAGAGAAAAACAATTGAACAATAAAGCAAACTTAAAAATATAATATATAACATATTCAATCAAAAGTATTGATACTAAAGTTTACAGCAAAGAATCAAACAACTGTAATTTATTTGGTTTCTACAGTAAATCGTGTTTCATAGTTTCTAACTTAAACCTATCTATTTACTATCAGATAATCATAATCTAAAACTTTTTTTAAAGTGAAGAAACAGCAACAAAAACCAGCATATAGAGAAGAAACTAAAATTAATACCTCAACATTTTGAATGTATATGGCAAGCTACTAACATCCAGAAGTGTAGTTTCGATTCCTTCAAGTGCTTGGAATTAACGAGTTAGCGAACATTTGGAATGGAAAACGCACCGCGGTATGACATACTTCACTAAATCATATAAATATTTCAATTGAATAAGTATAATAGCTTATTCTATGTCATATTTGAAGTATCTAAAGGGTATAAAGTTACATAAAATCAGGACTCTAGGTAGTTAAAATAAGTACAGTTTATTTGTCATAATTGTGGTAAAAATTAAAATCATTATGTTATATCCTAAAAATATTTCTCCATCTTCAAGCATCATGTATAAAATTATCTTTCATACCAACAATTACTAAGGCTTTCTGAAACTGATAAGCCTTTGCCTTTAATATTAGAGCAAGGCCAACCTGCACTCCTCACCAAATTCATCAGGCTCTACATTGTTGCCCGACTAACTTTTAAATTTTCATCTTGATTATCTCCCCCTAAATTTGATAATGGACCAGTTCAAAAATGGAAGTTGAGCAATTTCATTTTAAGAAATTCAGCAGGTTAAGGCAAACTGTTTGCTTGTTTTTTTTGTTTTCAACTTACATCGAGCAACTTCAAAATCTTTCTTGACAGCAGTAGGTGAGACCCAGTAGTCTACCATAGCACTGAGACTTTGCTGATCATTAACATCTGTCGAGTAACTGCCATAAATTACCTGTAATATATATAATTATATTAAAATATGGAAAAAAATATTTTAGTTTCATTGGCGGACATAGCAATGTATATGAATCCTTTTAAAACATATTTCACACTTGTAACATCAACTTCACTCAATTTCAATCAAAACCCTTATATAATCCACATTATGAATGTTTTAGCATTATAAATTGTATAGACTTCAGTCTGGTTATATGACTGTACATAATGGCTTGTTGCTATATGACCAACACCTGCTGACAAACTTTTATTTCGGGCCATATAACCGTTCAAAAATATTTATTACAAAATGTACACAGGCTATTTTTCCATTTCGGCATCCAAAGCTGTTCTGAAGGAATAAAATTGTATGTATATATAGATTTCAATGTAAAATTATTTATAAGGAGTACTTCAGACAGCATATATCGTATTCCAGTCCATGAGGTAATCCTAGATTGTTGGGTACCATCTGGTGCTGTAAACATTATCTGGTCCTTAAACTCACTGGTTATAAAATTTAGAGATTCCTGAAAAACAAAAACATTCAACAATTACATTCTTTTGTCCTTGGAAGTCTCTATGACCTTAAAGAGGTCTCTTAGGACAGGTGGTTCAGGTCATCAAGTTTGACTCTATTGCTCAAACGTTTGTGTATTAAAAATTCAATCAAAAGATTTAATTTTTTTTACTTATGACTTTCATAATTTTCAAAATGACTTCTAAATTTCACAGGACGATCCTTTTTTAAGGAGTTAGCTTAAAGAAATAGCTTTCTAATTTGTTGGCAATTTTCTGAAATAAATGCAATGGTGAAACAACGAGTCTCGCTCTTCACAGTGAAGCTAATTGGTCAGCAGCAATACCGTCTCTATTGTCCAGATAACAAAGCTCTTATAATTATTTTTACCCAAATACGAAGAGCTTGTGATTTCCTTCATACATAACATTACCCTAACATTATTCTATATTAAGTGTAATTCACTGATCATAGTGCAAACAAAATTGTCTCAGTCAAACATAAAAATGTGTATTTGGCAAGTGTACATATAACAAAATCTTCCCACCATTTCTAGCAAGTATGACACTACCATGAGTTGACTAATGTCAGTCTTCATTGCCCATAATATTTAATTCCTTGCAATTTCATGAAAAGCCTTAAATGGTCAACAAATAACAGAATGTGTAAGTTCTAAATGAGACTAAATAAGATGCAATTTTGGAAAGAAATAAGAGGTTATTAGGCTTAAATATCAAAGATAGCAGGACAAAGGTAAAGTTTAAACTAAAGCTGAGACTAACCTGAATTTCGAAGTTTCCGATATGAAGGAAATCAGCAGGATTATTCCAGCCTCCAAAACCAAACCTTGTTCGTAGTTGTATAGCTGCATGTAGGTAACATAGGTTATGTAACATCAATGGCCACTCTGCTCGTGTTGACTGCTTCAATATATCTGGCTCAAAGTTGCTAAATGATCGTACTATACTGTCTTTCATCACCTAATAATTGATGAATTTTCTTAAGGTTAATTAATAATAATAATGTATAAACCACATAAAAAGAAAATTGTTTTGTAATCAAAATCATCAATGGTTACCGGTAAGAATTCAAAATTGATCAGGATTTTTCTCTGTAGCATCAGGTTTATATCAAATACCTTCATAAAGAAGACACTGAAGATTTTTAAAGAAATTTCTGTAGTGCAAAACACTCAAAACAATTAAACATATCAGATATGAATAGCAAAATGATATAATATACATGAAAATTTCAATATTATAAAATCACATTGTTTCCATGGTCACATCTCTACTGGGTTTTAGCAAAAGTTGTTACTAAAATATAGTTTTTTTATCATTAAACCATTAAAACACAAACCTTTGGTGAATCTAAGATGGTCCTGACTGAGTTTTGTATGAGCCTGACAGGAAGTACCTCAGGTATGGCTTGACTTGAGATCCAAACTCGGAACTGAGGGTCAGGAGGGGTCGTCGCAGAAAGTTCTTCTAGAATACTCTCCAATGAGAGCAGCAGTTGAGGGGCATTTTGAGCATTGTGTAATAACACCCACATTCCCTGTAGTAAATATTGGAATAAAGTCAAAATTCTGCATGTAAAACATTTATATAATATTGATAACTCAAACAAAACAGGATAAAGAATTTCTGTATTGAATGCTGTTGGAATAGGAAAGAACAAACTTTACTTGATTATTAGAAATCTGAATAGCTTTGAATGCTAAATATCAAATTATGACTTTCCTTGATTTTATATTCAAAGAAAATATCTTCACAAAAATCAAACTTATTGAAAACCTGCGGTATATAGTAATTTTACATAATGTTTATTCATAGAGGGAAAATTGCCTACCTTGCCATTCCTTTCTGTATATTTTCTAGCAGTTCGTATCAGTGTTCGGATTATTTTCAGTAACTTGATACTTGTAGAGGTTTTATTTGTTTCTTGTTACGAAAATCAATTAAACATTTTCCCCAAGGCCACTTCCGCCTCTCTTGTGTTATAGGAGCAATTAATGGTTACCATTGGTGAGCTCTGTTTTACCCCAAGAACTGGGAAATTCTATCCCCACGTTCTCCATAATACCGAAACAAAGTGTTTTATTACCACCACATAAATTTCATTGCTAATCTTTCACAATTAATTCATTATAATATTATTTTGAATTCAATTTAATAATATTTTTTGTTATTACATATATACACATACATCATAATATACATTTCTGAGGCAATATACAAAAAATATCGGCCAAAAGGATATTTCAGCAATCAAACAGGACCCCTCCCCTTTCACCAAAATTTTCTTTTTAAAAAATATAAAAGACAAAAACCAAAAATTTTAATATTTTCAAATTTTAGGGCAAAAAAATTTTTACAAATTTCCCAATACAATTATTTTCTATCTAATGGGCCCAAGGGTAAAACTAAAAAAACTTTATTTACCAAAAACAGGGAGGCTTGAACCTTTAAATTACCCAAAAAATTTTTAATTTTTTAAATTTTGGGCGTTTTCGAAAAGACTAAAGAGTATTGTAAAAACGTTTTAAAATTTTTTACTTGAAGATGGAGTACTGATGAGTGACAAAAAATTCCATTTGAGAAACTGTAAATAGTGATTTTTAAAAAAGTTGGTACATTACAGATGATGACTGATGAGGATTTTTTAAATACTTTATGAATGATTTATATGACTGTTGGGGGGACTTTATGTCATGACTTTATGAGGTTGAAATCATACTTTTGGGGTGAGGTATGAGGAAAATGTAAAATTTTATTGAGATGACTTAATAACCTTCTTTAGGATTTAGACTCACTTAGGGCTAAATATACAAGTAAGCTACATGAAGCAAAACTAGTAGACTTAACAAACAAATACTCTATGGGGCCACAATATGCTGTGTAGTGTGTACAGACAGAATTGATATTTACAATATACTATACAATATATATACTTTTCAACTTGCCAGTTAAAAGGGGTGAGGAAAAAATATGCTTTCAGAAAAAATAAAGAAAGACAGAAAGTAAAAATTATTCAATCTAAACATGCAAACAACATGCACAAAAAATAATTTTAAAATGGAAGCAAGAAAAACAGTTCGTTTTTTGTATTAAACCTAATCACAACAAACCCAGACTAGTGAAAAATTTCTACTTTGCAAACAAAAGACTAAGCATTTAAAAACATTGATTTTTTTTTTTAAAAAAATGAGCCCTTTAATGCACCTATATAATACAATCCTCTACCTTCAACAGATTTCTAGGATTATTCATAATAATTAATAATAAACTTACAAAAGCAAAGTGCTGACCCCATCCCTACCTTCCTGAAGACTAATTGAAATAAAATTCCCATTATTTACTGATCGACAGTTCTTGAAGGCCACAAAATACCCAAAAGCAATTATTTTATTGAGATTTTGAAATAATGCAATTGTGTATGTGTTAACCATAATTTTTTTAAGATGGTCTATATAATAAAACAGTTATAATAAAAAAAACCTGTTGTAATGCACTTGCATACCAGAATATATAGATTTGAACAACATAAAATTCTAAAAAAAAGTGCATTGGGAAATAAATATATAAAGTAAAAAAATATATGGTACACTCACAACAATAAATGGTTTGTGTCACATTTAAAAATATTATTAAATATTAATGTATACTGTTATATGGCTAAGTATAGTCAGTTGTAAGCATATATATTACTTAAACTGCTAAGCAAGGTTTATATTGCAAGCAACCATTTATACAATGCCATATAACCAAATTCTTTATTATATAACAAATTTATAACACTGCAGAATTATATTCATTGATTAAAAAAGAAAAGTATCCATAAATTTGCTGAAGCCATGTTTATATTTGATATAAACATCCCTATTGTCCAATATTATATTTTTTATATAAACTTTGCTATTGTCCAATGAAAATTAAGGTTACAAAGATGCAGTGCTATAAATTCAAATAATTTATTGATTATCAGTCCATCTATAAAGTAATGCTATAAATAAAATCACAGCACACATATCAACAAGTGAATTGAAGCATTTACAAAAATTATAGATCAATTCTATTTTAAAAACAACTCAATCTGCACACTGTACAAAGTATCAGAGTATCTTACCAATGAGGCAGTATCTCCGACATACTGGGAAATTTGTAACAACAAAATTTACATACATGTACAAACAGATATATACAAACACATGTGCAATACAATAGTAAACAATACAAAACATAACATACTTTTTGTGGGTTTTTTTATAAAATTTCACTACTGGGCCAAAGGATGTAATTAAAATTTACATCCAAAATATGTTAGTGCTATTTGAAATAAGGTTTTATTAATTTATTATGACTTACCTGATAATTAAACCCTAAATCTAGCCTTGAACATTCGCTATAACATTTCTCTTATTGGCCTAATTCATTTTTATTTTCATTCTATTTTATTTATATATAAGTGCAATGTTATATGGAGTTTTGAGAATTCAGGGACAATGTATAACTATAGAGCCCATTTCACCATAGCCACATTTGTTTCCAAACTTGCAAAGTACATATATAAACAAGCATTTATACTAGCTGATGTAATAGTAAATTATGCCATTTCTTTAGACTTGCTGTATATCAAGAAGTTTTGAAAGACTATAAAATATACAATTCATAAATTTATAAAACTGCACGTTTTAAATAAAATTTAAATCATAAATTTTGAAGCAGCCATGTATATGGAAAATATAAGCCTCACAATCGTCCAATGAAAATGGTTGTTACAAAACGTGCAGTATTATAAAATGGCAATAAAGACTTAAAAGTCTATATAGGAAATAGAAAACTATGCATACATCGCGTGCTACTTCTGTGAAGGATTATATATCTTGAGAAAAGTAACATTTCACCATAAAAATAATCTAATACAAAAACATATAAAAATTCTCCCAAATAAACAATAAAATTAAAAATAATATAAAGTTGGTTTTGTAAAAAGAAAATTTCCATGCAAAAATTTATTATTTCTTGTATGAAATGTTACTGATTTCTATTGGCTATATGTATTGTTTTTAACCCATTTCTCATTGCATATTTCAATCTTTTACTGCAAATGTAGTTATTTCTTCATAAGAATTATTATCAAACAAATTTTTTCTTTTAATACTGTAAAATCAGAAATTTTCATGAGGAGATAAATATTGCTAATTTCAAGTGAATTAATGCTGTCAAATAATATTTCACCATAAAAATAATCTTATGCAAAACATAAACAATCAACCCACAAACAACAAAATTAAAAATACAAGTAACAAGAACAGGTTGAACCGGGTGATGCTCCCTGAGAAGGTTCTGGACACAGGAAAGTATTAAAAAAAATGAACAAAGGGCAAAAACTCCAAAATTAGGCAATGAGATCTATCTACCTACAAAGTTTCATGTTGATACCTCTTATACTTTTAGAGTTATGTCCCGGACAAAGTTTAAAGTGTAAAAATAAACAAAGGGGAATAATTCAAAAATTAGGCAAGGCAGAGTTACGGTTCTTGTGCACTGCACACCTACTCAATGAGATCTATCTACCTACAAAGTTTCATGTTGATACCTCTTATACATTTAGAGTTATGTCCAGACAAAGTTCAAAGTGTAAAAATATAACAAAGGGGGATAATTCAAAAATTAGGCAGGGCAGAGTTACGGTTCTTGTTCACTGCACACCTTCTTAATGAGATCTATCTACCTACAAAGTTTTCATGTTGATACCTATTATAGTTTTAGAGTTATGTCCTGGACAAAGTTCAAAGTGTAAAATAAACAAATGGGGATAATTCAAAAATTAGGCAAGGCAGAGTTACGGTTCTTGTGCACTGCACACCTACTCAACGAGATCTATCTACCTACAAAGTTTCATGTTGATACCTCTTGTTGTTTCAAAGTTATGTCCCGGACAAGAAAAGGGGACGGACGGACGGAAAGACGGACGGACGGACAAGGCGGCGACTATATGCTCCCCCGAAATTTTTCGAGGAGCATAAAAATGAAGTGGGTTTTTGTAAAAAGTAAATGTAATGATGGGTGCCATTACTACATTTAATTATCACATGTTGTCATGGCTGCCATATTGGATTTTATCAACATTTTTTTTTTTTAATTGTAGGCTTATGTACCAGTCCGAAATATTGATTTTCTGAAAAAAAATTTAAACAAGAAAATATCTCATTTTACAGTATCTATCGTTGTTGATGTGTGTTACATAAATATTTTGAATCATATCCAACAGTCCGGCCCCGGCCCCTAGCCCCAGCTTGATATATTTTATATTAAATGGCATGTATATGCAGTGCTTCTGAGTGACTATTAAAGTTAAATGTTTTCACTACATGACATGATTAAAGAGTGGGTAAGTTAAAACTACTTTATATTTCATATGAAGATTTGCAACTTTTCATCAGAATAAGTTATACACCAATAGCAAACAAATTATTCTGAACATTGAACCGAGCAGATCTACAGCTAGAACATTGTTTCACACTACTGGTACAATGTATAATGGGCATTTTACAGTTGATGCAAATATTGATTTTGATCCTAAACTTGATCCTTATTTAGATTCTATTTTAAAAAAAAATATTCTCAATTGCCAAAAAATGCTGTTCAAATATGTCCAGAATTAAAAAAAAACTTTGATTTTTAAAAAAAATTCTTTGGTAAACATTAAAACGTTTTTGGATACTCTCAGGATCAGTATAAAGTCTATCCCATCATTACATCCTTGCAGTTTGGCCGAACCATATATTTTTGCCTCATTAGTTTTAGCTCTTTTTAAAAAAAAAAAAATTAAACTCTTTAAAATAGCAAAAGGTCATTCCCAAACTTGATAGCAGGGCTAGAATATAATACAAATTTAGGAGTGTTTACAGATATCAAATAGATACTGAAACATTTACGAGAACTTGACAAGACTGCATATCAAACACACAAACTACCTTAACCAAGTTTAGTTGCAGCAACAACAATTCTACAATTAGTCAGCAGTAGACAGCAAATGTTTTACCCCACCCACTACATGATTACATGGTGCAATAGTCGCCTGCACATTCTGTAACTTACCCCTTTCTACCAGCTGGTGCTGGTAAACTACTATAATGCAGAATTAACAAATCAATTATCAGTCAATTAAATCATATACAATCTAAACCTTTCTGACTATACACTTTCATTTTAAATCCTATATTTAAAGCCAATTGTTTTCTTTTCCCAATTAGTTTAAATCTGATTTAGAATAGCTCAGTTTTTTGTGTTTTGTTTTTAATGAAAACATGTAGTTTTTTTTTTACCATTCATAAGTCTGATTCCTATTTCTGATCCATAATCAATATTTGAACTGCGCCATGACAAAACCAACATAGTGCCTTTAGCTACCAGCATGGATCCAGACCAGTCTGCGCATCTGTGCAGTCTAATCAGGATCCATGCTGTTCGCTATCAGTTTCTCTACTTGTAATAGGGTATGTAAGCCAACAGCATGGATGCTGATCAGACTGGGCGGATGCACAGGCTCATCTGGATCCATGCTGGTCGCAAACGCATTATGTTGATTTTGTCATGGCGCGACTCATTTTTCTTTAGAAATAGCTTTGAAACTGTTAGAAAATAAAGAGCAAATTTCAAGAATAGTTTTAATAATCCCTTATGCTATGCCAGAAAAATTAAACTAAATTATAATGAAACTTAATGTCACATACATCTATCTTTATCAAACAAAAATTAGGCTGCAAAACTTAATAAACAAACCATAATCTTAGCTAAATCACCCGCATATGATAGAAACAAACTTTGACACAGGATTCCCAAACTAACTATATAAATATTAGTCTATAGATATCCCTTTGTTTAAATTAACTTAATTCCTCACTAATGGAAGCAGGATGTGCAAAATGATACAACTATATCATGTTTAAACTACAGTATAGGGGTGCATGTTTAAATATCTACTTTAATTCTCTCAACACTGATGGATATCACAATTTAATATGTAAAATATCTTCATAGTACATGTATACAATAATTTGCATACATCACTGAAGTATAAAATAGATATGGCAACAAATCTGATAAACAAATGAATACTGCTCAAGGAAAAACAGACTCAAAGTCACAATATGTATATAAATATAAAAATTAAGTAAAATACAAGTGCCTGGTGTAAAAAAAATAGTTTTTACTTTTACTTGTTAAGAATAGATATAATATATTAATCATTATCTTTTTTACACATGATGATTTAACCTGGTTGTCCTTGAGCTCTACACAAATGTTGGTCACCACAATGTGACTGCTGTTACAACTTAAATAAGAAGCTGGATCATGGGGCAATGTATTGGTCTCTGTGGTCAGGAATTTATTATATTTCAGACAAGCTCTTAGTCAAAGTTCATTTCAAAAAACCAAATATCTATAAAAAGTATGTTAACTTACTTTTTGCCAAGCACAACGTTTATAAACACAGTGGAAGCCTGCATGATTTTATCACTTCTGACGGCACGTACTACACACAAACGTTGCATGGGTTTATACACCTCGTCCATCTTGTCCGGTAGAGGTGTGGTATCAGGACTGTCAGTCTCGCACAAGTTACGCCACTGTGTCTCACGACCATCTTTCGGCATGCGATCAAACATTTCCTAAAAAATTATCAATTATCATTATAATTATCTGTAACAATCTCTAATTATCTTAAAAATTATCATACAATTAAAATCTTAATCTTGCTGAATTTGTCCCACTTTTAATTTGGAACAGCTTATTGAATATGTAAAGGATTTCAATATTAAAATATTGTAATTAAACAAGGTTGCCCGGGCTCTGTACAAGTAAAACAGGCAAGTCATAATTGATGCTTGCCATCAAAGACTAATGAGCAATAAACTTCATCCCATTCATGTCACTTGTTATTTTCTTACTTAGGTCTACCAGGGCTAAGCAGTCAACCTGTCTGACGTTGATTCACTTGCCCATCACCACTGCAAACTCATGTCCCACAAAGCAAGTTAATTTTTTATTTTGGGTTATCTATCTAGCTTCTATTTCATTATTAAGATGTTTATTTCTGTAGAAAATAACAACAGAAATAATCTACCTGAAACCATTCGAAATGTGTAGCTAGCACTTGAAGGTTATGGAACTGGTCATCAGTCATCCAATCAAATGGCTTCTTGGTCTGGGTAATCTTGTTCTCCTGGGATTGTTGAATATGACCAAGGGAGAGCATCACTACTGAACTGTAGTCAGGGGAGATAAGAAACTCTCTTTCACCAGGACCAAGACGATCAAGAGAATCTTCAACCTGAAACATAGCAAAATGTTTAATTTAAGACAAAATAATTTCTCATTCATTAATCTTTAGCCTGCTGATGCCAACAGATTCTACCCATGTGACTAGTGAAGACCAAAAATCAGAGGTCGGCCATCAGAACATGGTGTACACTTTGTGCTATTCAGTAGTGATGTTCCGATTGTCGCAAGTCGCCGATAATCAGTTACTGTTATGTGAAGGGACAATAATCGATTCACAAAAATTTGTTCCGCTCGCCGTCGAAAATGTTTAACGTATCAAAGGGAATTAATTCTGATGGTAATTTTCTTTAAGGAACAACTCGCCGATCGCAAAAATATCATCTCAGAGACAATTTGGAGTTGAACAGGATCAATAAGTGATGTAAAAAAAGTAATATAATGTGATGTGAATGTTATTATTTGACATCGATTGAAAAATAAAATCTATTTCGTAAAATTATGACTATATAAGGTTAAAGTGCTAAATGAAGTTCATGTTACTGAATATAATCAAGTGCCTTAGGGTGAAATGTTACTTCCAGGGCTATCTCTTTTTGACGTGACTTAAGTCGAAAAGTTATCGATTATGTCCCATCCGATTGAACCGATGATCGATTGGCACAAATTTCATCCGATTTCCATCACTACTATTCAGTACATAAATTATTTGAAAATTATTATTAAGGGTTTTATCCAGATGCAAAAATGGTCAAGTTCCATCAGATATTTAGTGTGATTAGGATTAAAATAAAGTTAAAGAGAAACTAATCTTTTCCATGTTATAAATGTAAATAAAGAAATATAACCATTGTCTAGAAGTTTGGGTAATATAACCATTAAGTTTTTTATACTTTTGCTATAAAACCCCTTTTTAAAACTTTTTAAAATAAAAGATAGTATAAATTTAAAAATACTCAGTTCAAAATAAAGGAAAAGTTTGTAAAGTATGTAATGCTTACCTCAATAGCAAGAAGAAGGGCATAGATGAACCTATCTCTCTCAAAGACACCTCTAGCAGTGTAGTAGTATGCATTACTGGTCACTTTCTCTAGAACAGCTTTAATTGCTGACCTAAGATAAAATTAATTACAATTACACATCTTTTACATAAATTTTTCATACAAAACTTTAATATCACAAAGTTAGGTCATAAACAATATGTCAAGACCAGGTAAACTATACATATATAATTCATGTGCATTAAAGACACTCACATAAAAAAAAACTACCTCTACTGGGGTCCTACATATTTACCGGACAATCAGTTTACCGGACAAAAGCTGTTACTGCTGAATAGTGCTTTATTTTTTGCTTCAATTAAAAATCATACATTCTGAATTGTACACACACTTTCTATTTCAAAGTAAATAACAACAAAACCACTCTCAGGTAAATATTGTTGGTTCAGTTCTTTATCTACTAACATGCCCTTTTGTTTACTAGTTATTTCATGACCTGGTCATGCGGGGGAATAATCTGTTCTGCGCAGGCCCAAATATGGAGACACTTAATGGGTTTTTTTTAGATAGGTTTTACTTTTAATTCTTTTTAATGTTACATCAAGAGACAATTGTAACATATTTAAATGATAAAAGTAATTTTAAATTTAGTCTAAACAGTATCTCATTGTTGTCTTTACAAAGAAGTGTAAATTAAAAAACATTTAAGGAAACGGTTTACGCCTATGGGAGGAAACTCTACATCATGAAATGTAAATGAAATTTATTTTATGGCTTTTGTAACATGCTACATGATGACCAAAAGGAAACTGTATGGCAAAGAACAGAAGAATTCCATTTGAATATTAAAATGTTTCATATGTTTAAGGATCATGAAGGATCAATACGTTTATTGAGTTAATAGTGTTAATTTCAGTTACACCCTATATATTGGCCTCTTCATAACAGGCATGGCTGCCGTGTCTATTTCTAGTAACAAACTGGGTTTTTCAAATATCTTAACATTGCCATTCAATAGTGGTAGTTTCCTTGCTGGTTATTTAAAGATTAATTTCAATTTATGACTTCAAAAAAATTGAAACACAATGTCCGGTAAATTGAGTTGTTTACACGATTTTTTTCCCCTTTTAATGCCCTACTTTAAAGACACATTTTTAAGGTAAAATGTTTAATTTTATTTTTGATAAAGGAATGTTAACGTGCTGTAAGAACCCAAAATTATTTGGGTAAAATTTCATTCTTTTTTATTATTCTAAATAAAAGTTACAGATAAAAAGCTACATATTTTGTCTGGTAATATGTAGGACCCCAGTAGTTATATGAACAACAGTATATGAAAGCAACATAAATATTGTACAGTTCTTAGAATATCTATTGTACATTCTCTTAACACCTTTAAAATGCAGAAGAAGTACAAAAAAATTTTCATTACGAATATAAAAATTTACCTTTCAGAATGGCTAATGGCAGCATCGTATATATCAAGGAATCTATTGTACGAGATCTGATAAAGTGGATTCACTTCACGCATGTACTGAGTTACATCGAAACAAACAGCCGCCCTCTGAGCAATTGATCGGAAACCATCTCTCGCCTTCAATATAGAAGCCTCACTCATCTCAACTCGGGTTTGTCTGTAATACAATATACAGCTATACTTTATAACATATATTTACTTTTACATACGATCCCTATCATAGTTTGAATACATAATTTTCGGAATTATATCAATATGTACCAAAAAACAAAACAAAATCTTTCCAATTTAAAAGTTTGAATCCCTCTACAGGTTTATATGGACATTACAGATAAACACCTGGTATAAAAATACAAAATCACAACAGATTCTAGCTAAGACTGTCCATTAGCTTAATATGTAGAGTGTTGGACCGTGAATTGGGCGACCCAGGTTAAACTCCCGAACAGTGCAGGTCACTTTCTTTGAGATTGATCATGAAATCTTTTCTACAGTCATTCGCACTGTACCTCTGCTCTGGTATGTACATAAGTTTCAGTTCCTTGCAAAAGTGAAGGCAACTAGTTCTGGTAAACTGCTTGACAGCTTTCCCAAGAACAATGTGGTGGCTGAACTGTGCTCTGGTAAATTCAATGTGGTTTACTGTGATCATCCAGAGTGAAAACTACCAACACCACCACTGTTTCTAGCTAAGCTAAAAGCCCTGAAAAAACTTTATTAGAAGTACACTCAAGAATAAATATTAATCAATAATACCATTTCTTACAGTAACTATACAGAGGTAAATAGACACTTACGTCTCCACAGTCTCATCATACTGTTTCTTGAGTTCTGCCAGTTTTTTGGTTGCCTGGAGGTCATTCATAAGTCTAACATCACTAGAGAGGTTAGTTCTCATCTGTTTCTCTAGTTTGTCCAGGAACTCCATATTCTCCTGTCTCTCCTACAAACATACAGTAATTTAATATATCTCTTACAAACACAGTATTTCAGTGTATCTCTTACAGTATTTCAATGTATCTGCTCGAAAAATATAGTGTTCCAATATATCTCTTACAACATACAGTGTTTCAATGTATCTGCTGTAAAAATATAGTTAATCCCTGAAAAACAGACACTAATAATCACTACTGACTACAAAACTGTAATTATAACAAACCTGTCTAAGAGCTGTCTGCTCATCTTCTAGTCGAGATTTCTCATGAGCCATGAACCTGTTGAGTAATTCTTCCTCCACGTCCTTCCTGTATAACTGGAAGTACATGACAGAAGCGTATGCTGCCAGCTGCTGGGGTACCATGTGTGGCTCCACTGTTGTATGTAGATACAGGCGGAATCTTGGGTCACACTCCACCTCATGGTCTTCCACCTTCATGGTGAAATAATCAAATTTAGTTTTAAACATTATTTTTTCAGCTCAAATGTTAATAAAGCATGTAGATTATCTGAACCACTCTCAAATCTGTTTCCTGGAACTAACCAGTACCGGTGTCATATGAGGGATCACGATCATACTCCCAATATGGTTCAAACCCACAATCCTGGGTTGAGAGGCAGACACTTTAACTACATGTTCACCAGTCCTTTCAAATAATCTAACTTCATACTATCACAAACCTAAGAAAAACACAAGGTAAAACTTAAAAATAATCTGAAAGGTATCAATGAACCTTACCTAAACATTGTTCCTGCACTGAGGTCTATTACCAGTAAAATATGAAAAACATTATCATTAAATCTATAATAACATTCTAGATTTAACTAAATTACACTTACAATGATTTTAAATCTGTTTTTGCCGTTGATGAAATCTGAGCATCTCTGTATGGCATATCGGAATCTTGCATCCTTCGCCAATTTCTGTATATCACAGTCTGTTACCAATAATGGACTGCCGTCTGCTAAACAATTTTCTAGTTGAGAACGTATTTCCTGTAATGAAAATAAGAAGTGTACGCTTTAAAATTTGAAAAAAATCTCATCACTTATCTTGTAATGATGGAATTGGGAGAAAACAAACAAAATGCGGTAAAAAATCTGTCTCCATCTAATTTTTTCCTTGCTGAATTTCTCATAAGGGCCTGTCCATTATTAATTTTGGGGATAATAAAGATAAAAACAGTATAGACCTTGGGCAGATCTGACTGCACTCGTATGCATGCTGGCCTGGGTCTATATTGATGGCAAAGGCTAAAGTTCTTTCAGTTTCAGCAGGTAGAACAATTTGTAAAACTGTAAAGTTGAACATACTTCATTTCCATTAACAAGTGTTTAAACCCAATGAAAGCTACTGATGATAATGACTTTGCTAATGTCAGCAGTATTAGAGCTATACCAGCATGCAGTGTATGCAAATCCAAACACTTTACTTCTGGATACTTACTTTAAGTAACTTGGTAAAAACCCTAACATTTACAATGGACTAGCCCAAAGTCAAAGTGGAACAAGTCAAAAGTCAAAGTGGGACAAGTCAATATACAAATTTGGAATATTTCATCCAAGTTATACTTACAGTATATCTAACTTCAACAAGTCCCTTTTCCTTCATTCTGTACCTCAACCATTCTATAATACGAGATGTTGGGTCACAGACAAGAGGCCATGCTGTTATACTCTCTCCTTGCATCAGGAAACATGCATTCTCCAACATGAGGGGCGTGGTCGGTAGGCGGAGTATCTCAAGTTGCATGATATCCAACTGAAATAATTTTAAGCCCAACTTCATTCCCCATTCAGCCGGTTTAATTCAAATATTACTTACTATTATAACTATTATTTATTGGTTTGTAATAATCAGTTTGTCAACATCATCCTAAAGGTTCTTTCATGCACTTATTTTTAATCATCTCTTTGAATTGTTCTTGTTTTTAGCATTGTTGAAATTTGTTTTTACAACAATGAACAATCCAGTTAGTACAGCTAAAAATATTTTTTGTTTGCAAATTATTTCTTCTTTTTTTCATACAAATTGCTTCTTTTACACAAATTACTTGGCTTATACAAAATGTGCAAAAATTATACAAAATATAAGGATGTTATTTTAGAGCAGTTTTTATTTATTATGATTTGCAAAAGTAGCCAGCAGTTTTTTCTGCAGAAGTCCTAAAGCCCACTGTGGCTTATGGAAAGAGGAAAGCTCTGTGAATGCTTAGAACTTACCTGTGTATAAAGGAAGTCAACAATCTGAATGTTTCTGAACAAACTTCTTTTTGGTAACGGCATGCCATGATGTTCACACACCTGCATGAAAAACTCTCCCATACGCTTCCTATAGTAATAGAGAAATATAACAATAAAATTTCCCTTACATTTAACAATCTTTTTTTATGAATATTTAATTTTACTACTAGCTGTGTATTTTTATAAAAAAATTTACAAATTATCACAAGACTTACAATTTCAATGGTTTGCGAATCTAATAATTCATGGATGATTAGGTGAATATTTGTGTTCAAGTGTCATAACAAGTTTACAACAATGACTTTCCTATGGCTATATATAAAGTAAGACAAGCAAGTACATCAATGCAGTCAGACCAAACTATTGAAACATTTTAGTATTGGCTCATGTTTCACTCATGTTGATCTGTAATTGAAATCTTTTTTACCTTAATGTAACAGATTTGCCTAGTTTTTTATTTGGAACAGTTCATTAAAGTTCAATTAATCTAAATCAATATAAAACAAGAGCAAAGCATGGGACGTAATGCTCGTCTGTTAAAAGTTCTAAGTTAAAAAGGGACATTACTCCAAGAATATTGCTTTCAAAATTATGCCCCTTATCTAACAACTGCACCTTGTCATAAGCTACTAAAGGTACCACATATATGGGATAAAATAACAATGGACACTTTCAAATTAAAAGCAGCACAAGTCTATTATACAAATTTAACAATGTTAAGAGTTAGAATATATTAGAACATTTACGGTACCTGGTATCCATGTTATGTGGACCACAGTAGGTAAGGAAGGCAGATGCAGATATACAGTTGGCCAGCAATAGTTCATTAGAATCATTGTCCTTCACATGTTGTTTCCATTCTTCTTCCTGTCCTTTCAAACTATACAACACAATTAAAATACATACATTAATATGTACAGATTTTCATGAAATATACATATATACATACACAGAATTTTATATGAATTGTACAGAAATACACAATTTTCATGTGAAATGTACATAAATCAATGTACATATTTTTATGATATGTACACTTTTATACATTTATAGAATTATATATATTATTAAACTGTATAAAAATACAGATTTTTCATAAAATGTACATAAATCCATGTATAGATTTTCTTGAAATGTACATTTTAAATACAATTACTTGAACAGATTTTCTTGTAAATATGTACATATAGATACATATTTTCTAGAAATCTGCATAAATATTTTCTTGAATTTCAACAAGTTTTAACTTTTACACAGTCAGATAACAATTACAATAAACATACCTGTCAACCATTTCTGTAGCTGCCTTCAGCCTTTCATTCATGGATATTAGTTCCATTTCGAGGGAATGTTTCTCCACAACTGCCTGATCAAACTCAGCCTGTAGTTGGTTCACCTCATCCTGTATACGTGGAAGATCTTCCTCCTCATAAACTTCTTCCGGTGCTTTCACCTCCTCCTTCGTTTCTTCCTCCGGCTACAAGTACCAGATCATATGTATATACATGTATATATATAACAAATATTGATGATGTCAGCACTGTATGCTGTTTACACATGTGTACTGAAATAATGGTAATTTGTTTACGGAACTAAGTTACTTTTGAATTGCCCTGACATTTTGGCAAATTATTACAATAAATTGAAGTTAACATAAATTATAATTTCTACAGTTTTATTTTCATATAATTTTTTAGTTCTTGATGCATATACTGTTAAATCAGAAAATTTCATTCATTTGGAAATAAAAAAAAAATGAGAGAAAAAATGGTCACTATGAATTTAACATTTCTATAAATTTAACAGAAATGAAAGCTGAAATTTTGAACCTCACTTATTGTTTAAAATGTTTTGCCCTTGTGATAATTTCTGATCTTACAGTATTATACACAAACTCTATAAAAAGAAGTATTCATAGAAATCACCTATTACTAATTTTTATACAACAAACAATCTTACTTCTTCAATAAATCAACACATGTTCAACAACTATACATAATTTTAGATTATATGATTTAGTATCATTTGATATTGTTGTTATTCTTACATTACAAGTATATCTTCTGAATTTGCCTTCTTAAATGTCAGTACAATTTAACAATTAAATAAAACTTTTAGATTTTGCCATTTTACATGCAACTTATTAGGATTCATTCATCTATTAGTTGAAAGAATAACAGCTATTTCATAGTTCATCAACTTACAAGTGTTATTTATTGTTTATGCGAAATTATTAATTAAATGAAAAGGAATTATGGCAAAATGAAAACTTATTTTGACTTTCACCCGTTTACTCACTATATACCCCTAAATGGGCATAATGTCACTTTAAGGAACTTGAACTTTCAGTGGTAAAATGCCTACAAAAAAATCTGAAACCAAAGGCAATATTTTTCCTTATGAAAAGGTTAATTCACATAAGAGAGGGGCTATTTGTCCCAGGTAACCAATCTTAACCAATGAATGTCAAAAATTAGTTTTAATACATCCATCAGTTTCTTTTAATTTAATTAATCAAATTTCATATTACCAGCAAATGATAACTTCAGTGAAATCCTATATTTATCAATACTATGCATGTAATTTTTAACAAAACATTAAAAACATTTGTAAATGGCATGCAAAAATAAAATGAAATAAACAAAAACATACAACAGTAAATGAGAAAAATTATTTACAAAATACATAATGTAGTACTCAGAATAATTGTCATATTAAATACAATTTACACAGAAAAGAGTTAATTAATGTTTTCAAAACTGGCAATCCATCAATTTGGATAAAAAAGTTATATTTATTTTATTTGCTGTCAATTTTTGTATCAGATTCATTACTTATTGTAATTAAATATAAGCTATGCCGAATAGCATCAGCGAACTTTATGCGCCGCCACGGGAGGTACGGGTTTTAGCCGTTCGTAGAGACGGCTGAACGGATAATAGCCCTACATAAAATCGTCTTGAACCAGTTAGCAATTACTAAGAAGCGTAGAAAGAGGAAGCAAAAATTTTTAGAGAAAGTGATTTGATATTTAGTGATTTTATATAGCTAATTTTACGGACATTTGTGGATATCATAGGACACAAAACTTAATCTGGAAAGTACCAGGTTGGATATATTTGTTTCTTTGGTGTGATTACCACCGATTGTTTAAAAACTTTGTTTTCTTTATCTGTTTATATCGCCGACTGTCACCGAGTCAAAACGGGAATATGGCATTGGGTCGTATTCAAACTGGAATACGTGTGGCTGTTTTAGGTCACAGTTTTATTCGTCGGCTGCATGAAGACTTTAAACAAAATTCATATCCCGCAAACTACGATTTGGAAGAGTGTTCCGTGGTCCACTTTGGTATAGGTGGCTTTAGAGTATGTGATGGTGATGCAGTTACGTATTTCAGCTCAAAATTTGGGGATTTTCTGAGACAAGTTGAGCCAAACATCGTACTTCTTCAATTAGGAGGTAACGACGTCGATTCAGTAAAATCTTCTCTGGACATTGCCAATAGAATTGAAGAAATTACAGCTCTAATTATTCAGGAGTATGCTGTAGAGAAAGTTGTAGTGTGCGAAATATTCACCCGTGCTCGACCAACAAAAAGTTACGTCAGATTTATTTGAACACAAACGCTTGCATTCAGTATCAATCCTGCAAACTCTTTGGATATGCATGATAAAGCAAGATTCTGGAAGCACAGAAGGCTGTTTTACTCACAGACTCCCATATTCCGGAAAGATGGAATCCACCTTAACCACAATGGACAGCGACGCTTTTACAGGTCCTTGAGACATGCCATCATGTCAGCTGTTAGATCGGTAATCAAGGATCGGTCGTAGGGGAGTATTGTTAATTTTTTATTTTTTTGGTATATTAGTTCATCATAAAACCTGTCTGTGACAAGAAGGTGGAAGGGAATAAAGC